>NW_021680344.1:2227224-2273289 GCF_001412515.2 Diachasma alloeum
GGTGACAGAAATGGGGAAAAAAAAATTTTCAGTTTCACGTGGGTCAAGGGTGAAAGTCGATTTTCGCCAAAATTGAATTTTTTCGCCAAGTGAAAGTTGATTCTGTATTTTCTAACAATTCTGATGCCAATGAAACCCCCGAAGGCGCGACAAAAGTCGAAATAAAATTTTTTTTTTCACCCCGAGCCCAAGAGTCAGATTTTCTGTTTTTCCAGAGGGAAAGTCGACTTTCGCCTTAAAAAAAAAACAATAATTGCATTTTTTATTTCAATAACGCATGAGTAAATAGGGATATGAACGCAGATTTAATATAGGCCCATAGAATTACGGGGACCGGCAAGGATTTGGAAAGTCTGAATGCAAGTCCTGCTTACACCTAACAAGTGCTGAAGTGGGACATAACCAGAGGTAGAAAGGTCTCGGAAGCACTTGGGAAGAGGCTTCCCAAGACCTATCCAGTTCTGAACGGAGAGACCTAAGTAGAATTTGTCAGGTCCAATTATTCGACTCGGGTTTTTCCTATGAGATTCGATATTTCTTTTTTCAATTAATTGCTTATATTTTTATTTTTTTTCCATTCCCATATAGCGGATTAGGCTTTTTATGGTCCCATTACACCCCCACCCCTTGATGCGGTGTTATGGGTTGACTTCCTCCCCCACCATGTCGCATTGTTCCCCAGGAGCTGCACTCCGTATATAGACTCTCCTGGTGATTGAATAAGATTTCAATCATAATTACAATTCAATTCCTTCTAGAACACACTTTAGAGTGTGAATTTCTGGACTTCAATGTTTGTTGATACTATGGTAAAAGTGTGTGCCCACACTGTTAACAATTTTTAGTTAGTTCACTCGGCAATTCAATTAATCTGTTGTTCATCTCATCAATATAATTCCGTGCTTAGAATATTGTCATATCGCGTTTTCAGCACCAAATTAAAAATTTAAACTTCATTCGGACTATTGACTCACAACTGCGTTTTATTCATATCTGAATTTTTTTATTTGGATATTAATATTATTTGTTCAAGGTGAAAAAATCAATCATCATTTTTACTATTTTGCATTCAGATTCTCCTATCCTTAACGTCAAAAATGTGAGATAATCTAATAATTCTAGCTATTAATTCTAATCAACTTTGTTCGAAGATAATCTTAGTAAATGCAATATTAAGAAAGTTGAATTATTCTATTTTCCTTCGACCTAAATGGTTTGGACAATTATGATTCGTTTATTCATGTTTCATAGAATGGTATTCAATTCTCTTCTGTTTGTTAGGCGGGCTTCATGAAAATTCGACGCAAGATGATTGTTCTCATGAAAACCGCCTTACTTTTTCCATTCATGCGACATATTGCCCATGCTTTTTTCAAAAAACGATAGGCAATATCCAAAAATTCCCGGAGTCTTCTCCCTGCGTCCCACTCCGCAGCAAAAAATAACGAGAAATGGATGCATTGAGCAAGATGAATCCCTCCGCTCTCCTCGCACCGAGAAAATTCTAGATAAAAATTCCATCGAAACGGAGAAGCCCACCGGCTCTCCTGAATTATGACCTGCCCCTGGTATTTATGGCACAAAACGAATGATCCTTCTCCTCACTCCCATCGTCCCGCCGCCCTGGCAGGACATGCCGCCGGGCAAATAGAAAAATGACCATACCCGGTACGTACTACCGGCTTTCACAACGTTTCCCGGGGTGTATCACAAAAGCCCACCGATGGTACTGTTCCCGACAAGAGTTAATTATACTTCAGGACAAATAAAAAAAAGACTATTTATCTCTGTTTATTTATCATCACCCCACGTATTCCTTCCACTGTTATCTCTGCCTTCGGTTCTTGCGAGCTTCGGTTTTTTTTTTGTAATCCTGTTATGTGGGGTCTATTTTTACGCTATTTTCTTCTCTTATCCGAACGGGAGGGATAGGAGTACTACTCCACGTGCTCTCCCCTCGAATCCCGGCGGAATAGTCTGGTGCGCGGGCTTTCGAGACACTCGCGTGATCGATAGAAATACCTCTTCTCTCTTCCAAACTCCTGGTAATGGGATGGAGTAATGGCGAATATATTTTCGCTCTTGTTTCCTGTATCTAACGCTCGAGTGTTTCCTTTTTCGAGTGTTACTCCCAGCAATCTCAACCTCATGCAAATTATTATTATGGCCGTAAATATGGGGCGATACTCCGTGGAGAGTGTTGGGATTGTAAAATAATAAAAGCGCGGAGAGAGTGATGTGGGAAAGGGTGGAGAGAGTGGAGATCTGTTTTGTCGGAGAAGTTCCAAGAGTTGAATTTGGCGAGGTATAAGTATTTTATTTATTAATTAATGGGGCTAAAGATGTGCTTGTTGGTCGATTTTGGGGGGAGTTTGCCTGTTTCTTAAATGGGAACAATTGCAACATTTGGTTGAATTATGTTGTTATGGATTTGGTCTTTTTCTCCTTCTCAACTATTTTTGTGGAACATGAATATTCAGAAGCAAAATCACATTAATTTTTTATTTTCCCTTGGATTTTCCTCATTTTTCCGAATTTTTACGGAATGAGTGAACTGAAAAATCAAGGATTTTATTTATTTTCAGATCATTCGAACAGAAAATCAATGGAATTTTTATTTTTCAATTACAAGATTTGCTGAAATTTCAGCGGAAATTAAACATGATAAAAATTTTTGTCGGAACATCCCGAAAATTTTTATGTCGGGATGAAACAATTAATTTATTTTTTAATTTTCGGGATGCTCCGACAAAAAATTTTATCAGTGCACTCTTAAAATAATTGACTGAATTTTCGAGAAAAAGACCTTGAATTCGATTTAAGGGGAAAAAGTCAATGAAATTTTAAGTTTCTCTCACAATTGAAGTAAAGTTTCATTTTTTTAACGACAGGAAGACGTAAGTTCCACAATTCACTTGAATTTTCAAGTGACGATGAATATTTACTGCCCAATTCTCTTGGAATTTTAGGGAATTCCTTTAAAATTATTGAAATTCCAGGAATTCAAGGAATTTCTTGAAAACTCAAAAGAATCTGGAATTTAAGGAGAGATTCCTCTGAATTTTGCTGATTTCTTTTGTAATTTTCCCGGAGTAATTAGCCTGAAATTTCCAGTTCTCACTGATTTTTCCATCAAATTATGAATTTTCAATGAGTATTTCCCCCACTGGAATCTCGGCCAATAGGAGGGCCGCATTGAATGTCACGTGGTACAACCTACACGGTTTTATATTGGTTAAATTTGGTAAAACCACGGCACGTTGCTAAGGGAGAATAAACAAAATAATTGAAATGCGAAAGTAGGTTGTACCACATTAACATCAAATGCTGCTCTCCAGTGACCGAAATTCCGATAGAGGAAATACTCCTCCAAATACCCCTCGAGCTTCAAAATGCATCGGGTATTTCCCTCAACCTGCCCTGCAAACAAACGATCGTGTCAAGTTTTGTAGGTTTAAAAAATCCCGAGCGCGAAGCGCGAGGGGTTTTCCTACAAAACTTGACACGATCGTTTGTATGCAACGAAGCTATCGGGAAATACCCGATCATTTGGAAGCTCTCGGGGTATCACTACTGACAAAATTCCTTGTAATTTCAGTGGAAATGAGACTTGTTAGAAATTTCCACGATTTTTACCGGAAATTCAGTAGAAAATTTTCAACACTGTATCTAGGACTTTTCTTCTTTGAATGATAGGTAAAAGAACTTACGTTTTATTCATTCTCTTAAAATGTCATGCAAATATCTCTTTAAAAATTTGACTAAATTTGACTAAATTCTTCAGAAAAACACCTTGAATTCGCTTTAAGGGGAAGAAGTCAATAGAACTTCAAGCTTTTCTGAAGGTTCAAGTGAAGTCCCAATTTTATAGCGGTAGAAAAATGGAAGTTCTACAATTCATCTGAATTTTCAAGTGACAATGAATACTCACTGCCCAATTCCCTTGAAACTCCAGGGAATTTCATTAAAATTCTTGAAATTCCTCTTGAATTGTTGGAGAAATTCCCTGAAAATTCAGAGAAATCCGGCATTCAAGGACAGATTCCTCTGAATTTTCCTGATTTTTCAGTAATTATCCCGGAATAATTAATCTGAAATTTACAGTTTACACTGATATTTCCATGAAATTATGACTTTTCAATGACAAAGTCCCTTAAGATTTCAGTGGACATGTTACTCGTCCGAAATTCCCAAGCCCCTTACGGGAAATTCAAGTGACAATTTCTTCAATTCTGATTTTGACCAATCAGAGTGCAGTATTCGGTGTCACGTGACGCGTTTCACACTAATAATTTCCCTGTAGTCTGTCAATTGTTTTCTACGAATTTGACAGGTATTCCTCACATTTTGGTGAAATGTGTCCCGTAACCCCGAACACCGCACCCTGATCGGCCAAAATCAAAATTGAAGAAATTGTCCTCCGAATATCCCTTGACCTTCAAAATTCATCGAATATTCAGATAATTTTGAAGGTCTCGGGGTATTATAACTGAAAATTCTTTAACAGTAAATATGCACTAAAAAATCCAGAAATATCCAGTGATTACCGCGATTCCGTTCTCAAATACCAGTATTTTTCTCCACTCTTGAAGGATTCTTTAACCAACCACTTTACCAGCTGCGGAAAATCCTCAACTCTCATTTTTTACTGAATCAACACCCGAGACGCGGTCGCCTAAGCTCCAGTAATTCGCCCTTTCATGTCCTCCGAGAAACTCTAAACTACGGATGCAGCCAGCACCCGGAACGTGTCTGAAAGGCTCAACCCCCCCCCCCCCCAATCCGGAATACAACATCAAATGCATGCAGTACAGAGGCGATGGGTGGCCTTGAACCACACCTGACGTCATCACAATAACAATTTCATCGGTCTCTCTGATGTCAAAGGAAGAAAATAAATTTCGCCATCAATTTTCATGGCTCACTCGGTTCTTATATCCCTTCTCTTCATTCGTTGAAAACTCCGCTGAATAAATCCAGTCTGAAACGCGATTACGGTTATCTCTTCTTGCTCGGAGGACGACAAAGAATAACGAAATGCTGGCGACAAAGAGTTCAATGCAAAGGAGTAGTCGAAAATAATAAAAATGGAAATTCTTTCGGAGGATGGGGAGAGAAGAGCTACGAGTGAAATGAAAAAAATCGTGATCAAAATGGGAATACGTATTATTATTAATAGAGACGATTCGGGGGAAAATTCAGTGTAGAAAGTATTGTCTTCAAGACGTTTTAATTTAAGACATTTGACACAAAAATGAGTCTTATTGCTTTATTAATAGATAAAACATGGTTTTTTTACGACTGTCGCCATATTTTTTTATGGATAATGTTTATAATATTCTCCAGCTGTGAAAATAAATTCTAACTAGCTGTATACTACACAGCTTAGTAGTAAAATTTTATAATAGATGGTTTCTGCTCTAAACAAGTGAGGAATTGCTCTTGTATTGCATATAGTCTAGTTATTTTTGCTAAGAAATTAGCAATATGCTTCCGAATGGTGATTTTCCACATAATTTCCTTCTATCATATATAATTCATTGTTTATTTCATTCTATGAAATTGAATAAGATTTTTTGTCAACTAATTTTGTCAGATTTTCAACTTAGATGAATGTTATCATCATCATTATTCTTATTATCTCTTTCTTCCATACAACCGATTGTTTTGTTTACGGTTCTATCTCTCCCCTCACCCCTTGGATAAAATGTTAATCGAAAAATTTTGTTTATACATACTTGAATGAATTTGAAACATCACATTTGAAGAAACCATCAGAAAGCTCACTTGCAGGGAAGTTCATGAAAAATTCGAAATTTTCAATAATCATCATAAAAATAAAATCAACCAATATAGCTATCGTAATCATCTTTTAACTTCGGCTTGATGGCATTAAATTAAACATTTTAAGCTATGATTGAATTCATTTGAAGCATGATATCCAAAGATATCCCCGGAATTATTATTTTCAAAAAATACAAAATTTTTGCAAATTTTCAAATAAATCAAAATAACGATTATTGCTATCGCCTTCATCTTCGAGCTCGGTCAAAAGGACATCCAAACCAATTCTTTAAGGCATCATTAAATCAATTCAGAACATTTTTTTAGTTATCGTGGGACAATCAATTGTCGAAACAATTCCAAAATTTTAAAAATTAATCGATGAATTAAATTTTAATTAATGGCGATTGATAGGGCTCAATAATACCTACATTTGAACAACAAGTTTCAATTCCATCCATTAATTAGCGAACAATTGAAGGAACACTTGGTTACATCATACTGGGTCGATATAAAATAACAAATCCAGAACTTGTATTCGAACGATTACAAAACTTCCATCGGTATGGAAAAATGGAAATTTCATGAAATAATTTCTTATAAAATTTATAATTTCAGATCCTTTTTTCCACTTTCTGTTAAAATGAATAAAATAAATGAATGAAAAAAAATGGAGCTCTGATTTTTTCTCCAAAAAAACTAGTGAAAAATGAATAAGAAATTCCCAACCCAAATGGAAATATATATCACCGTCAATTTCTATTTGCCGAGATAGTTGAGTTAAGGTGGTAGTGAAAAAATGGAGTTAAATTAAAGTGACGGTGGATAAAAGTGGAGGAAAAAACGCTGATTAAAGCCGACCTCCTCGTTTCTCTCTTTTTAACCCGTGCCATGTTTGTATAGCTACGTCGCATACAGTCTGTGTGTGGTGGTTGCGATGTCGATTCCCTCTACGGGCGAATTTTCAGGCCCTGAACGTGCAGATGAGGAGGACGGTGGTAACCAGGGGGAGTGAGAGGACCAGTGGAAGTCTGCCTCCATGTGGCTTTCTCGGCACGTTCTGTTCACCAGCCAAATTGGCTACTGCCCATGAAACCGGTAGTCAAGTGTGTATACCTATATATACATACCAATAGGTCCGACGCAATTGATCGATTGGCTTCGATGCTGTAGCTGACATCGAGTGCTCGGACTCGGACGTGGTTTGTCACTTATACCACGCGGTTAGGAAAAAAGAGAACACTCACTGGACAACACGGGGGTAAGAATAATAGGGATTGCTTTCCCGGGACGGCCCGTTTTGCCCTGGTATGTTAGAATCGCGAATGAAAATTATTTCATTTTTTTTATTTAAAAGAGACCGGTGAGGTTACTACTCCCGTCTTAAGGGATAACAGAATGCCCTTAATTTTTCAAATTTTTGAACAAATTTCCTGCCGAAAGTTATCGATATTTTTACAAATCAAAGCACATTAATCTCCAGGAGGCGATGAAGATCAATGTGCTTTGGATGCCAAAAATATTAATAGGTTTGCGCAGGAAATTTGTTTGAAAATTTCAGGGAAACGGTGGCCTTCTGTTACCCCTTAAGGTATACCAATTAAAAGTACTATCTCATATATTATTCTTGATTCAAATATATTTCATACTTAATTAGGGGATGGGTATTTCAATTCGAAGATGATTCTTTTGTATCAGGCTGTTGCAGCAAGCCCTCTTAAGTGTAATACAAGGGTCAGGCACAAAGTGTCAGAATATAAAGGTCAAAAAGTGGAGGTTAAAAAATGAGGGTCAGAATATTAGGGTTAGAATATAAAAATAAAAAAAGTAGGTGTCAGGCAATGAGAGGCTAAATATAAGTCATATATTATGCTTGATCACCGTTTTTAGCCCTTATATGACCCTCACTACCTGACACCCACTTTTTTTACTTTTATATTCTGACCCTAATTCTTTTATTCTAATATTCTGACACTCTTTTTTTAACCCCAACATTCTGAACCTCATTCCTTCACCTTTACATTCAGCCCCTCAGTTTTTGACTCTAATATTCCGACCCTTATTTTTAACCTACACTTTTGACCCTTATATTCTCACACCTAGTGTCTGGCCCTTATATTACACGTGAGAGTGATTGGTACAACCCGGGCTGATACGAAATAATCATCCTCGAATTGAAACACCCATCTCTCATTCAAGTGTAAAATATACTCGAATCAGGTTTATGCATATACTTGATTCTGGTATAAAATACAATCAATCCAAGTAGATTTTTTTTCCACCAATCTACTACGGATTCACGGATGGTCTGTACCAAACTAAAAGCTAAACTAAAAGCTACTTAGATATTCTTAAGGCTTGAAAATTTCAGTTTGAGACTTGAAAATCTCAATTTAAATCCGATCTCAATTTAAAGTTAAGTCTTAACTTGAGACTTTCAGGAGGATCAAAGAAAAATTTTCAAATTTCAAATTGAGACCTGAAAATTCGACTTGATCTTTTCGAAAATCTTCATTTAAGCTCTTTGAAATTTCAAAACGAACAATCAATAAACGTATTCGTCTCTAAGCGATGTAAATTAATCCAGGAATCAGTGATTTTTGAGAAATAAAACATTATGATCCAATTGTCAAGGATGCGACGTTTCGCTAAACATATTTTAGCTTCATCAGGATATTTTAGCGTCTTCAAAAATCTCCCTCAACTACGAGTACCTCTCAACATTACAACAGCCGCAAACAACAAATTGACGCCATACCTTGTCTCAATCAATATTTAGTCACCGTATCAGTCAGGATTCTCGTGTGGCGAAAGTATATTTAGCGCAACGTCGCAACCTTGACAATTAGATCATAGTGTTTTATTTCTCCAAAACCCCTGATTCCTCGATTAACTCAAAATAATCATTTTTCCCTTATGCTCCACGCTTACTTTTCGCACAGTAAAATTTTCCGCGATTTTCTCCATAACTCTTATCCACCTTTTCTCTCCGCGCAGTAAAAACCCAAGACAAAAAAAAACCATCGTAATCCAAAAGTATGCTTTCAGAGATAATCCAGCGGTGGCGAGAGAACCCAGACATCAACACCCACGTCTGCATTGTCTCTCCCTCCCTCTCCCCATCCCCCGCCCTCAGTATTTTCTTCATATTCAACCCGCCTTCCTTTTTTCTATCACGAAAGGGGGTAGGAGTCAGATGAGATACCATAGCCACCAGTTTATAGAAATACATACACAACTGCGACTGTGATAGTAGCCAGTGGTAGCGAAACACAGTTTATAATCTGAGAAATGAATTCCGTGGGGGCCCCCCCTCGGTGCGAATGCGCGAATGAATTCAGTGAGGAAGCACCGAGGAACATCCACGGGAGGTCCATCCAGGAGCATGATGAAGGCGGTGGTGCGGGGGGATCGAGGGACCTCACATGATGAGTTGAAATGCCAGAGAGGCCAGTACAGCACAATGAGTCCTTCTCCCTGTTACCCTTGAAGCCCAACTTTATCGTTCATTCAGCGGCCTCCCGTCCTTTTCTGGTTTTTATATTTTTTCTCTCACTTGGATCTTGGCTTCCACTCTCGTATCATGTTCCCCGGGTATCGCAGTGTGATGTCCCCTGGCAGTGGGATAACGTAATGCATCCACTGCTTCATCCCGTATTTTTTCTTTTTAGTTTTGTTTCTCTGGGGCAACTCCTTGGTATGGAGTAATGGTGGAGGAACAACTACCTTGCTCCTGTCACTCGTCCCGGAATTACGTAGGCGACGGAGCTGCCTTCTTATATATTTATCCACGAAGAAAAAAGTTGGGAAAAATTATAGTTGAAAAAATTTGGATGAATTTTCCGGAAAGAGAATTTGAGGTTGATTTATGGGGAATTTCAAGTTTCTCTGAAAATTCAGGTAAGGGAGACGGAAATTCCACAATTCACATGAATTTGTAAACAATTCTTTTAAAACTCTGGGGATTCTAGTAATTTTTGACAAAATTCCTGGAAAATTCGGACGAATCTGGAATTCAATATGAGATTTTCCTGAATTTTCTTCATTTTGCTTTTTTTATTTATTTTTCTGCAATAATTAAACTGAAATTTACAGTCCCCACGGAGTTTTCCATGAAATTATGAATTTTCAATGACAAAATTCCGTCAAATTTCAGTGGAAGTGTTGCTAGTTAGAAATTTCCAAGACCCTTACCTTAAATTTCAGTGAAAAATTGTTAATAGTGCACACTGTTGAAAAAATTTAGCTGAATTTTCCGGACGAAGACCTTGAATTGGAATTCAGGGGAAAAAGTCAATGGAATTTAAAGTTTCTCTGAAAATTCAAGTATAGTGCCCACTTTTTAGCGGTAGGATGATGAAAGTTCCACAATTTACATGAATTTTTAAACGAAAATGAATCTTCCCTGCAAAATTTCCGTGAATTTTCGAGGAATTCCCTGGATATTCCGAGGACTCCAGAATTCAAGGAGAGATTTCTTTACATTTTTCAAGTTTTGCATTCATTTTCCTGAAATAATTAAACTAAATCTTAAAAAAATAGAATAAACAAACTAAAATAAATAAATTAACTAAATCTATTAAACTAAATACTTCTGTCAATATGGAAGAATAATACCGTGAACTAATAATAAGTGCTGATAAATTTCAGTAAAGTTATCTGAAACTTGAAGAAAACAACAATCAGGAGGTCTGATTTTCTGGATCATTTCGATCAGAATCAGCGACAAGACCCTCGTATCCTAAAAAATATTCATATTCCCCCCAGGAACTTTTTCCTCCGCGCGGAATCAAAAATTTCCATCCGCTTTTACACACCATCAAAGAAGAGACAACTAATTCGGAGAGTTAACGACGAGTAAATGTGGGCTTTCCTCCGCATTTCGCCAGGATCAAAAAACCCGTCGACTTTTCCCGTCAGTACGAGTTGTTCTGCTCGTTAAAACCCCCGGGAGCAGGATAACGAGTTCATTGTCGTCGCCGGTGTAAATCTCCCGGAAAAATTCAGTATCGTACCCCTCACCCTAACCCATTTTTTGCCTTCAGTTCCTTTTTCGCAAGTCTATCCTTTTTCCGGGCAGCCTTATCTGTTTCACTCTGAACGAAAAGAATCGCGACGGATTTAATTCAATAAACAATACTTTTAGCCGGAGGATTAGAGATATCTTGCTATTCGTTCGGTAGAAAAAACACATTTACGGATGCACAAATTACTGTTTCCTGCACAGTAAAATTTCTCCGCAACGGTAGAGTATTTTTTTCTGACTCCGATGTGAAGGACGTCGCGACGAACGAAAGTGAAATTTGACCATACCGTGTTTGGTCAAAAAAATCATTCTCTGCCATCGAAAAATTCCCACTGTTAACAAATTTTGTCTGAATTTTCCGTTCCAAATTCTGGAAATTTTTAGCGTGTTCAAGTTCCACTGAAATTTCAGGAAATCTTGTCATTAAAGCATCAAATAATCCGTTCTGTTCAAATGATCTGGAAATCAATAAAATACTTGATTTTTCAGTTTAAATATTCTGTGAAAATTCAGAAAAATCAGGAAAATTCAGGGAAAAATTGAAAATTCACGTCATTTTCTCTCTGAATATTCCATCAAGTCGTGAATTTTCCATCTCACTTCCACTGAAAACTCATGAATTTCCGTGAATTCTACTTAAAACATGAGATTTTATAACCATTTTTTCCCTAAATCCGATTCAATGTCACTCTCATGAGATTTACTATAATATCTTCCATGAAATTTCAAAAAATTTCTAACAGTGTACACATTTGTAAATGATTCCGCAATATTGAGCAATTATTCACGTTCATGCGATAATTTTTAATGGAGTAAATGATAAATTGTGCAGTTTCGGCACAAATTGTCCTCACGTTTAGTCAATTTTCGCAAGTCTGCGGAGAAAAATTCACTATCCGTTTCGCCCTTTTCCCCCGATATCGGGTGAAAAAGACCCCGACCACTTGACTCCCTGCAAAATGTTCATAACTAAAGGAGAGCTGTGCATTCATCCATCTATTTATGCACTAGGGTGAAATGGCACGACCTCCAGTGCTAACACCGTTGGTATGGTACTAGTTTCATGTTACTTGTCCCTTGGTACATGGGATATCGCTGAAATACACATACTTGCAGTCTCATGCCCCTGTTGAACACGAGACTTTGATGTAAGGAGCCGAATAGGTATCATATTTTATGAGTCATTGTCATGTTAAGTGTCTAGTACAAGCGTGCTATTTTTAAACGTCCCGGCTTCCCAAGTTATATAGCATCCTCTTCGTTCCATCGCGTGTTCGTAATTCTATTTTTCCAGAATATCTTGCATTTGAATGGGGATTTATAACCGACGAGAGAAACTACAGAATTATTATCCATGCGCAGAATTGAGTGAAAATTAATGGTTGCTTTTCATGCTGCTTGAATTAAAATGCAAACAATGAAGTGGAATTGCTCAATCACTGCTGTACAATGATTGACCGTGATTGAAGAGACGCAACAGTGGATCGTAAGGAGCATTAAATTAAATTTATCCATCATCCATTTCTCGCAGTTGGGTAATTGTGATTGATAGGGTTCCCTTTTCAATTTCGTTGACTCTCTCTTCACACCTATAATATATCATTCTTTTACAACAGCAGTCATCATATGCGAGGCTCTCATGTGTGTCAGTGTGGGATTTCTGAATGAAAGGAAAGCGAAGACGTCTGTGATTTGGAAATTCTTCTAAGAAAAAAATTGACAATTGAAAACATCTAAATCATTGATCACGAATCGGGCTTCGTAAAAACCTTCCTAACTTCTTTTTTCTATTCATGTTCAGCCCAAATATTCACATTTTGAACTCATTTCTGAGTATCAGAAAATGAATTTATGCTTTCGTCAACGGCATAACCTTTTCACAATCATTGTCAGGGGTAAAAATGGGTATCAAATGAATTTAATTGAGTGAAATTACTCAATGTCAGTTATCCAATGCTGAAACCAGCAATGCAATCCACCGAATACAGAACCACCCAACATTTGCCTGATGACTTTTCACCAGTATTGGTTATTTGTGCGACGTTTGGCTCGAAATCCACAAGTTGGTTACCAGGATCCGAATGAAACAGAAGCCGCACACAACTTCTCCACCAACCGCAACCCTGAAAGCTATACCTCTCGCCAAACCTATACAACCAGAAGATCGTACCGAGTCACATGACTCTTCCCTCGACTGTATTTGGAGCGTTGTCTGGGTTATAACCAAGTCGAAGAGAAACGGCCAAAGTATCTCTGCGGTGTAGCTTGAAACAATCCAAGTTTCTGATGGTGCATGTACAAGGAGGTGAGTCCAATGCCAGATGGGCGAATCCAAGTGATATATGGTAACCTATATACCTACCGCAGTCCATGTCCGTTACCCAAGGATGATTGATCACGTGTATGTTGTACTGTGAGCTGCAAGCACATAACAGGCGCAGACTTCCAAGTAAGTCACATGGGTTTGCTTGAATGCAAATCAAGACACGTATGAATATTTTCTCTTTCTGACTGTAGTCGTGTTCAAAGTGCATTTTGGGGGTAAATCCACTTGGGATGGAGAAATTGAATTACTGGGGGGGAAAGGTGGAGAACAAGCTGCGACTGCACGAGGTGCATCAGTCGACTTTCTTCGGTCCTTTTGCGTTGGTGATTAGAGGATTGTTTTAAAATCGTGTTCATCAATAGAGGATTTCATCGTTGAACCGATTACTTCGGTTATTGCAAGTTGGAGAGGGCATAATCAAGGCTCAACGTCTTTGGCAGAAGTCGTGAATCAATTTGGGAATTAATTTACTTAATTCAAAGTTCTATAGACATCAAAATGAGAGACCTATTTACAGGCTGTGATAAATATTTATTTGGAATGCTGCCGCTCTGGAATCAAATGCTCATTCGGTTGAGTTAGTGTCTTGAAAAATGTGCTCATTTCGACCCCTCGCAATAAACATCTCGTCTTAAACGACAAGATAGCTGACTAGTGACAACACTCCCCTCCAAATCCAATTGAAGGTCAGGTGTTAAGAGGCTGGTACTCTCTGAATCTTTCGCTGTGAATCATCCGGACAGATTTTAACGAGGTTGCGTGCCGGAATCCACTTAGCATGACGTCTTCTGCGTGACTCTGCTGAAATTTTATTTGCTTTTCACGCTCTCACCGTCATCTCCCCCGCGGAGTTTGTCGTGCAATATGCTGAAGCTCATCTTACTCCAGGTGAATTATAAAATTTTCCTCCCCTTTTCTCTCGTGAGTTGTAACCTTCCTTCAGCCAGCCTCAGGGTGCTCACAAAGTTCCACTAAACACCCCCTAAGAGATGGTTACCGTCATCAAATTTTGAAGTCGACAAGCTAATTAATTGGATGCATCAGTTTATAGTTAAAAGGCTAGAAAAGGGAGTGACTTCTTAGTGAGAGAGTTGACGACAAAGCATACTATCTATAGGACCGGGTATTTTAATTTGGTTTTGCTGTTGAGACGGCTCCGCGGAAATTGAAAAAGAACAACCTTTGTTAATGTATATCACACCAGTATCACCAGAACAATGTAACAGCATAACATAGGAAATGTTTTCAGTGTTGAGATGACTGTCTTGAATTGCCATGTAATAGTTGCTCAAGGTACGCCGAGTTGGTCGTGCAATATGCTGAAGCTCATCCTGCTCCAGGTGAATTAGAAAATTGTCCCTCTCTTTTCTCTCGTGAGTTGTGACCTTCCTTCAGTCAGCCTCAGGCTGCTCACAAAGTTCCCCTAAATACACCCTCAGAGATGGTTACCATCATCGAATTTTGAAGTCGGCAAGTTAATGAACTGGATACATCAGTTTACAGTTAAGAGGCTAAAAAAGGGAGTGACCTCTTATTGAAAAAGTTGACGACAAAACATACTATCTATAGGTCTAAGTATTTTGCCATCAAAACTTGTACGGAACCAGCGTGAAAATTTTCCTTAATGCTACAGGATCACTGGCAAGATACCCCAGGCAAACTTCGCCACAAAGACTTTCATAACAAACTTCTCACTCTTCCTTCATCCTCTCAAAAAACATCCTGCAAAAAGGAAGAATGAACACTCTATGGCCTGATTATAAATCCTGTTTACAAACTCGGTTGTATACTTCACCAGGTTCTTTTTGCTTCTTCATCTTTCGTGAAAGTTTTCAGCAATTATCGATTTATCGGTGGAGTACATTGTACGAGGTCAAAGTAAATGATACATGGAGAGTTTTCAATCTTGTGGTCTTGTCATTTTGTTGAAGAATAGCTGCTGTGCATGCAACGTAGACGGCATATTCCTTCCAAATTAGGGAGGTTGTCCTTCATTCAATGGAAGACAATTTTTTTTATTGGAGATGTCGGGGAGATTGAACATTGTTAATCGTGTCATTGGATCGACGAGATTGGAAGGATGATCCGTCTTGCCCCAGTGTTCAATAAAAGAGCAAGTATCGGTGAAAGAAGAGAGGACGGGATAAAAAAAGGAGTTTTGATGATCGCAAGGTACTCAATCCAAATGAACTGTTGGATTTTTTTCGAAATTCGAGTGATGGCTGAGTTTCCATCATCTCATTCCAGTCATCCAGTTATTTTCCGCCAAGTCTAATGCCCAGGGGAAATTGTTGAAAAGAAATCAGTAGCGAAGCGGTAAAACGATTCAGTCGACTTAGCTCTCAGTTGAGTTTTCGAAGAAAATCTCTGAATCTAAGTGAGACAGCGAAATTTTCGAGACAACCTTTTTTACAGAGCGAATTGAGAGTTGCAAAAAAGACAGTGACAAAAATTATACGATCTGCCTTAGATTCCGAGATATTCACTAAAAATTGACCGATAGTCAAAATCAACTTAAACTTGAACCATTTTTTCTTGTCCAGTTGGAAAATTTTCCGAGGAAATTTCGGTCTGTGGAAAATAATGCGGTCACCGCATTAAAAAAAACTGTTGATTTATGCTCTCCATATACCCGTCAATATATTAAATCCCAAGAATAATCGCTCCATATGAAAACCCGTTGTCCTTATACGGCGAATGAATTGCATGGTCTTGCAAAATCGAATGAGCCCCTGTCCCACCACTTTCAGAGTTATTGGTTGACGTGGTTCACTGAGTAAGTACATAAAGCACGCGATGGGACTCAACGGTAAGGCCAAAGATGATAAAAATCCCGTCGGCTTGATACTCGTTCCCCCGGGAATTGAGCCTCTCGTAAAAATCAAAGCGCTTGGGCGACAGTTAAAAAAGGAGAAGGCAAGGTAACAGAGAAACGGGACGAGGGGGAGAAAATATAGCGGAGGGGATGAGAGATGAAGGAATACCGGAAGCAGCAGGACCCGATTCATCAGGCGAGTCGGAATCTGCAGCCGGATCATCCATCATACTCGTGTTTCTGGCCCGTGTACATATACTCCTCTCTCTGTCTCTCTTTCTCTCTGTGTTACATTGATTCACTTTTCCCTCTTTTTTGTTCTCCACTAGGTGCACCAACTTTTCTCTCTCGCATGCTCTCTCTCTCTCTCTCTCTCTCTCTCTCTCTCTCTCTCTCTCAATCTCTTCTTTCTCCACTTTCATTATTCTATCCCTCAGACGTGGTTTCTTTATCCTGCAACAATGGTGCAATCAATAGCCTATTCCAGGCGCACTTTTGTTGCTGAATGCCATGTAGATGTCTCATGTACATCCAATTCACGTATGATGGGAATTCACGCCCTTCATTGTTTCATTGAAAACGCGATGTGACTCTTAATCTCTGGGATGATGCGTTGAAGGGGTGGGAATTTGCGCGAGTTTGATTTGAAGGTTTTGTTTTGATTTTACTGGAAAGCTCTTTATTTGTGACCGATGATGTAAAAGTTAGTGAGGGCAAAAATGAGGTTATACAGATAATTTTTATGGAAAAACCCGCGGAAACGGTAAATTTCAAGGTAATTATTCCGGGAAAATTACTGAATTTGCAGGGAATTCCTTCAAAAATTCTTGGAACTCTAAGAATTTTATGGGAATTCCCGGGAAATTCAAGGGGATTGGCAACGAATATTCATTTTCACTTGAAAATTCATGTGAATTGGAGAATTTCCGTCTTTTTGCAGCTAAACAATTTGAACTTTACCCAAATTTTTAGAGAAACTTGAAAGTCCATTGATTTTCACTCCTTAAATCGAATTCAAGATCTTTTTCTGCAAAATTCAACCCATTTTTTTTAACACTGTATTTTTCATCACAATGTGGTGAGTCACTTAATACAAGTATATTTTATACTCAATTGAGAGAGGTGTATTTCAATTGGAAGATAATTTTTTTGCATCAGGCCGTGGTGTAGCAAGCCCTCTTAAGTGTAATATAAGGATCAGGCACTAAGTGTCAGAATATAAGGGTCAAAAAGTGGAGGTTGAAAAATGAGAGTCAGAATATTCGGGTCAAAACATTAGGGTCAGAATATAAAAGTAAAAAAGTGGGTGTCAGGCAATGAGGGTCTAAATATAAGTCATATATTATGCGTGATCACCGTTTTTAGCCCTTACATGACCCTCATTGCCTGACACGAACTTTTTTTACTTTTATAATCTGACCCAAATGTTTTGGTCCTAATATTCTGACCCTCATTCCTTCACCTTTACATTCAAGCCCTCAGTTTTTGACTCGAATATTCCGTCCCTCATTTTTTAACCTACCCTTTTTGACCCTTATATTCTCACACTTAATGTCTGACCCTTATATTACACTTGAGAGCGCTTGATACAACCCGGGCTGATACGAAATAATCATCCTCGAATTGAAACACCTATTCTCCATTCGAGTATAAAAGTATTTTTTGTCCCGTGGGAGGTGCGCAGCGCTCGCCGAAGGCGAGTGCCACCCTCCCAAGTTTCAAAGAACACTTTTCCCACGAGCGTCGAACCTTATTTTTCATCACAACGTGTGGAAACTAGTTCACTTTGCACACAAGTGAAGAAAAATTCATTCACACCCACGCGAACGGATTGAATTCACTTCACCCAAATGAGCAAAATAATTTGAGCTAAGTGTTTTCCATTGAAATTCGCCTGCAATCGCCCGAGAGAGCGGAAAACGGCCACGCCGGACTGGTATTTACCCGTTCCATTTCCCCCGAATGCATTAACTCCTTTGATATCTCCTTTTTTGTTTACCTTTGTTCAGCAATGTTGACCTTGAATCGTCAAAGAAAAGTCAACAAGTTAATCCCACACGCTGTCGTGCTACATCATACTCGTACACTGTATGTAGTAAAGAACGCGGCAAAACAAGTACCGACCTCACTACAGTTGGAATATGCAGTGGGTTCAGTGACATTCTACTGTTGTTGGATTATGCGTTATGCTTGCAGCTCGTCTGGCACAGCGACAGGCATGCCAACCGTGGACACGATGAATGCCTCAGTGGCGCTCGTATATTTTCGGAGCGTGTGGTAACCCCAGTTGCAACCTCTCACGGGGGACACTATTTCCCCCGGTTTTGCGAAAAAAAAGAGCGATAAAAAAAAACATCACCAGACCAACCAGACCACGACAAACATACTGCCCCCCGTTGATCGAGGAACAACAAAATCCCCGGAATTCCCGAAATAATGAAGATTACAATATTTCAAAAGCTTCATTCTCCATTCTCACAAAGAGCTCCCACGTCTTCATTCAACTAATAAATTTATCCACACGTATTCTCAATTTATTCATCCTCATACCGTGTCTTCCATCATCTCTTTATATTTAGAAATGCAAATTGACTTCTAGTGGTACAGTGTTGAAAATTTTCCACTGAAATTTCCGGTAAGGGTCTTGGAAATTTTTAATAGGTAACGTTTCCACTGGAATTTCAAGGAATTTTGTCATTGAAAACTCATAATTTTGTGGAGAAATCCGTGGGAACTGTAAATTTTAATGTATTTATTCCGGGGAAATTGATGAAAATTAATGGAAAATGAGGAAAGTTCAGAGAAATCTCTCCTTCAATTCAAGTTTTTTCGGAATTTTCAGGGGATACCTTCGAAAATTCCTGGAATTCCAAAAATTTTACCGGAATTCCCTGAAAATTTAAGAGAATTTGGCACCAAATTTTCATTTTCACTTGAAAAGTGTCAATTGTACGATTTCTGTCGTTCTGCCGCTAAAAATGGGACTTTACTTGAATTTGTAGAGAAACTTGGAAATTCATTGACTTTTCCCCCCTAAATCGAATTCAAGGTCTTTTTCGGGAAAATTTCGTCAAATTTTTTCATCAGTAACACTGTTAAAAAATTTTCACCAACATTTCCGGTATGGGCCTTGGGAATTTCTTACAAGTAATGTTTCCACTGAAATTTCAAGGAATTTTGTCATTGAAACTTTATAATTTTTGTGGAGAAATCCGTGGAAACTGAATTTCAGAGGAATCTCTCCCTGAATTCCAGATCCCTTTGAATTTTCAGAGAATTTCAGCAAAAATTCCTAAAATTTTAAGAATTTTAAAAAAATTACCTGAAAATTCAAGTAAATTTGCCTTCCTGCTACTAATTTTCGTCTTCCTGCCACTAAGGAAATGGAAATCTGGTTAATCAATTTCTTCCATTTCCCTAGAAAAGCAACAAAATTCCCCGACTTCGTAGAAAATTACAGGAAAATATCTGTTTTTTTTTCATTCGAGAATAATTTAGAAAATTATTCAGTTTTTCAGAAAATTCTCTGATTTTCTGCATAATTCACTTGGAAAATCGACTCAAAACACTTTTCAAGCTGATTGATTTTGTCCCTTTGAAAATGTAGAAGGAATCGATCAAAGCTTAAAAATTATTCATTAATTTCCCACTTATCATACATTTTCACCTTTTTTTTCTATTTGTTTAATGTTTTTATTTATAGAAATAAATGCATTATAAAAAGGCGTATAAACCTCGATGCATTTCAAATTTGAATAAATAAATGCGACCTTTCACAAGTAAATGAGGTCGACAGACGATGAGGATCAAATACACCGGTCAAAACAGCGATTAGAAGCCCCCCCCATGCAATAAATTCCCCACGAAATGAGACAGTAGAGATGCCCAGAATGAACCCAACAGAACCAAAAACCCCTGGAATCCCCGAAATAACGAAGATCACAATATTTCACAAGTTCCATTCTCCACTCCCACACCTTCATTCGCCAAATAAATTTGGTTGTTTCATTCCCTCCCCCCCTCTGCCCACCCAATTCATTCCTCCACACCCCGACTTTTCTATTATATTTACAAAATTCAATGAATTTTTTATCTCTCCCCCGACCCAAGAGACAAATATGACACAACCTCCTAGCTGTCGTCTGCCAAGAATAAATTTCAAGCTGAAATGAGAAACATTTTGTTTTCCGTGTCTTTAAGAGGGTCCCCGTAAAAAGCGCAAGGAAGTTTGTAAAAAAAAAACCCCCAAAAAAAACCAAAACGTATCACTCAACTGGGGAATGTTCCCCCACCCTAACAAGCCTAATCTCAGTGCGCGTGTCGTTGGGTTGTCTTCGTGACGTGAGGACGTTAGTTGTGAGTTTCGTCGAGTGGCAAACTAAATGCCACGGGTGCCATTAAATCGTGCGAGAAGAGCCGGGAACCCCCTCAACCATCCATCGTGTTTCCCCTGTGGTTCAGGGACACCCCGCTGGTGCAGCCCATCTCTTTTGCTCCTGTCCCACTCATCTCCCCGAGCATCAAGGGAGGATGAAGCTCTCTCGTTGCATTCGCTGCGTTCATGAGACGTCTCTCTAAATACCCCGGGCCACTGTCTCCTTGAGAACCTTTTCCCTTTTCATTCTCTCGCTTGTCCCGGACGCTCCCCTCCAACTGTCGCAAGCACCAGACTCTTCAAGCTCACACCTTTCCAACTCCACCCCTCTCCCCCCTCCCTCCTTCTCACCCCCCCCCCCCCCCTTCCCACCGCTTCCATTTGCAACGACGTCGCATAAATAGTCGTATCTCCCTTTTCCCTTTCCGCACTTTCACGCTTTCGTATTTGTCGACACTTTTCATCTTCTTCTTATTACTTTTTTACTCTCCATCATTTATTGTCGGGGAAATGTACGAGGGAAATATGTTCGGGGTAATACAAAAATAACGATATTAAAGGCTGGGTACTGCTATTTTTCTGGGCTCGCTTTGCTGGGTATGAGTTGATGTCTTCTTGGAGAAGATGTTACGAGGGTTGTAAAGACCAATTGGGAATGGTTAAAATTACAGCTGTGGGGGTGGGGGAGGTACCGGGAATTGGTGGGGTAATTTCGGTTGATTTAGGTTTCTGGTAATGGTGTGGTGATTATGAATGATGGGTGATGAGCAGTCGGCCAAATTCTTCGATCGATTCAGTAGCGAAGTGGTAAAACGGCACTGATGGAAAGAATTAGTTTCTGTTAACGAATGGATTTGGTTGGAGATGAGGGTCTATTCGGTCTCATCAAATGTTTATTCGTTAACTATTAACGAATACTCATTTGGTCGTATTCAACTCCACCATTCGTTAATAGTTAACGAATCTCGTTTGGAATTGATGAATCAGTCTATCAGTGGGTTCAAGTCGATTTTGACTATCAGCCTAAGGTGGATAGCAAAATTTTTGTTCCACCCTCATCAACCTTTTGTTATACCGAGATCGAAGGCGCGCTCCGCACGCCTATCACTATGGTTGATGTTATATGATTCATCACGTTATTATTGTAAGTTGATTTGAATCAATATGTTATTTCACGTACACCAATTTCTATAGTATCACTAAGGAGAAATTCGTATAAAATGGTGAAAACTTCTTTTGAAAATCCATGAATTTTTTCGATTGAAAAAGGATGGGAATTTCCATCGAGAATCAGTCATAGATACGTCGAAATCCATGAAAACATTAATTGAGGATCAACACATGCTTTGTTGAAAATGATGTTGGTATCGAAGATCAGAAAATAATTCTATGTTAATTTATAAACCGTGAATATCTCGGATACTATACGATCAAGCCGGTTTCTTTTATACAGACACATAAATATATATACCATTTACGCAAAGATATAACTCTTTGTAGACATAATGTTTGACTTTGGCATTTTTTCATTACTGTCTTGTGAAAACTTTTAATGGATCTCATGATCGAACTCTCGAAAAAGCTACATATAGCTGTCCGTGATTGAAAACATTTCTCCGTAGATCTACACCAACATTACCAACATCATCAATATCATCAACAAAATCACTATCATCATCATCATCATGCGATTTCTCTTTCAGAACATTCAAGAATAAAAGTGTGACATCTCCTTTTTATATCAGAATCTCATAATTCTAGCTATTAATTCTAATCAACTTTGTTTGAATAAAACCAGTACCAAACTAGTAAACGCAATATTAAGAAAGTAGAATTATTCTATTTTCCTCTAAATGATTTGGACAATTATGATTCGTTTCGCAGGATAAAAACAAGACGATATTGACCAAAACGATATTGAAAAATTCACATATATCTCCCGAGACCCAGCCTACACACTCCAAAATCTCGTCTCATCTAGTGTGCAGCCCTACCTATGTAATCTGTCAATGTGGCTAACCATCCAACATGCTCGGACTTTGGGCTTTCGAAGTGTTTTGTGTTACTCGCGTCATAGAATTTCCCGGGAGGGAAGTTTACCGTGCAAGTGTGTTGAACAAGCCAGATTAGAAATTGGCGGTCAACTTTATGTATAGTGCTCAATGGAGTTTATAGTCAGTCTGGGTTGTGGACGTGCAGAGGCTATTTAGGTGACGGAAGTGGGTACGAAATGTGTGGTCCCATTGTGGACGGAATAATGGGAACTGTGAACACTCTTCACAGTACAGCACCAGATTGGAGATGGGATGGACTGATGATTGGGTTTGTGGGCTGCAGCTCGGGTGATGAATGTTGGGTTTGCTTCAGCAGTTTTATGGATTCTGGGGCACATACGTCAGGAGATTGAGTTGATGGAGCTATTTGGTGAAGGATGAGGATCATGAGTTGATCTGAACCTTTTGGTCACAAATTCTTGGTGAAATATAAAAATCGTCGAAGATGATTCGTTGAGAGGGTTCGTGCGCTCGGGGAAACTGTTGAGGGATAGGAAAAGTTCTTCACTTCCGATCACACTCTAAATTTGAATATGATGATATGATTTAAGTCGCCTTAGCTCTTAGTCGAGTTTTCGGGGAATATCTCAGAATATAAGAAAAATTTTCGTAACTACTTTTTTGTAGCTGTCAAAACATCATATTACATTTACATTACATTTTTTACATTAAAGAAGGGAATTTATATAGCGTTCCACAACTTTGTGACGTCATAGGAAACGATTGAATGGGATTTGGTTGATGTAGGAGAGGAACCGGGATTATTCTCAATATGAATAACCAGAAAATTTTTTTACTGAAAAAATGGATAGTCCAGACCGGGATTGGAATTCAGGACCGTCCGATTATGCATCGGGTGCTCTCCCAACTGAGCTATCCGGTTCTTAGCCATTTCTCCATTTCAAATTTCGTGTAAATATTGTGCTCCGCCGTCCTTACGGAATTCCTTTTTACATTAAAGAAGGGAATTTATATAGGGTTCCACATCTTTGTGACGTCATAGGAAATGATTGGAAATACACTACACTACACAGTCAATTTTTAGTTGGTTCACAGCGTAATTCAATCGATCTATTGTTCATCTTATCAATATAACTCCGTGCTTGGAATATTGTCATCTCGTGTTTTCAGCACCAAATTAGGACCAAAATATTTGTAACTGTCAATGAGCTCTACAAAAAGGTTTTAACTTGGTGCTGAAGACACGAGATGACACTAATCTAAGCACGGCATTATATTGATGAGATGAACAACAGATTAATTGAATTACCGTGCGAACTAACTAAAAATTGATAACAGTGTGGGCACGCATTTTTACTAGAGTATCAACAAACATTGACTTCCGAAAATTCACACTCTAAAGTGGGTTCCAGAAAGAATTAAATTGTAATTATGAGTAAAATCTTATTCACTGAGCATAGGAATTAGAACATGAGCAAATCATCTACTGTAATATGACAATTTAACAGCTAACAAATTAGAATATATGCCTCTCATGGGTCGTGTTGCTTTTTGCAATGAAAATAATTATGAACAATCAATTGAAAAAAGAAATAATGAAAGGACATCATTTTCACATTATGAAAATTCACTGAAATCACTGCGAATCGAGTATTCGTTGATGTGGTGGCATGCTAAATGTCGACAGTGGCATGATTCAAGTGGATTTCGGGACAGACGAGAGAAGGGGACAGTTAACACCCGGCCAACGAGAGGGGCTACCTGCTAATTCCCAGTTTAATGGCCGTATTAACCTTATAACGTCGCCCTCGCCTCCCCCCACCGCCCGCAAAATCACACGTGGGAATGTGGAGAGAGGCAAATCACCACCAGTCTAACCAATAGCATTCTGTAATCAAATCAACGTTGACGTCTGTCCTCCGATTATAATTGAACAGACATCCTGTTCCCCGCTGATTGTTCTCCATCTCCCTCAGCCGTTTCATTACCCTCGGGGGCCTCAACCCAACAGTCTTTCCCGCCATTTCCCCTCCCTCTCTCCTCCTTGCGCGGTCGCTCTTCCCCGTATGATGATTCGCTGAATGAGAGGGAGAGACATCTCATCCAGTGCCTTTCCCATCACTCGATCCTCTACTCATTGCTTATATTCCGTCCGGAAATTCACTCGTACGGTCATTCTACTTCCGCGAGGAGATTGCCGCTGCTAATGCAGCATGGATTGGTCCGGCGTTGGCAGAAGAATGGGAGAAAGTCATGTGCAGAGGGACTTTTACTCATTCTGAATGAGTCGGCTGGTTTTAATCAAAATGACTCGGCTTTTAATTATCATTCTTATTATGTTTAATGATGAGGGGATGTGAAAGCGTAAAAGCATTCTGAGGCACTATCGTGAAAGTGCGGAAGAGGGAACTTCCTGAAGGGGAGAATTACACTGGATGGAGAATTGGGGAGGGGATGTTGAAGAGTCAATTGGTGATGAAGCGAAGGATGCCAGTACATCCGCTTTAATGTTGTTTATCAAATTATTAGCTCGGTAAGTGGTTCATATTGTATTGATGGTGACTAATGGATTCTTCTGAATGGTGAGACTGTTTCAACTGTTTGTGTACTGAAGACTGGGGTCTTCAAGATGTCTCAATGTAAGAGATTAGACGCAGAAATGCGTTCGATGTCATCCATTTTCTTCTTTACAAATGATCCTCCAGTGAGACATTTACATGGAAAAAGGAGACCTGAATCGAGAATAAAATATCCTTGATTCAAGGTGTCTACAGGAAGATATTAATTCTGTTACTGAAAGAAATTTATACAAAAGATTAAATATCTCCGAAACTGCTCGGCCGGTTGAGTCCATCCAGAATACCAGCCTTCAATATTATAACAGCTATGATGATACCAAATTTCAACTTGCTATTTTCATTTTTTTCAAAATGTCGTGCATACAAGAATGAAAAAATTTAAAGAAAAAACGAACAAACGGGAATATCTCGGAAACTTTGTATGAACGGATATATATATCTTGATTGATGTAGATAGAAGCCATCGAGACAAGTCCTTTGAAAAGAAAAATTGAAATCCGTCAAAGCTATGAGATATTTGAAGAAATATATTTACACAAAAGGTTGCATATCTCAGTAAGCGCTCAGCCGATTGCGTCCATCCAAAATGCCATCTTTAGTACTATAAGAGCAAGTTATCGTGCGCACAAGATTTTCCATGAAAAACGAAAAGACGACAATATCCTCAAACTTTGTATTAAAGAGTCTATATATTCTGAGTGACTTACATAGAGGCTATCGAGACGAATATTTTGAAAAAAAAATTTGAAATCGGTGCAGTAGTATTTGAGATATTGAGGAAAAATTAAATTTAAACAAAATGTTATAGCTCAGGAACTACTGGACCGATCGGAGTGAAACAGCGCCCCAAAGTTGAGCTCAATAATAGCTACAATGAGCCAAAATTTCATTTTTTTATCTGCAAATTTTACCGTATTTATGTTGAATTTTCTAAACATTAATCACCAAAAACCCAAGTTATCGGTTACATACATACAGACGGGACCCGAAAAACATCATGGCTCCACGTTTCATAACATTTTAGACCATTTCCAATCAAAATTAGAAAATCGAAAAATCGGACAAAAACAAGGCTTCCATTCGGACGCAAAAATTAAAATCTATCATTACAACAGCTTTCTGAAGGAGGAAAAACTAAGCTAAGACTTAGATTCCCCATTTAATTTTGATTTTGATGAAATGCCGACCACTGTGCAGTGACCATCACTGGAATAGCATCATCAATCCAACAAACTACTCTTTCTCCACAAGCAGACAATCCTTCGCTGAACCTAATGGTGGACAAGCATTTTTATTTATGTTTATAACAGATGATCCTCAGTTGAAACGTTGGAGCAACTACACCTGGGTAGAAAATCTAAGATTAATCCTTAACCATTGTGCTGACACAGTGGAAGGTACATTGCACACTGTCGTAATCTCTAGGTCCCATTTTCCGCAGCTGTTCCTCCAGTGAGGATGCTAGGCATCTTTCCGGCCAATTGTTCACAGGCGTTAGGATCTAGAGCCCAACCTAAATGCGAGGATCAACACAATTTTCTTCACATATGTTTTCGTCTTGGTTTGTGAGTGTGGTGGGGCGCTACTGGGAGCGGTGACATTGCAGCGAAGCTGTAAGTGGAATTTAATGTTGTCTAAAGAAATCTTGTTTTCTTTTCGTGGGACTCGAACATTTCTGCGTCGGGATTTTTTCTTGGGTTCAGGAAAAATTGCTGGGGAATTTGCGGGATCTCGGAAGCAAATGAAATTCTCTTGTGCTGGTGGGGAATCTTCCTCATTCGGCTCCAGAATTTTTCCCATTCTTTGTACACTGTTACAAATTTTCGTCTAAATTTTCCGTGGCTCATTCCGGACATTTTTATCGTGTTCAAGTTTCACTGAAATTTCAGGAAGTTTTGTCATTGAAAAATCGAACATTTTATTGATTTTCTGTTCAAATGATCTGGAAATCAATAAAATACTTGATTTTTCAGTTCAATTATTCTGTGAAAATTAAAAAAAATCAGGAAAATTCAGGGTTAAATTGAAAATTCATTCAGTTATTTTATTTCTGAATATTCATGTTCTTTCGATTTATTCTGAATTATCATTTCGTTAAATAAAACAATACACCCTCAAAAACGGTTTATTTAAATTGAATAAAGTTTATTTGAATGGAATAAATCGTCTATTCCTTTCTGTAAAAAACATCCGCAATATTTTGAATCGAGAATGAGAACTCGACCATGTTTTATGTCTCGTCTCTCTCGAAACTAACCTCCCTAACTTGACTATTTTACACTCCACTCACCCGCGCGCCCATCACAACTGCGGAGACCCCTTAATTCTGTCATAGAAGGAAGTGAATTGTAATTGCGATTAAAATCTCATTCAGTGAGCGCAGCAATTAGAACATGAGCAAGTCATTTGCTGTAATATAAAAATTCAACAGCGTGTTGATTTTTGAAATGACAATGATTATAAACAATTAATGAAAAACCCCGGTGGCTTGGCGCAGTGGGTAAGTTCGTTGCCTCACACGCGAAAGGTTCCGAGTTCAAAACCCGGCCGGGTAGAATGGTGAGATCTAACCATTTAAAGTCTTGATCATCATCGCAGCGTACCCCAACCGGGTTGAAGCGATGTAAAATAACGATAAAAAAAAATTAATAAAATAAGGAATCTCGAATCCGACGGGATAAAGGGCATAACGAAAAGCTATCGATTCATTTGATTCAAATAAAGTTTATGTCATTCGAATAAACCATTTTCTGCGCGTACGTCCGCTAGATAAATCCAAATGATGCCCAGAAAAATCGCCACTCAACAATTAAAAAACCATCACAACTCACAACTTCCCCTAAATCTGAAATATATTTCCCAATCCCGTCGAAAAATAGTCTCCCCAACAATACGAACATCTGCAAGTTCATCCCCCCACCCAGTACCCCTTCTCCCACCCGATATTTACTGTCGCCCGCCTTCATTGTTATGTAGGTGCCAGTAATCATCCATGTTGGGGCCATGTTCACACGCCGATGATCACGAATGTAAGCTTTGTTGCCGATGTAAGAGAAGAAAACTGGTAACCAGCCACTGCACGGGCGGTTAAGTTTAATCGAGGGGTTCGCCTCCAGAGGGGAAGGGGGGTGAAAGGGGGCTGGTGTCTGTTGGATTTTACGCGCTCGACGGGACACCTTTATAGATATCGTTGGACTCAAGTTTTGGAGAAGTTACCATGGACGATTGGTCGTTGCGGACAGCACCAAAAGGCCACCAGTACTTCCAACTATCGTTATGTCCTGTATATATTTACTACGAGTAACTGGCTGATGTAAATATACGACGATTTCTGCAGGTCCTCTCACTCCTCCCGTCTCCTCGCTGCTTCATAAAGTTTGAAATCTTGGCGCTCTATCCAGTAGACCGTGGACTAACGTTTATCTGCTTTACGGTTTTATGAGTTTTTATGCGATTACTTGTCCACTATCTTCAGGGTTTTATTTTACGGTTTTTCTCTTCTTCTATTTTTTGTGGAAGCAGGGGAGGAGCGGGGGAGGGGAGGGCTGGGGAATATTGCGAGTATGTATTGAGTCCCAACGCAGACCGGGATTTGTGATACGGTCCAGATATTAGTTTACATATACAACGCGTATTAAGCCTGCTAATTGAATCCCACAGAGGTACCCGGTATTCGTACAGCGAGTGCAGTGGATAAATTTACATTTTCCTATTTGCATTTTGGAATATGCGGGGAGAACGCGTTACATATGTTGGGATTATTAGTCTGATGAGTTGTGTGAGTTGCATGGGTGGGATGTTTTGGGGGTGGAAAATTTTAATTGATATTTTTGGAATTCTCGGGGTTGCGATGGGGTGCGGTGATTATCGAGTGCTTTACTGGTTTTATTGCCGCGGGCAATATTTTTTATCGGGAGTGCAAATATACGTTGTTGCATGTGGACACCGAAAAACTTTACTTGATCCTATTTTACTAAAGATGAAAGAAACGTGAAGTTGTTTTATATCGAAATATCTCGAAACTGCCGGACCGCTAATCCTCAATTCTGGTTGGTCAATGAGTCACGTGAAGTAGGCGCTGAAAAAAAACCCCGGTATTTTCAAATTCTTCAAATGCCAAAAATTTGTTCTGCGGCATATTTTTCATTTTTTCATGTGTGAAGTTGATCTTTATATCAAAACATATCTAAATTGCCTAATTGTTGACCATGAGAGAAAAAAACATAGTATTTCTAAATTTTTTTAACTCACAAATTATTCTTCATTTCCCAAATTTTAATTTTTTCATATTTATCACACGCCAAAATAATCAATTCTTACTTCTCAGATTTTCATACATAAATTCTAAACTCTACAAAATTCACGAAAATTCTTCGGTTTCCCAAATAATTCGAGAAAAATCTGTGATCTACGGTTATCTGGAAAACTGTGAAATTTTCCGAAGAATTCAAGAATTTTTTTCAGTTTTCTAGGAAATCAATTCATAGCCCTCCTCTGATTTTTCAACAATTACAGATTGTAATCAGATTATTAAAAAAAATTTAAAAAAAAGAATTAATCGAAGATTCAAAATTATTCATTGATGCTTCACTCTTCATTCTCTTCATTCTCTTAATTCTCTTTAAGTCATTATCAATATTTATAAAACATCTATGAGTATATGAAGTTTAATAAATTCGATTTCTTCATTTTCACAACAAAAAGATAAGCGCGCGCGAAAGCGCGCGCACAGATCTAGTTCAAGTATATTTTATACTCGAATGGGGAATGGGCGTTTCAATTGGAGGATGATTATTTCGTATTAGCCCGGGTTGTGCCAAGCGCTCTGAAGTGCAATATAAGGATCCGACACTGAGTGTGAGAATATGAGGGTGAAAAAGTGTAGATCAAAAAATGAGGGTCTGAATATTAGAGTCAAAAACTGAGGGCCTGAATGTAAAGGCCCAATGAGGGTCAGAATATTAGGATCGAAAAATTAGGGTCAGAATATAAAAGTAAAAAAAGCGGGTGTCAGGCAATGAGGGTCATATAAGGGCTAAAAAGGGAGATCAAGCATAATATATGACTTATATTTAGACCCTCATTGCCTGATACCCACTTTTTTACTTTTATATTCTGACCCTCATTTTTTAGCCTTCACTTTTTGACCCTTATATTCTGACACTTAGTGCCTGACCCTTATATTATACTTAAGAGGGCTTGCTAATACAACCCGGCCTGATGCAAACCAATCATCTTCGAATTGAAATACCCATCCCTCACTTCAGGTATATTTTTTTCCGTGGAGTCTTTCGAATCCAGTGGTAATAGGTGGGCAAACATTTTAGGGAGTGCAGGGGGAAGAGGCAGTGGGTACTGGTAAGCACTTTTCAAGATCAAATATTGGGACATGTCAGTCGCAGACTGGTGAAAAAAAAGTGGGAGATGGAGGTAGGGTTGTGGAGTAGTCAATTTGGATGCGTTCGTTCGGGAGTACATGGGAAATGGAAGGGTTTTTTACGGTTTCCGGATTTTTTTTCTCCGCGTAAAATACCCCGGAAAAAATCGCTGGGAATTTTTCTCCTGAAGGAGAGAAATTGTTTAGAAAAATTCTAGTGCTGGGACTGGAAAAAATCCCAATTCATCGAATGAAATTCATTTGGTTTTCGACAAGTGAAAATTCCATTGGAATTCCAAGGAAATGTCACGAATTTCCCCTGACGTAATTCCAACAATTCAAACAAAAATTCGAAATCTTAGGAATTTTGTCTCTAAACTTCAGCGATTGAATCCCTGATTTTTAGAGTAATTATAGATCGTTTCAAGAATTTTTCATTATTAAATGACTAGATTTCCTGAAAATCACTTATGAATTCCTGAAAACGACCAATATATCCTTAAAACCGAAAACTGTGATTTCTCTGTGAAATTTCAGCTCAATTATTCCCCAAAAATGAATAGAAATCTGGAAAATCCAGGTCAATACATTTAAAGCTCCTCAATCAATGTTATGAGAATTACATAACAGGCGGTATATATTTTAAAATATATGCAAATGATTCCCTGCATTCATATCACATTCATACACGTAAAATAAATTTTACAGATAAAATATATGTCGAGTGTATTTTCACCCATTTATGAACATAAATTAATTTCCACGAGAGGATTCCATTCAAATTCAGTATGTAAAGTCTGAAATGAATTGATTATCCAATTATAATGTCTGCTTTTGCATTAGAGTGAAAATCATTTCAAGTAGAAGCCCCGAATTTCAGGGTAAATCCATCTAGCTCAAGTACGATCCGAAGATCCTGTTGACCAAAATTTAGTCAGTCCGATGATAGTAAACTTTTCTTCGCGAATGCTCTACCCTACTCCCATAATCATTCCTGGTACATGCAGTTTGAGGATAATTAATCCAGTAATAATAATGCTGGTTATTCTTGGATGTGATAATTAATTCAAGGGAGAACTTTCTACTTCATTATGGAAATTAACATGGAAAATAACCCCGACAAAATAACTATTTCCTCGTACCCACAGCACAAATTCACTTCAATTTAAAATGATGGAGAAACAACTCAGAGTTGGAGAGAAGGGGTATATGCACCTCATTTCTACAATTTATTCCATAAGTTCAAATCAGTTCAATGAATTGCACTCTTCTATCCCCTTTAGAATTCCAATTTCTTTCTTTTACTTTTTGACAGATTAAGGATGTTTAATCTATCAAGTGAATAACTCAGTTGAAAAGAAAAATAACATTGACTAAATGAATCATTCATGTTACATATTATTTTTCTCATCAAATTAGAAGTGTTATGGCGTACCTTTCCGGTCTCACAAACAATAATTGTGTACGTCCACGTGAAAAGGGCCCACTTTGTCACATTTATTTTGCGAGATATTCACGTTTTTGTGTTCACACGTTCCATTTAAACCAATGCTAAACTGATTTTTTGATCTTCTATACGGACGTCATTTTTCATACTATCGTGTTAATTTTTGGCTCAAAATGTGAGGAATCTCATTAAGATTATCGGAATATACGTAACTCCAAACCGACAAAGTGGGCCCTTTTCATGTAGATGCCCACAATTAAAGAAAATGTTCATAGATAATGGAGGACTTGTGACTGCAGTGGTAACAGTCGAATTTTGATCGGGCAACATCGCACGCTTCGGCTAGTAGTGGGGTTGTAACAGTGAGATGAATGTTTGTGTGTGTTATACGTGTCCATATGCACGTGTCCAGCACTGAATTATCGTCACCGACTTTACCGATCTCGATCAGCTGTTGGGTGGTGTTGTTGTGTTCCTCGACTCGTAATGACGGTCAATTTTTTTTTAAAGGAATTCGAAAATCAATTGAAGATATCATGTCTACATGGCCAGGTCCCCTACTTGTTCCCGCCGGCGATAGATTCTCCATATTCTAAAGTAAATGGCTTGTGGTTTTTTTTCAATATCTTGAGTGTCTAATCCATGCAACATCTCGATCAAAGTTCACACGGTCACGTTTCTTCCCTAAGCGTAACGCTACAAGAAGTGATTTTTAGACATTAATTTCTCACTAGGATGTCCCGATGGAAGAATTAAGATACTAAAGTGTGGCTTAAATATGAACCTGGCATATGAGACAATATTAAAATTATGGTGAATAATGTGGGTTTTGGCTGAACATCCTTAATTTCACTGTCTGGCTTTATTTCATCCCAGGATAAGTGCTCCCGAACTTCAGTGATTGAATTCTAATTCGGGGTAGCTCTAGCAAAAATTCCCTTCACTTTTAAAAAGATTTGGCCGAATTTTCCGGAAAAAGACCTTGAATCTGATTTAAGGGAAAAAAGTCAACGGAATTTCAAGTTTCTTTGAAAATTCAAGTAACGTCCCATTTTTTTAGCGGTAGGAAGATAGAATTTCCACAATTTACATGAATTTTCAAGTGAAAATGGGTTTTCACTGCCAAATTCCCTTAAATTTTCAGGGAATTCTTTCAAAATTCTTGAAATTTCAGGAATTTTGAGGGAATTTCCTGAAAATTCAGAGTAATCTGTAATTCAAAGAGAGATTTCTCTGAATTTTTCTGATTTTTCATCAACTTTCCCAGAATAATTAACCTGCAATTTACAGTTTCCACAGATTTTTCCATGAAATTATGAATTTTCAATGGTTTGCCAAATTCCTTGAAATTTCAGTGGAAAATTTTTAACACTGAAGGTAATATTATGTACTTCACATTTCCACAATTTATTCAAATCACTTCATCACTTCAATTAATTACAATTTTAATTACTATTCCCTTTAAAAGTTCAATTGCTTTCTTCAACTCTTTGCAATATTAATCCCTCATGTCTCCGTTCCTTCCGAATCTCGAAGAAATTGAATACTAAAATCCAGGGCAATCCTAGTTAGTGTCAAAAGGCCTCACCAATTATTTCAGATGAATTTCCAAAAATTACGGATATATCCCTAAAAACTAAAGTCAGTGCATCAGTGCTTTTTCCCTGCAAAAAAGCACTGAATACTGAAAACGCCCCGTTTTTCCGCTGTTTCCCCCAGATCCACTCGAAAAATTGCTGACGCATATGATAGTATTGACGGTTACGAGCCCGTTCAATTCACTCCGCCCGTGCCCATGAAATAATCGACGAAGATGAAATTTCCCCCGAAAACAAAAGGATCGATGGGTTCACAGTAGCGATACCCAACAGAGGGAATTTTGATGAGGGTATACTACACCCGATAACAATGATCACCCCCAGGACACATAACTAAGATAACAAACAGAGCAATACAAACTGTCCGGTGCAATTCATCAGTTACGACAATGAGAATGACAAATGCTCCAGCGGACCAGTGTCAAATGGGCTTGATCAAAATGCGCCGAAATTAGCCACAACAAATCATACGCGGCCTCGTAATGCCTTTACATGTGCACCCAATGCCTGAAATTTTGCATTGCGTTTCCTGTGCATTCCCGTGTGTCACTACATAATTAATAACCGAGGCTGATACAGAGGAGTTTCGGGAGAGGAATTCCGGATGCAAGAGAGAGAGAGAGAGAGAGAGAGAGAGAGTGGGCATTCGAGCGGGATCTGCCGGGCGTAGATCCCCGATCCAGTAAATATACCACTTTGGACATTGCTGGAGGCATGGGAGGCAAAACACTGGCTTCGGATGATTCACCGAGGCCACTCCAACACTTTATGTACACGTCCTGATGAGTGCATCGGGTAAACATTTGGCTGGGGAGTGAAATACTGCTCTATTATATTTCATCAGATTTTTGTGAAATTCTCCTGTGGAGGTTGACCATGAGGGGCTTTACTGCTATGAATATTTTGGAGGAATTAGTGGGCATCAGCGGGAGTCGGGAAAAAAGGGGTGATTGACGAAGTTCACTGGTTGAAAATTTTAGCTGAATTTTTTGGAAAAAGACCTTGAACTCGATTTAAGGTATATCACATGACAATACCACCCAACAGTTAGTGCCTCTGGATTTCCGGAAAAAATTCTAAATGACTTAATTTATTGCACTCTCATGAGTTTTTCTATCCTCATATACTGTTGATGAAGGCAACAATAAATGTTTGAATGAAATGAAAATTTATTTGGTAATTCGTTGTTTGAATCAAATGAGAAATGATTTCACGAAGCCTTAAGGGAAAAAAGTCAATGGAATTTCATTTCTATAAAAAATTAAGGACCCAATTGTTTAGCGGGAAGAAGATAGAAATTCAACCATTTACATAGATATTCATGACTTTTCGTGAATTTTCCCGGAATAATTAAACTGAAATTTATAGTTTCCGCAGATTTTTTCATGAAATTATGAATTTTTCATTACGACATTCCTTGAAATTTCAGTGGACATGTTACTTGTTAGAAATTTCAATGACCCTTATCGGAAAATTTCAGTGGAAAATTTTTGAGTGTTGTCTGCTAATATTTTTAATTTTTTTAATTTTCAATTTTTAATTTTTATTAAGTGACAGTTTCACTGAAATTTCAAGAAATTTCGTCATCAAAAATTCACAAATTAATGGAGAAATCGATTAAAACTGAAGTTCAGTTCAATTATTTAATGACAATAAAAAAAATGGAAAGTATGGTGAATACATTCTTCCATTCTCAAATAAGCGAAAATGCCGCGTAATGAAGTAATAAATATTGATATTTTTATTGAAAATTCGAACAAGTTAGGGATTCCCGTCTTTTGCTTCGAAAAGAATTTCTAATTTCATTGAATTTTCAATGGAATTTGCAATCGCCGATTCATTACCCCTAAATTGAATTACCCTTAAACTGTCCGCGGAATTTCAATTTCTTTCCAACAATGCATTTGAAACCATAAAAAAATCACTTTCTCTTTCGAATCACAAGAAAAATTTCATAAAATGAAAACTATCTCTTATCAGGGAAGAAACCTAGTGGTCGTTCATTCTTTTTAAGACTGTAAAAGCACAATGTACTGCACTCCACCCCTCCCGGAAATAAACATAAATTAAATGATACTATTCCTCACAATTTTATCAAAAAATATACTTTCCCACGAAAAATTCCAAAGGTCCTTTATAACTGCAGCACTTTGTCCGTGGAGTCTCGTGTAATGAAAAAAAACATGGCCCCATATATTTACCCCCGGGGCCAAGGGAGCAACCTTGGAAAGGAGGAATACGTCGAGTAAAATTGCCAGCTTTTTCTTCGTTCACGTTGCAACACTCTGTTGGCCGTTACGAGCATAGGTTTGGTGACTTTTTTGTCTACTGTGTGACATACGAAACATAGGAGAAAAAGGGGACAGTGATGTACGATACAGCCGCATTTGCTGTAGACTCATTGTTACGTGATGCTGATGACCCCAGTCGAAATTCAATCTCGCGGTCGACTCGCTGCGGGGTTCATGAGCGCGAATGGAGAAGCCTCCATAACCTCCAATGGCAATGGCAGAATTGTCAAAACTACGGAACACGTAAATTAATAAAACATAAATACAATATATGTGGACGTCCGCATGAAAAGGGACCACTTTGTCGATATGGTGTTATGTATACTCTGATAATATTGATAAAATTCCGCACATTTTGAGCCCAAAATGATCTTCATAGGGTCAAAAATGACGTCGTTGGAGAAGATGGAAAAATAGTATATTTCGACACAAGTGCGGAAAAGTGTTTTTTGGCTCGTGGGGGGTTTATAGCACGAGCCGAAGGCGGGTGATGTAATCCCACGAGCCGGAAAACACTTCCCACGAGTATCGAACGATTTTTTTCATCACAATGCGTGGGAAAGGGACTATTAAGCACGCGGAGCGTGCCTGAAAAGTCACTTTTCCGCACAGCGTGATGAAAACACCTTAACATTGGTGTAAATGGGAGTTGCTGACACAAAAACGTGAATATCTCGGAAACTAGAATCGACAAAGTGGTCCCATTTCATGTGGACGTCCACATATTTTATGTCACGGCTACGTCAAAAGTGCGACTTACTGCTTTGTTTTGCTTGCAATAAGTTGCGTATTATGACCTTATGCATTCAGTAATTACGCGATGCGATAAGTAACGTCTAGGGCGATAAACAGGCGCCACCAGCGCCGCTGGCGGCATGAATAGAGAACGTCGCGAGCACTACGCCATAATGAAACTGCAATGTGCAATAATTTTTAGTCCCGTTGACGTTGTCGTTGGTTACCAAAGATTATTTTTTATTGAAATACAGTTTATTATGTTCAACAAATTGAAAGAAGTATTATATGAAAGTGGAGACAGATTTTTATCGTTCAAATAAAGTGAATTGTGTTAAAAATTAGATGACTGGATTTCAAAAATAATCTTTTCTCTTTGGAATAGTTGGGCTTTTCTTCAATCAAAAATTATCAATAAATTGTAGAAGAGAGCTCTGTTCCGTTCAAATAAAATTGATTATGGAGTTTGAACATGATTATGGGGTTTGAAAAATTATTGTTTTTCATTCAGTCATAATTTGGTTTCTCGTCAATGGAGGGGCTTCGCCCCTCAGGACCCCCCTCTTGCGCCACCACCCCGCCCCTCCCTAAACGTTGTCGCACTTTTGACTTTAGCCTCGACATAAAATAGTATGTGAAATAATACTGAACGGAATAATCGATCAATAATTTAAAATAAAAAAAATGATCGAATTATTTTTTAAATAAAAATTCTCGGAGTGCTCTGTCCACTATTATTTCATAATATGTTATGAAACATAAAACGAAAATCAAGGGTGGACTTGCAAAAGCGGAGGGATGGATATTCAGGAGGTATACGGGCTTTGACGAGGGAGGATAGGGCGTATCGATGACGAACAGAGAGTGTAATCCCTGAGGCATAATGGGTAAACCTAATTACTATGATGCGCTTTCGCAGGGTAGATCGGCATACAACGACAGGGCATACACGGTGAGAGTTATATACGACAAATCGGATTTGTCCCATCGCTTTTCGGCATTAACCTGACGGGCAAATACACGTGGATTATATTATTCCAGAGATACTGGTTTGCACTGTTACCATTTGATACTGCATAACCGAGTAATAGGGATGTGGAGTGTCTGATATATGAAGAGGAGATTCTGGGGACAATTTTCGGTCGACGGGATACATGATGTGGGATTTGATTGCATGGTTTGTTGATTGTTTATTGTGATGAAATATAGCGGTGTTGGGTCGATAAAATAGCACGAATGGTCAACAGAAGTGTTTCTAATTGTAATTAAGGATTGAATGACACTGTTGGGTGAAGCGTTACTTTTTCAAAATGACTAATCTGACGGCGCGCTCTTGCGCGCCTCTATGACGTGAGAATAGGCAGAGCCATAAGTGGGACAGGCTTACGAGATATTTAGAGTACATTCGAGATATTTTGATAGGAAGTGACATCATGATGTGTGTGTGCCGTTTAAAAACAAATTTCTGTTTAATTCAATATAATTTCAAATTATTTGCATCGAAGATTGTCAACCTGATGATCACAAAACGGAGCGGGATTTGTATTTCTATCATAGCTAGATTTTTAATCCAGTGTATGAAAGTAATATGAGAATCTCGTGATTATTCTCGGTGGCAGAGACAACATTTGCTGATGTATACCTTTGGAATTTTATTGAAAAGTTTATAAACAGTATTTCATTTGCTCCATCGCTTTTTGGTATTAACCTGATGAACAAGTACCCGTGGATTATATTATTCCAAACATACTGGTTTGTACTGTTACCATTTGATACTGCATAACCGCGTAATAGGGTACACCGGCGATGTGGAGTGTCTGATATTTGAAGAGGAGATTCTGGGGACAATTTTCGGTCGACGGGATACATGATGTGGGATTTGATTGCATGGTTTGTTGATTGTTTATTGTGATGAAATATAGCGGTGTTGGGTCGATAAAATAGCACGAATGGTCAACAGAAGTGTTTCTAATTGTAATTAAGGATTGAATGACACTGTTGGGTGAAGCGTTACTTTTTCAAAATGACTAATCTGACGGCGCGCTCTTGCGCGCCTCTATGACGTGAGAATAGGCAGAGCCATAAGTGGGACAGGCGTACGAGATATTTAGAGTACATTCGAGATATTTTGATAGGAAGTGACATCATGATGTGTGTGTGCCGTTTAAAAACAAATTTCTGTTTAATTCAATATAATTTCAAATTATTTGCATCGAAGATTGTCAACCTGATGATCACAAAACGGAGCGGGATTTGTATTTCTATCATAGCTAGATTTTTAATCCAGTGTATGAAAGTAATATGAGAATCTCGTGATTATTCTCGGTGGCAGAGACAACATTTGCTGATGTATACCTTTGGAATTTTATTGAAAAGTTTATAAACAGTATTTCATTTGCTCCATCGCTTTTTGGTATTAACCTGATGAACAAATACCCGTGGATTATATTATTCCAAACATACTGGTTTGTACTGTTACCATTTGACACTGCATAACCGCGTAATAGGGCACACCGGCGATGTGGAGTGTCTGATATTTGAAGAGGAGATTCTGGGGACAATTTTCGGTCGACGGGATACATGATGTGGGATTTGATTGCATGGTTTGTTGATTGTTTATTGTGATGAAATATAGCGGTGTTGGGTCGATAAAATAGCACGAATGGTCAACAGAAGTGTTTCTAATTGTAATTAAGAATTGAATGACACTGTTGGGTGAAGCGTTACTTTCTCAAAACGACTAGTCTAATGGCGCGCTCTTGCGCGCCTCTATGACGTGAGAATAGGCAGAGCCATAAGTGGGACAGGCTTACGAGATATTTAGAGTACATTCGAGATATTTTGATAGGAAGTGACATCATGATGTGTGTGTGCCGTTTAAAAACAAATTTCTGTTTAATTCAATATAATTTCAAATTATTTGCATCGAAGATTGTCAACCTGATGATCACAAAACGGAGCGGGATTTGTATTTCTATCATAGCTAGATTTTTAATCCAGTGTATGAAAGTAATATGAGAATCTCGTGATTATTCTCAGTGGCAGAGACAACATTTGCTGATGTATACCTTTGGAATTTTATTGAAAAGTTTATAAACAGTATTTCATTTGCTCCATCGCTTTTTGGTATTAACCTGATGAACAAGTACCCGTGGATTATATTATTCCAAACATACTGGTTTGTACTGTTACCATTTGATACTGCATAACCGCGTAATAGGGTACACCGGCGATGTGGAGTGTCTGATATTTGAAGAGGAGATTCTGGGGACAATTTTCGGTCGACGGGATACATGATGTGGGATTTGATTGCATGGTTTGTTGATTGTTTATTGTGATGAAATATAGCGGTGTTGGGTCGATAAAATAGCACGAATGGTCAACAGAAGTGTTTCTAATTGTAATTAAGAATTGAATGACACTGTTGGGTGAAGCGTTACTTTCTCAAAACGACTAGTCTAATGGCGCGCTCTTGCGCGCCTCTATGACGTGAGAATAGGCAGAGCCATAAGTGGGACAGGCGTACGAGATATTTAGAGTACATTCGAGATATTTTGATAGGAAGTGACATCATGATGTGTGTGTGCCGTTTAAAAACAAATTTCTGTTTAATTCAATATAATTTCAAATTATTTGCATCGAAGATTGTCAACCTGATGATCACAAAACGGAGCGGGATTTGTATTTCTATCATAGCTAGATTTTTAATCCAGTGTATGAAAGTAATATGAGAATCTCGTGATTATTCTCGGTGGCAGAGACAACATTTGCTGATGTATACCTTTGGAATTTTATTGAAAAGTTTATAAACAGTATTTCATTTGCTCCATCGCTTTTTGGTATTAACCTGATGAACAAGTACCCGTGGATTATATTATTCCAAACATACTGGTTTGTACTGTTACCATTTGATACTGCATAACCGCGTAATAGGGTACACCGGCGATGTGGAGTGTCTGATATTTGAAGAGGAGATTCTGGGGACAATTTTCGGTCGACGGGATACATGATGTAAGATTTGATTGCATGGTTTGTTGATTGTTTATTGTGATGAAATATAGCGGTGTTGGATCGATAAAATAGCACGAATGGTCAACAGAAGTGTTTCTAATTGTAATTAAGAATTGAATGACACTGTTGGGTGAAGCGTTACTTTCTCAAAACGACTAGTCTAATGGCGCGCTCTTGCGCGCCTCTATGACGTGAGAATAGGCAGAGCCATAAGTGGGACAGGCTTACGAGATATTTAGAGTACATTCGAGATATTTTGATAGGAAGTGACATCATGATGTGTGTGTGCCGTTTAAAAACAAATTTCTGTTTAATTCAATATAATTTCAAATTATTTGCATCGAAGATTGTCAACCTGATGATCACAAAACGGAGCGGGATTTGTATTTCTATCATAGCTAGATTTTTAATCCAGTGTATGAAAGTAATATGAGAATCTCGTGATTATTCTCAGTGGCAGAGACAACATTTGCTGATGTATACCTTTGGAATTTTATTGAAAAGTTTATAAACAGTATTTCATTTGCTCCATCGCTTTTTGGTATTAACCTGATGAACAAGTACCCGTGGATTATATTATTCCAAACATACTGGTTTGTACTGTTACCATTTGATACTGCATAACCGCGTAATAGGGTACACCGGCGATGTGGAGTGTCTGATATTTGAAGAGGAGATTCTGGGGACAATTTTCGGTCGACGGGATACATGATGTGGGATTTGATTGCATGGATTGTTGATTGTTTATTGTGAGGAAATATAGCGGTGTTGGGTCGATAAAGTAGCACGATTGGTCAACAGAAGTGTTTCTAATTGGAATTAAAGATTGGATGATATTGTTGGGTGAAGCGTTACTTTCTCAAAATGACTAGTCTGACGGCGCGCTCTTGCGCGCCTCTATGACGTGAGAATAGACGGAGCCATAAATGGGACAGGCTTATTTATAGTACATTCGAGATATTTTAACACGAAATGACATCATGATGTGTGTGTGCCGTTTAAAAACGAATTTCTGTTTAATTCGATATGATTTCAAATTGTTTGCGTTGACGATTTTCAACGTCAGCTCAATTTCGCAGTGATTTTTCCCCCTAATTTTCATTATCTGCCGATGCTCCCCGCCTAAAATACGATAAAGAGATTTATATGGTAGAATAAACGTTTAAACTTTCATTGACCTTTTGCGAGTTTATCTCGGCAGATTTGAAACTCAGTCGCACCGTAAAATACCTAGATTACGCTTAAGTCTCCCTTAAACATCGTTTTCATTTGCAGAAGTTGAAAATGCCGAGAAAATTCTCCAATCCTCTCTATCCCCCATTGTATATTCCTATCTAATTAACATTTAGAACTTCAACAAAATTAGACTATCTGCATTGTTCACGGATAAAAGTTTGGCAAAAATTATCCTACCGTTTTACATGATTTCTATACAACGGATGTAGCTGTAATGATCTTCCAACTTCGATAGAGTGGCATTGAAACGATTATTTTAGGCTGATTGAGGTAATTTGAAGCAGGATAACCAAAAATATCTCCCGGATACTCACTCAATAGGGCTCAACAAATTTGATGAAAAAAAAATGATTAAATTTTGTCCATTCGTTAGCGAACAATTAGAGAAAAACTGGGTCACGTACACACATGCGAATATTTCGAATATTTGTTGATTGAACACAGAAAACCAATTTATGTCCTCTTACCCTGTGATCATATCATAGCAATAAACCAAATCTGTCGGGAATTGATGTTTTCTTTTTGTTTATGTAATAACGTTTTTCTGTTATATGAAGATCCATGATTTTGATAATATTGGAATATGTGAGACTTGAGATGATTGACTGACTCTTAGGCCCTCGTAAAATAACTGGATTAATTGCAAAGACTGTGCTCCTATAATTATAATGCAATTGTAATAAATAAATAAACAAGACAAAATGAAATATAATGAGCAAATAACTTAATGAATGAACAAATAAATAAAATATAACAAATAAATAAATGATTATGACTAAAGTTCTTCAAATAATGTAATCGATGTAGAATTTCTGTTTGCCGTTAGGGGATCTCCGCATCTCAGGGTATAATAAAATGCATTCTATCTGTCTGTGCAGACTAAAAATTCCATTTTCGACTTTTTTGTAGCATAACGGGTTAATTTAACAGAAATTTGAACGATTGACTTCAAGTGACCCCCTTCCCCCAGAATTTTCCCTAACCCCCGCAACAACATTCCCCCAGAATTGCCCCGAAATTCTCACCAGACTATCAATTAAAATTGTAACAATGTCCAACAATTCCAAAGTATCACATCCTCTCGCCAACGAAAGCCAAAACTTTCCCGAAAGCCCGAAAACTCCCTCGAACTTTGTAATTCAACCCCAATATTTTCTCACCGGAGAATCCGTTGCCCGAAGAATTTCCCGAATTTCCATCCACTGTTAAGTTTCCATACCAATATCATCGACATTTATGGCCCTCAATTTTGCCCACGCTACTCTGACCCCTCGTACAGTACTGAGGATCGATTACCAAAGTGCCCATATAGTTTTCCTCAAACAAAACATTGACACGAGTCCATCCCCGCAGGAAAGCCGAGGGGTTTTGGAATATACGCAATGCCTCTCTCACTCTCTCGCGAGATATAGATATTGGATCGCATACAGTGCTGCTTGTGAAGCTTCGTCGAACTCCTCCGTCATTGTTCCCCGGGGCTGCTAGAATGCTTCTGAGGACAATGGTCCGGATAAGAAGTTTCCTGAAGGGGTGGCAGAAGGGATGAAAGAGGGAAAAGCATTGAGTATGCTTGCTACTGCCATCGTCGACGACAACCAACACTCTTCCGTCTCTCATCGCTCCGGAAGACCAGAGGAAGGATGCCTTGCCGACAATCCCGAGGCTTGACTTCCGGTTGTCGTCCGTCAGAGGAATTTTTAGTATGAAACGAGGATTCTTCATTTCTCACTGAATTTTTAGGAATAACTACAGTTATCACTTGGTAAAGTTGGGTCTGACATCGAGACACTTTTGTCTCTTTTTCAAGACGGTTTTCTCAAAGGCGCTCAATAAACTCAGCATCATTTTTCTACTGAACAACGACATTTTTAGTGACTCACTAGGTTCAATGTGCAATTAAGTCCACGAAGTGGCGACAAACTAGTGACGACACTGAAGTCTCACCATTCCATCTGTACCTCCGCTTTATCTGCCATTGTCTACAAAATATGTAGTCTAACCAGTTAATTTTATTTTTATTCACTAGGGAGCAACGCCCCTTGCTCGCTTCGCTCGCTCCCCCATCTACTTCTCATTGAGTCTCCTTGAATCACGTCATTGTTCAGGGTGTTCTTACCCATATATGTTTTCCGTTGGTTTTCGAAATGTTTGATGAGCAAAGCGAGCAGGGGGGCGAAAATTTTTAACAAAAGAACATCGAGAACAAATCATTAAAATTGCCATGGATGCAATCACTCTCTTCTTTGTATTTGCACTCATTAATATTCCTGATGGTTTATATAGACGATCACTCCCATTTGACTCCCATATGACCTCCATATGACCCCCATATAATCCCTATATGACCCTCGTGACCCTTATGAATCTTCAAAATTTTTGCGTTGTCTTAATTTACAAAATTATTATACAGAGAGATACACACACTAGGCAATACATACGTTATGAGTACCGTTATTGGCTGACGCTGCTGTACTCAGGAACCAATAAAAATACAAAAATAAAATGAATAAAACAAATTTAAAAAAACCATAGAATTTTCCTCCGGAAAAATTTCACAATTTCCTCTCCACATACCCCACCCGAACAATATTCCCCGACACGCCCATATTTCAGCCGCATAATGCACTATTTCAGACGCATTCTAAATGTCCCTCCCCCTCCCAAATAGAAACAAATAGACAAGAGTAACTACACCGTCTCACATCCTTCACACGCACAATATTATTACAACCCCATGCACGAGGAAAACCCGTAAACGCCGTCGCATGAAGAAGATAATGGCCGACTATACTTTTTCCAAGATACAATGGTAAAGGAAAACGGTAGATGCCCAGACAACGAACACTTACACCGTCTCTCCCGCGAACAACAACTACTGTATGCATTTAAAGAAAACATACCATTCATCATTCTTTTTTCTCGTTTCTCATCTCCCTAGAGATGTTTTTCCTCTCCCCTGGGTTTTATTTATTCCCCGTAAACCGAGCATTTAATGTCACCCTGTACAAGATATTCAATTAAGATTTTATACAGCTCGTGGGGGGAGGAAGAGGTTGTGTTAACTTGTGTCGGTTTTTGTGTGAGCGAGGAGGTATCGCCCTGGTGGTGCCCAACCACCAAGAAGGCATTTCTTCCGATAAGAGGAGAAAGCAGACATGGGTGTGTATAAAAGCAAACGGGTGTGTGTAGATGGTGTGGGTAATTAATGTCAAGGCGCATGTACCAAAGGAAGAAGAGCGGGTTTGGTGTGCTGCCTTTGGCAAGAGGCCTCCCGCTCACGGCGTCCCTTCTCCCCCCACCGCCGCCACTCCCGCCCGGAATATTTATGGGACGCTACCGCTAGAGGGAGATCGATAGCCTATGTAGAATCCGCGAAAAGCAATTAAGGGTGTTCAACGGAGAAGAAGAAGAAGCAGAAAGCAAAAAGAAGGTGGACTATTGCCCTTGGAGACGGTGAAATCGTTTGTGCGTATTCTTTAGCCTTTGCCATCATTATTGGAAATAATTTGAATAATTAGACTCTTTACCGGGGATTATGCTACACCATTACCATTACCTGCTGGTGCTCGCGGTAGTGGGGTGGAGGGGGAATTCCTTATCCCCAAGTTTCTCGTCTTCACAGACGTAATGAAGGTAATAGAGCAATTATCCCGAAAAGGTATACCGGGAAAAACGGTTGGAGGTATGAGTGGGAGAGTATGGGCTGTTGGACCACCGAGATACATCCGAGAAACAAACCAAGGGCATTTCGAATGTTTATTTAACGGCCGGTTGAGTTAATTGTATATTACGTGGGACGATATTACGTTCTGCCTGTCTACCCACACCCCCCGCATTCTCTCATACTCGTAACTCTAGTTTTTTCCTTTTTTCGTTCATTACGGGGTTAATTCTGGTTTATTCACTCTCACCGGGCGGATGAAATTGCATCCCCGAGAAATTTTGAGGTAGTTCATGGATTTTGTTTGGGTTTTTTTGGCAGCGACACGAATATGAGATACTCGGGTGACACTTGATGAGCTGAGTATCGCTGACACAAATCCCACGTTATGATACGTAAGATGATACTTTTTTCCAGATGGAGTACATTCCATTTGTCTCCACGCGTGTTCATGAATTATGAGTTGGTAACTTACCTGTAACAGAAAATTGAGGAAAACAGGTTAGTTTTATGGCCGTTTGGGGTGAGTTAAATCAGAAATGTCAAATTAACGTGGTGGGTACAAGTTATGATTGGAGTAAACTTGTTCCCCCCCCCCCTCGTACTTTAAATGATACGAGAAAGTCTGTAATTTAGTCAACTAGCAGCTGTGTGAGACTGACCATAACGAATCTCGCACGCCTACGTAGAGCGCGCTGGCGATCACATGCACACGCGGCGAGGGCGCGAGGCAGAGGAAGACTTGGCCGGACAGAGGCCTCGTTATGCATTGGCGATCGCTTGGGGGGG
>NW_021680344.1:2273856-2325912 GCF_001412515.2 Diachasma alloeum
GGGGGGGGGGGGAGAGATCGCGAGGCACTTGTGCAGCTGAAGCGGATGGATTCAAGTGGACTTGTGGTGATTGGTGGGGCATGAGGGCTATGTGGAGATGGGTGCGTGTAAAACATATCGTTTGATGGGTAAATGGGATTAATGGAGGGATAGGTTACTGCGGAAGGCTTGTGGGTTTTCAGAATTTTGAGAATTTAAGGGATGATGTTGCGGGAATTTTTTCGAGAATTATTGAAAGTTTAGTGGTGAAATGTGTTGTTTTTTCACAATGTCAGAGATTTTTCCGCTGATAGATTAATTAAGTGAAGTGTCGCGTTCGAATATATTTAATTTAAACCTAGCGTTTCTCCGGGCAATTCTATTGTAATTCTATAGAATTTTATTGGAAAATTGGGTTTATTTATTGCGCTGATTCTATTAAAAATAAGGCAACGTCCCCTCGCGTTTTAAACAGGATATTTGTTTACAAGAAAATGGCTATACATGTGGCTAATGAATTGGCAATATGCTTCCGAATGGTTATTTTGCACATAATGTCTTTCCATCATGTGTAATTCATTGTTTATTTCATTTTATTGAATTGAATAAGATTTCGTTTCAACTAATTTTGTCAGATTTTCAACTTAGTTAAATGTTATCATCATCATTATTCCTATTATCCCTTTCTTCTATGCAACCGATTGTCTCTTTTACGGTCTCTCTCTCCCCTCGAATGAATTTAAAACATCACGTTTGAAGAAACCGTTAGAAAGCTCACTCTCAGGGAAATTCATGAAAAATGCAAAATTTTCAACAATCATCATAAAAATCAAATCAACCAATATAGCTATCATCATCTTTTAACTTCGACTTAATGGCATTGAAACAAACATTTTAAGCTATGATTGAACTCATTTGAAGCGTGATATTCAAAGATATCCCCGGAATTCTCATTTTCAAAAAATACAAAATTTTTGCAAACTTTCAAATAAATCAAAATAACGATTATTGCTATCGCCTTCATCTTCGAACTCGGTCAAAAGGACATCGAAACAAATTTTCAAAGCACATCCAATCAATTCAGAACATTTTTGTTAGTTATCGTGGGACAACCGATTTTTGAAAAAATTCGAAAATTCAAAAAAAAATCGATGAATTAAATTTTACTTAGTGACGATTGATAGAGCTCAACAATACCTACATTTGAAAGAAAAGATTAAATTCCAGCCATTCATTAGTGAACAATTGAAGAAAAACTTTGTTACATACGTACACACATACCCACACCCATAACAAATAGAATTCTAATAAAATTTCTTAGACAAACCTTTAGGTTTTTCTTAATATGAATTTTTTCATGTACCTTAGATCAATCAGATTTCCAATCCCAATTACAGCATAATATTCTTCGTCCCGAGGCCGTTCAACTCCCCAATGTTCAACCTCAACCCCCTCCCCCCAGGATCTCTCGTATTTAATGCGGGTGAGGAAGCGGTTGCTTTGATGTGAGTCACTCGGTCGACTTTTAAAACTTTCCGGCTTCGTATCTCCAGCTATCGCCATCTGCGTCGTCCCCCTGGTCCGCCGCTAGAGGAACTTTGTTAGAGTCCTCCTTTGACGGTACCCCCTTGACGCCAACCTTGCCACCTCGCTCCAGGGATAACTGGAGCAAGTGGAGTCGATTTCCGGAATGAGATAGGTACGACCCACATTCACATAAATAGGATCTCCACTCTTTGCAGTGAGCGCCGAGCAGCGAATGAGAGATGGGAGTGAAATTAAAGTAGTATAAAGTAGTATAAAGTAGTATATTGAATTTTGATGAGGAAAATCTGGAATTAACTCTAAACGAAAGTTGATATCGATAGAAACATTCTGGTTGAGATTCTGTCCAATTGGCAGTGGCGTATTATTGATAATAATTAATATAACAGTGCAAAAATAATACAGTCTTGGGAGGAAATGAACTTTTCGAGGTTAGGGAAAAGATTAAAATCTAGAAAAAATCAGAAAAAATGAATAAAAATTCCTTGCCCAATATGAAAATTATCATCAATGTCAAACTTTTGTAATAAATAATTTATGTTTTTGCGTGCCCGAAATGATGTGTCGAGTCGAAACACCCTAGTCAAACGAGAGACTATTATTTATAAAAATAATTGAGGAAGAATTTGACGGATCAATTTTTTACACTCATCCAATGTAATTTTTTTTTGCCTTTTTGAATTTATTTTTCCTCGTTACACTCAACAACTCGACTGTAGTTTATCCACACTACTTTAAAATAGTACAAACATGGCTTGAATTTTTAAGATTAAAATGTGAAATAAATTCTCACCGAAAGTTAATATGAATAGAAACATTCTGATTGAGTTTGTGTCCAATCGGCAATCCAGTATTATTGGTAATAATTAATCTAGAAGTAAAAAAATAATACAGTCTTATGAGGAAATTAACTTAATTTCGTGGTTAAGAAGAAGATTGAAATCTAGAAAAAATGAGAGAAAATAAATAAAAATTTTATGCCGAATATGAAAATTATCACCAATGTAAAACTTTTCCAATAAATAATTTATGTTTCTGCGTTCCCTAAATGGCGTGTTATGTCGAACCACCCTAATTAAACGAGAGACTATTGTTTAAAAAAAATAACTGAAGAAGAAATTTAACGGATCCCTTTATTAGACTCATCAAAATTAGAATTACCGGAAAAAATCATCAATAATATTTTTTTTCTTTATGAATTTATTTCTCCTCGTTACATTTATCAACTCAACTGGAGTATTCGTACCACTTTAATTCGGATTATGCTCAGAATGAAAAAAAAAAATGCGAATGAAATTCTGTAAAACGAGAGCAAAGTGACCGGGAAAATGGTATATGTATTCGAGTCTTGACTTGCGGCGGTTAAACTCCGAGGATCAGTAATGCACCGCGCGCCTCATTCAATCACGAATTTGCATGTAGATGAGGAAGCGGGCAACCGTGTAATGTTAAAGGTACACGGAGTGGCTGTAGCGGGGGAGGGGGAATGTGCGTGCGTGTGAATATGCGTGTGTGTGTGTGTGTGTACAGCTCTGCCTACGTGAACCGGACGACGATGAGACGTGGATTCAATTTGCCGGGATTGCCAGGGAATCATCGCTTGATGTCTCGTGCGCTCTCTTTTGAATTGGCAGGGGGGTGGGGAGGGGAGGAGAAGGGGGTGGCGATGGGGAGGGGTTCTTTTGACATTGCGAATGAAAGAAAACGGAATTGAATATAATCGGATGGCAAATATCTGGGGTTCATGTTTTTTCCGGAGGTTTTGAGAATAGGAAGGGGAGAAATGCCGGAGCGACACAATTTTGAGAGGGAAGGGGGGAATTTTGACGCTTGTAAAAAAGGGGGGATTGAAGTGGTTTCAGGCTCAAGTGTTGAGAGAAAAGGAGTGGGCTACAATTTTGTTTTTTTTTTGAAAAAATAATGAAGTGCATAGTGAAAACTTGTGTCTTCAAGACGTTTTAATTTATGATATTGTATGATATTAGATACTAGAATTCGCTGCCAATGTTGGGGCAATGTTGGGACAATTGTGAAGGCCAACGTTGGGGCAATATTGTTCGGTACCATTGAGGCAATGTTGGCTGCCACGTTCGGACAATGTTGAATTTAATTTAATTTAAAATACATCATCATAGAAATTCCATGCGGAATCAAATTTCTAATTTATTAGGAAAAATATAACAACTAGAGGTGGAAGGCCCTCGGGCGATGGCCAGTCACAAGCTTCTTATGACAAATTACGTTAAAAATAAATAAATCAAATAAATATAATAACTAAGTTGTAACGAAACCAATTTCCTACTTGCTTTTTAGTGCACCAACTTAATAAGCTCTTTACGACTTAATTCAGGAAAAATCAGAGAATGCTATTTTCCCGGTAATTTTGATTTTCCAACGAGGGACAGGGAATCCAACGATCGGCCAGTTTGGTGGGTGATATACAGTATTAGAGAATGGGCCAATGGAAAATCGAGAATCACAGATAACGCGTATACGTAGGTGGCTTGATAAATGACGTGGAGCCCCTCCCCCCCCATCATTGTACACTCACCGTGAGATTTGTTTGACGCGCATGCGGTGTACCAGCGTCGTATGCCGATTAAATAGGTGACACATTGATTTATTTTAAACACCACGGGATTGAACCATAGACATGTGGGCTTTATGGCGACGAGGATGTGTGATATATTGTCAGACATCGCGAGTGTCTACGATATCATCACTGCATTCGTTAATTAAATTCGTCGGGTATTTATGACGTTGTAAAAATGAATGCTGGGGAGTGATTTTTTCTGGAGAATAAACAACTGACGGTGCGGGCAACGAAATGTCAAGCGATGAGAGTGGGAGTTATTGAATGGGAAACTATGGAGTGAGTAAATTTTCAGGCAGTTTCGTCACTGAAAATTCACAATTTGATGGAGCTACCGAGGAAAACTCTGCATTTTAGTTTTTATTTTCGTTTTGATTATAGTTTTGAGTGAAATTTCAAATAAATTGAGAAATTTTTGTCTTCTTGCTGGAATAAAATTTGAAATTTTTTTGAATTTTCAATGACATTAGAAATTTCATGATTTCTCCCATTTTTAATTTTTAGAGAAATTTGAAATTTCGTAATTTCTCCGCTACATTCAATGTCGTTTCTCTGAAAATTACAACATTGCCCGAAGGCTAAAATTTTTCATCTTTACCTCATGACTGAACTCAATTGGATTAATTTAAAGAATTATTTTTTCAGTTATTCTTATCTCGAACGAATGGCGAAAGCAAGGCGACTTTCATAAGAACAATCGTCTTGCCTCGAATTTTCATGAAGCCTGTCTAACAAAAGCGAATTGAATACCACTCTATGAACTATGAATAAACGAATCATAATTGTCCAAATCATTTAGATCAGAGGAAAATGGAATAATTCTACTTTCTTAATATTGCGTTTACTACGGTTTTCTTCGAACAAAGTTGATTAGAATTAATAGCCAGAATTATAAGATTATTTTACATTTTTGACGTCAAGGATAGGAGAATCTGAATGCAATATAGTGAAAATGATGATCCCTTTTTTCACTTTAAACAAATAATATTAATATCCAAATACAAAATTTCAGATATGAATAAAAAGAAGCTGTGACTCAATATTCCAAATGAAGTTGTAATATTTAATTTGGTGCTGAAAACACGAGATGACAATATTCTAAGCACGGAATTATATTGATGAGATGAACAACACGGAGAGAAATAGTCAATAAAAATTACGTATTTTTTCCGTAATTCCGGAGCGAAATGTATAGTTGTACACTGATAGAACGGATTAGTTATTGTTAACGAATGGATTTTGATTGGAGGTTAGGGTCTATTCGGTCCCACCAAATGTTCATTCGTTAATAGTTGACGAATCTCGTTTGAAATAAATGAATCATTCTATCAGTGTAGGAAATTTTACGGAACTGTCGCGAAATTTTTCCAGATCATTCCGTAATTTTTATCTGAATCTCCTGTGAAAAATTACGGTACCGTCACTTAAATTTTCTGAATCGATTCCGTAATCGGTGAGCGAACTGTGAGTCCGTAATTTTTACTGAACATTTCTCTCCGTGAACAGATTAATTGAATTATCGTGTGAACTAACTGAAAATTGATAACAGTGTGGGCGCGCACTTTTATCAGAGTATCAACAAACATTGAATTCCAGAAATTCACACTCTAAAGTGTGTTCTAGAAGGAATTTGATTGTAATTATGATCAAAATCTTATTCACTGAGCGTAAGAATTAGAACATGAGCAAATCACTTATTGTGATATGAAAATTTAATAGCTGATAAATTGGGGCATACGATGCTGATCAATCGTATTGCTTTTTTCAATGAAAATTATTAAAAAACAAATTTTTTCTCACTACAACAGTGACCAAAGATCTTCCTCAAAAGAACTCGAAAGATACCCAACAGTAAAATAAAACAGAATGACCCTTCCATCTCCTTATTCGCCCCTCATCCACTGAATTATTACGAAGTGTTAATGCGCGAAAATTCATAACTCTCCTTCCATCGCGAAAATCCAGAGAAAGAATATAGAATAAACCTCTCAGAGATGCAAAACTGATAAAAAAATCTTGTACCGGTGAGATTGTGATCGCAAAAGCGCGAATAGTCGTCGAGTGGTTTACAAAATCCCATCACGTTTTCAAGCTAGGGGTCACGCCGATAACATTTTCACGAGCCTCGACGAGGACTACAGCTCGCTCTTATCGGCTGGTACTAACCTTCCAACACAGGAGGTTATATAAGGATGAAGCGTAAAGTTGGCATCTTTACGAGCCACTGGAATCGCGTGTAAAACACTTGATGTTTGATCAGAGAGAAATAAATTGCTTATCGTGTTTCCTGGGATTCGGCGAGATTAATACAAACGGAAATTGTGAATTATCCATTACAATGAATTCTTGAGATTCCGGGGCGCGGGGGGAGGATGATGTCGTGTTAGATTCGGTTTCGTCATGGGGGTTAATTACCGTTGAGATCGCTTAATTGATGGCTGTGGCGTGGATGTTTAAATAGAGAATATACCGGAAGTGACTCGTTGAATTCATCTTTGCGGAGTATTTTTAGGTGTTCTTAGGGGATTTTCGGGAATCTTGGGTTTTTTGGGAGCTATTTTTGGGTATTTAAGTGCTACTGGGAGAGTTTTTATTCACTGCGATATTGGAAAACAAGTGAGAAATTGCTCTTATTTTGGATATAGCATAGTTAATTTTATTAATTAATTTGCAATATGCTTCCAGATGGTTATTTTGCACATCATTTCCTTCTATCATGTGAAATTTATGGTTTATTTCATTTTATTAAATTGAATAATACTTCTTTTCCACTAATTTTGGCAGATTTTCAACTTAGTTGAATATTATCTTCATCATTCTTCTTATTATCCCTTTCGTCTATACAACTGATTGTCTTTTTATGATTCTATCTCTCCCCTCAGGCCTTCGATAAAATGTTAATAGAAAAATTTTATATATACATACTTGAATGAATTTGAAACATCACATTTGAAGAAACCGTTAGTAAGCTCACTTTCAGGGAAATTCATGAAAAATTCGAAATTTTCAACAGTCATCATAAAAATCAAATCAACCAATATAGCTATCGTAATCATCTTTTAACTTCGACTTACTGGAATTAAAACAAACATTTTAAGCTATGATTGAATTCATTTGAAGCATGATATTCACAGATATCCCTGAAATTCTGATTTTAAAAAATACAAAATTTTTGCAAATTTTCAAATAAATCAAAATAACGATTATTGCTATCGCCTTCATCTTCGAACTCGATCTAAAGGACATCCAAACAATTTTTTTAAGCCATCATTCAATCAATTCAGAACATTTTTTTTAGTTATCGTGGGACAACCGATTTTCAACGAAATTCGAAAATTAAAAAAAAATACTCGATGAACTAGATTTTTATTAATGGCGACTGATAGGGCTCAATAGTACCTACGTTTGATATGCTTAAGAAAATTCTCGATTTGAATTGTTATTTAAAAAACACCTTCCGCTGTAATCGCTCAATTTCCCAAAACATTAAAATGATTTCCCTCGAAACCGAATGTACATTTATGAAGTGCCGAGAATTCATCTCCCGCACTCAAGCAATATAATACCGAAAATGACGGCGCTGCATCGAGTTGAATAAGACACGTTAGAAGAAACGAATGTTGATGAAACTCAAGCGCAATTGTGGCAGCTCGTTCCCGCGCGTCCCGACGCTCTATTCAATTCGCTGGCATATGAGTGAGTGTCGACACATATATTCTGTAGCACCTCTTCCTTGGCAATCTCCAAGGAGTAATTCGTTTTCATTGGATCTTGTCGTGAGGTTAATTAAACCCCCGGGATTTTACGGCAACCCGGGGGCCTTCGTGTCCATTCAATTGTCGCACTCTGACATTTTACCTCGGTCTTGACGGCTTGGCGAGGCCATCAATTCTCAGAAGAAAGTAAAACGAATTTTATTCAGGTTTAGGAGGAAAAAACGCAAGTGATTTGGGAAATTCGGGGTAATTTTTCAACTATTAGTTGTTTTCACAGGGAAAATGAATTTTTATCTCAGGTATTGTTGAGACCTGTTCACTGATTAAAATTCAATTCATGTATCACTTTCTGGAATTTTTAATTTGTTCGAAAAACTTTACACTTAAAAATTTTCTACTGCGATTTCAAGGCATTTCGTCATGGCAAATTCAGAATTTTATGGAAAAATCCGTGAGAAAAGTAAATTTCAGTTTAATTACTCTAGGAAAATTAATTCAATAGAAAGTGAATTCATATACCAATTTTTATATTTTTTCATTTTTTTAAAATTTGCTGTGCAGTGTTAACAGTTTTTCGCTGCAATTTCGAGGATTTTTGTCATGGAAAATTCATAATTTCATGGAAAAATCCGTGGGAATCATAAATTTCAGTTTAATTATTCCAGAAAAAGTAATGAAAAATAGAAATTTAATTCATAGATCAATTTTTAGAATTTGCAATTAAAAAAAAATCTATTGTACACTATTCAAAATTTTCTACTGCAATTTCAAGGAATTACGTAATTAAAAGTTCATAATTTCATGGGAAAAATTCGTGGGAACCATCAATTTCAGTTTAATTATTCCAGGAACAGTACTGGAAAATAGAAATTTAATTAATGTATCAATTTTTATAATTCTCAATTATTTTTTAAAATTTGTTGTATACTGTTGAAAATTTTTCGAAAATCCGTAAGAATCGTTAATTTCAGTTCAATTATTCGAAAAAAATTAATGAAGAATCAGGAAAATTCAGAAAGACCTCTCCTCGAATTTCAGATCCCTCTAAATATTCCGGAAATTCCTTCAAAAATTCCTGAAATTCCAAGAATTTTAAATGAATTCCCTGAAACTTCAAGGGAATTCAGCAGTGAAAATTCATGTAAATTGTGGAATTTCCGGCTCCCGACCACTAAGAAATTAGGACTTTACCTAAATTTTCAGAGAAACTTGAAATTCCATTGACCTTTTCCGCTTAAATCGATATCAAGGTCTTTTTCCGAAAAATTCAGCCAATTTTTTTTCCGCAGCCTACCACGATAACTCAAAAAAAAATTCTGAATTCATCGAGTGATTGGATCGTTGGCCATAAATTTTCACAAAATCACCCACAACTCCGTGTAAAACAATTTAACCCAACATTTCACGGTAATTTTCATCTATTAATTGTTCCCACAGAAAAACCCATTACACTTTGTTTCACTGGCATTTGATTGTCCCCAAGCAGTTGTTACATTCCAGTTGCTGTTCTTACTTTAATGGCACTCCCTTAACACATGTCCGTGCGACATGGCTCTCTGGACGAGACTTGTTGGTTTAAAAGACTAAAAAAGTATTTGTCGTAACCATAAAATTCATTGACACATGGTCGTTAATTGGATGGTAAATTGCTAAAAATAAAAATTTCATTCAGGAATGTCAGCCCGGATGGGAATCTTACCGGTGTTCGCGGTGTTTTTTTTCCTCGCCTCAACGGCACGAAAAGGGAAAAAGTATTCTATTTACTCGTGTTTAAAATGTATAAAAAAAACTTTATGACTGGTCAGGAATTGACCAATTATGAGCCCAGGGGAGGAAATACGATACCATCTAAAATGCATTTATCTTCCCACAGGAAATGCGAACTCGGTTTTTTTAATATCACTCATTTAGGTTTCATTGAGGGCTAAAGGATTCGTTGGATCCAGGAGTTATGGATTTGTTCCCCCCGGTGAATTAAGGAAATGGGGCTGTAATTCAAATTATGGAGATTTCTTCCTAGAAATTTCATTGTCCCTACTTCTCCCATTGGATTACCCGCAACAAAATTTTATCTCCACCAGTAAAGATCTCGACACCGAAACGAAATGATGAAATTTATTTCTACATTTGAATAATGCGCTGTTGGACAGCCGAGACATACAATAAAATAAAAATAAAAATTATTTTCATAATTTTTTGGAAATTAATGCGACAAATTCCATTAGTTCTTGGCGGATTTTTTCTGTACAATTTTTTCAATTGAGACATTTTCTATTGGAAAGCTTTTTCCACTCTATGATTCTTTTCTTTGCGTTGAAAAAAATTAATAAAAAACTTGTAACATTTGAGCCCAAGAATTTCTATAGAAAATATCTCAATAGAATGAGTTGTTTAGAAAAATCAAATTCTGTATAAAAAAAAAATATTTTGCGATTTGAGCCGTTTGATCTCATTGGGATGAAAAATCTAAAATTAAGACCTTTGAAAATCTTATTTTAAGACATTTGACTGAAATCTGGAAACAAGGTATTATTTTTTGCCTCTACTAATTTTTTCCATAGAACACTTTTCACTGAAAATTTCTATTGAAAAAAAGCGTGTTTTTCAAGAGAAATCCCCAAAACCTTACAGAAAGTTCAATAAAATTTGCCAACGAATGCGTGTCTCCGCGAAATTTTTCGTACAAGCGCTGTCTTTCCGATTACATCACTGCCAACCTTGAACATTGTCAAGGTCTCAGGAAATGGTAAAAATTTTCTTAAAAAGCGTCAAGCGTTATTCGCGTGAACGTGACTCGTCCCCTGAAAATTGATCAGACCAATTAATTCAATCTCTCTCATTCCAATTCAGCACGAAATGTAGTCGACAGGTAAACGAGCGTGTTTTAAAACCGGAGGATAAAAGAAAAACAAGAAATAAAAAACAAGTTGATGGTGCGGGCCACGACCAAAACTCTCCGGGCAAACTCCTCACGCCCACACGTGTCAAGAATTCCTAGGGCTCTCACTAACCAGTGGTCCGTCGTGTTTGCCCAGTTTGTATAATGTACAAGACATTTGCATCACGTTGAGCGCAAGTTTGAGAAACTCGTTTGCATAGTTACCCCGGAGGTTTTCCTTATTGATACTCATGTCAATCAGTCTCTTTGTTTTTCTTTTTTCTCTCATTTTTAATCTCGGAAAAATAGTGAACGACCGGTCTGGTATGTTTTTGTAATAGCAAAAAAATAGAGTGAAGGAGGACGTGGAGTACGAGCACAACGAGAAGACGAGTCGGAGATGGTCGAAAACACCGACGGTTTAACTGAGAGAGCACTTGAAACGTCTGGAGTCGACGTTTTATGAATGATCTCAGCTGTCGGAAATTGGCTGGTTGGATGTGCACTCGAGTGTCTGTGGGTGGTTTGGTATGGATTATCGGACGCACTCAGCAGGGACTGAATTAGCCTACAGTGAGTGTCAGTGAATATTGTTGAATGGAGAGGAAATGTTTTCCTTGTGGGGAGTGTCTGCTTGCTGTAGTTATCGCATTACGTTTGTGTTCGCTTCTTCTTGGGTTTGAATTTTTCATCAATAGTTGTCTATATTCCGGTATTGACAATAGTTGGATGTGCTAATAGAGGTATTTAGATATCTGAAGTGTGTAGATGACACAGTTGCTTCAGAATTTGATCCATTTTGCTATTTATTACGTTGTACATATCCGTATTTGGCGAGTTTGATGCGCGAAAAAACTAGGAAAACTCCAAACACTTGACGAAACTGATGGTAATGGCCATCTGGATGATTGTTGGTCCTTTGGTTCTCATCCTCATAGTGCATCAAATACTAGAATTTCAGGGATATTCATCAATAATTGACGGATTTCTGTGGCAATACGTAAATCCTCTCACAAATATTCAATGTGTATAGATTATCGGACGCACTCAGCAGGTACTGAATTAGCCACCAATGAGTGTCAGTGAATATTGTTGAATGGAGAGGAAATGTTTTCCTTGTGGGGAGTGTCTGCTTGCTGTAGTTATCGCATTACGTTTGTGTTCGCTTCTTCTTGGGTTTGAATTTTTCATCAATAGTTGTCTATATTCCGGTATTGACAATAGTTGGATGTGCTAATAGAGGTATTTAGATATCTGAAGTGTGTAGATGACACAGTTGCTTCAGAATTTGATCCATTTTGCTATTTATTACATTGTACATATCCGTATTTGGCGAGTTTGATGCGCGAAAAAACTAGGAAAACTCCAAACACTTGACGAAACTGATGGTAATGGCCATCTGGATGATTGTTGGTCCTTTGGTTCTCATCCTCATAGTGCATCAAATACTAGAATTTCAGGGATATTCATCAATAATTGACGGATTTCTGTGGCAATACGTAAATCCTCTCACAAATCTTCAATGTGTATAGATTATCGGACGCACTCAGCAGGTACTGAATTAGCCACCAATGAGTGTCAGTGAATATTGTTGAATGGAGAGGAAATGTTTTCCTTGTGGGGAGTGTCTGCTTGCTGTAGTTATCGCATTACGTTTGTGTTCGCTTCTTCTTGGGTTTGAATTTTTCATCAATAGTTGTCTATATTCCGGTATTGACAATAGTTGGATGTGCTAATAGAGGTATTTAGATATCTGAAGTGTGTAGATGACACAGTTGCTTCAGAATTTGATCCATTTTGCTATTTATTACATTGTACATATCCGTATTTGGCGAGTTTGATGCGCGAAAAAACTAGGAAAACTCCAAACACTTGACGAAACTGATGGTAATGGCCATCTGGATGATTGTTGGTCCTTTGGTTCTCATCCTCATAGTGCATCAAATACTAGAATTTCAGGGATATTCATCAATAATTGACGGATTTCTGTGGCAATACGTAAATCCTCTCACAAATCTTCAATGTGTATAGATTATCGGACGCACTCAGCAGGTACTGAATTAGCCAGCAATGAAGGTCAGTGAATATTGTTGAATGGAGAGGAAATGTTTTCCTTGTGGGGAGTATCTGCTTGCTGCAGTTATCGCATTACGTTTGTGTTCGCTGCTTCTTGGGTTTTAATTTTTCATCAATAGTTGTCTATATTCCGGTATTGACAATAGTTGGTTGTGATAATAGAGGTAGTTAGGTATCTGAAGTAGATGACAACTGATGATGATGACAACTGATGACAACACATGATGAACTGTGTAGATGACACAGTTGCTTCAGAATTTGATCCATCCCGCTATTTATTACGTTCTGCATAGCCTTATTTGGCGAGTTTGATGCGCAAAAACACCAGGAAAACTCCAAACACTTGACGAAACTGATGGTAATGACCATTTGGATGATTGTTGGTCCTTTGGTTCTCATCCTCATAGTGCATCAAATACTAGAATTTCAGGGATATTCATCAACAATTGACGGATTTCTGTGGCAATGCGTAAATCCTTTCACAAGTCTTCCAAATCAATTTCATCTTATCAGACCAATAAACTAGGATATTCGCCAACAGTTCATTCTCCTCGCTTTAATACCTAGAAGTACAACCATATGCCCCGAGACATCTTGATCATTAACGTAATAAACGTCCGCTCCCTTCACCATTGAATTTGCAATAAACCGAATTCAGCTGTTTCTGACCTCAAGTAGAATGTAATACCAACGGTTTGGCGCATAGCTTGCAGGTAAGTCATTTATTGCTTGTGGGCGGTACAAGCCCTGGACTTTCTCAAAGGAAATAAAAGTAAAATAAAATAAAATGAAAAACAACCAATTGGCATGTTTGCTGTGACTTGGGAGAAAGAGAGAGGGGAATTCTTGGCGAACGACTGGTGTGGGAATCCCGCAAGACCTCGGTAAACTACTCAGTAGAGTTTGCGAAAGGCAAGTCAGAGAAAACGAGATGAGACAGAGGGGGTTGGAGATGATGGAGGGGAGGGCGGAACACCCGAGAAAAAGCACCAAAGAGTTTGTGTCATCGGTTTCATAAAATTTAAAACTTACAGAGTGTAAGGCCATATTTTCAAAGTGATTTATAGGTTAAACAGAATGTTCGTTGAGCATCAGCTTGATTTCCTCGTGAAATGCTGACGGGAGTTTGAGGTGAGGTGTTGCATGAATGATTTCGTGAGCTCTTCCAGCCATTATCCTATCGATTCATCTCCCCCTGCCCACACTCTCTTTTTTTTCCAGATTTTAACCTCGTCCTACGTACCTGACTAAATGAGAAGGTGAGCTTTACTCTTCCAACGTTAAAGGATAATATTTACGTTGGTACTTTTAAGTTAATGAAATATGATCGCCTGGAGGCTGAGGATAATTCCAACGAACGTGAATCCCGTGCAACGGCAGCAGTTACGGTCCTTCTCTTTTCGTATTATATAGATATAGAGGAGGTGAGTAAAGATGGTACATCTCAGGGACTGGGGAAGGCTAGCCGTGGTCGTTTTCAGAGGTACCGAGCATCCCAGTTAATTGGGTAAACATTCACAGGGGAAGGTTGGAGGTTCGTGTATCCTTCTCCCTTTTAGCTCTGGGATTCCAATAGCTTGTCTATATACATTCCTAAGGGGTAGTTTCAATCTTTCATCACTTTACGATCAAATATCTTGATGAAGGTTTAAACGTCCGATAAAAAATATGGTACACTAAGTATTCTTGTTAACACAAGAATTATCTCCAATGCTCTTCATCGCTGCAGTGGTGAGATGAAATTATCCATCGATTTTATCACGGGAGTGAAGCTTTTTCTTTTGCTTCTTTTCCTTGTTCCCTGTAGGATTCGCTGCCAAAATCTTCACATTTTATCCAAGGAGCCAGGTTCAATCACCCAGGAAATACTCTCAAGCCCAAACTTATACCACTCGACGACTATTTATCACGGATATTCGTTCAGCAATGCGGACTAGTCATGAATAATCGGCGTCGCACCCCTGTGGGACGCCGGATTCGTGCGATGAAGACGATGGGTGTACGTATACGTAGGCGTTATGGGTAAGAGGGCATCGGGGAGAAACTCTCTTGCCAGTTTCTACGTATTTTCTCTCTCTTCAACCCCTCCCGCTCCCCCCCTCCCTGAACAGTAAACCTTGTGGCAGTCATTCCAGCCAGCTTCCAACGACGTTTGGATTCACGCCAAAACGTGGACTACACACTGACTCCTGCGACTTTCTGCTTCTTCCACACCTACCACTTTAGCCCCATCTACCTCTCCCACTTTTCTTGTAGCAATACCGCATCACATTTTCATCCCTCCACCCACAACTGCTACGTCCTCAACCTCTTCACTATTTCGTTTCTCCTCAAGACGTTTTCAACGAATACGATCTTCTGTTGCGTCTCTGGTATAGAAGTACTCAAGAAACCGCTGACGTGAAACTCGTCGAGACTCTTCTCGGATCTCACATGAGAGGGCTCTATATTTGCCCGTGGTGGAACCTTATCTTCTTGGTGAATTCGTGGGAAGTGAGAATTTTTTTTTTATTACCGACGTTTCAATTTGATCCTTGGAGGGGATGAGTGTATCGAGATATATCTTGAAAGAGATCGGCTCGAACGAGCGCTTTATTTCTGGGCGCGTATACCGGGCGCGAGACGCTACCGCATCTCCAGACGGCGATCATGTGCTACATGACTGCGATGGCCAGACATGCAATAAATACCAAATTTATATTTTTCATTTGATGACTTCAGAATAGGTGAGACTACCAGCTGAATTTAAGCATATTATTAAGCGGAGAAAAGCGCATTTCTACATCCCAACGGGGAATGGATATGCCTGCGGAATTGCGGGAATCGCTTTTGTCCTAACCTCGAATACCAGAATTATTCAACTGTTTTAATGTTGATAATGATATGTAAATTCAACCTGTGGTGTACCCTCAGTGAAATTAACAGGTGTTTAATTCATATGTGTATCGGTGTCATTGAGATCAGTGCAGATGAACATGTAGAAATCATGTTAATGTTTAGAATAAAAGTCCATAAATTCAGATGTGTAGAAAGGCTATGTGTACATCTGCAAATGTACGTGTGCACAACAGTCAGCGCGCGTACTTGGCGCCAGATGCTACCGCCTGCTCCGATTCGACTGATCCCACTGAGGTTCTGTATAGCCCGACGTACTCAGTGAGCGAATTCGTCTTGAGAGGATGGAGTTTCCACTCTAAAATTATCCTTAACCCATCCACCTTCCCCGATACTTTACGAGGTATAATGAAAAACATTTTCACAGATAAAAAGAGATCTCCAAATATCCCAGCAACTAATGGCCAGAAAAAACAAACTCGTCTTGTATTTGAAGACGGAAATTCTCCCGGCTATTTAATGGTGTATTAATCATGTTTTTTTGTTGGAGGTGGAAGGGGCTAATGCCCCCGGAAAATTCATTTAACGTATTTCAACTCTTTAGTTTAGTTCCGTCCATGTTTTTTGTCCTGCAGCATCAAATTGTAATTTACTTATCTCGCTCGGTTCCGGGCGATGGTGGGGGGCGAGGGAGGGGCTATTATATTGAAAGAAGACGCTTTCTTCGCACTCAGAGCCCAACCGAGGTTAATTAATTACCTGTCTACACCCCCTCTGCCCCAATGGGAGAGGGGGGAAGGCTGTGCTCCAGGGGCAGAGTTAATCACCCCCGATGCGATCATTCTCTCTCTATTTCTATCCAACCCCCTCTCTCAATCGCTAATTAAGATCCTTCGAGTGGCGCTGTTGAACCGAATTCCGGCTTTCCATTATCCGACTTTACTCACACCGGCACTTTCCCGTCAGAGGGCCCTTACCCCCATTCCGCAGTCTCACACACACGAGTTGAAATTGTGATAATGTGGGTATCGAAAAGTTTTCGGAGGGAAGTTCTTACAAGACATGCGCTTCTTTCCTCTGTATGCCGACTTTCATCGATGTACCGGAACGGTGGTGTAATTTGTTGTGAGAAAAATCAGAGAGAAATAGAAAATAAAATGCGAGGGTGAATGGTAGATTTACACGCGACTGCAGTCACTTGGGGAATTCGAGGTGGAAATGCAGTGGCAGTCGGCACGGGGAAAGGAGATCGCATTGCTTCTGAGGAATTTGTAATTCTTTTCGATTCAGAGGGGAATTTTATTCGTAAAGTGAAGTGGTGAAATGGTTTTTCTTATTTCGGAAACAATCAATTCTAGGGGAATTTGTTGGAAAATATTTTTTCCAGCTGATGAAGTCTCAACAAAAATTGTCTATAACATTTTGTTATAAGTCCAGACTGAGAAAAAAATTTCTAATATCTGAAACATATTTTCTTGAGAGAAGTAAATTATTTTCAATGGCTTAAATCTCAGAATGTGTACACTTCACGGAACTCGAATAAATTTTCATTCATCACTATCGTTCCGCGTTACGTCATGAATATTTTACATATTGCAATATTGGAAGTGCATAACGAAAAAATCATGAAAACAATAAAGACTAGAAGATTGACGATTCTTCTACGCGATTTAAGTATGTTTATTTGCGACAAAATCATACTTGAGTACAAGAATATTTTAAAGCATGAGGCCTTTCTCGGGTCATGTGAGTTGAGATGCCTGCGAGAATTAAGCAATTGAAGAAAATTTACTTGTCTCAAGAAAATACGTTTCAGATATTAGAAAATTTTTTTCTCAGTGCACTCATGACTGAGATAATTGGAAAGAAAGATTCACGATAGAAATCGCTCCAAATTTGCTGAAGCAATTCTACTCGAAAAAACTAATTCTATAAGAATGCAATTATCTCAGAAGCGCTCCGTTTTAGGACAAAAAGACATAAAATCTGTTTTGTGGCAGATAAAATTTTCTACAAATAATACCTTATGATATTTTGTCGTAAAAGCGATCATTACCGAGATAACGAACAAAGAACATTTTTTTGTGCCGAAGTAATGGAACGATTTAAGCCGAGAAAGGATTGTTCTATAAAATTGAAAATATCTCTAAAACCATTGGTTGTAGGAAGAACCGTGATAAAAGCATTTTTGTAGGTGATGAAATTACCTACAAAAAGTCTTTTATGACATTCTGTCGTGGAATCGCTCGGTAATACGATAATTGAGGTGGAAGAAATGGCAAAATTTAATGATTCTGTTTATGATTGCACGATCGCCTTCTGACCTGCCGTCGAAGCGTCTACTTGACCGGTACATTACCGCATGTTCCTATATAAATCTTGAAACATCATTTCATTCTTTCCATTTTCCTCGCTGAATTCCATTTGAAATGCTTGGCAAGACGATATCGAGCAACATTGATGAAACTCGTAACCCTGCCCTTATTTTATTCATCATTCGGCACAGATGCGGGTGATATTCCAACCCTCGAGCCCCATCTCCTGAAATTTTTTTCTCTTCCGTGTTATTCTTCCACATATTTTTTTCGTTTTCATTTTAACATTTCCCGTATAACCCCCGTGTGTGCTCCCTTTTACTTTCATGGTAAATTCATAAACGCCCGCTGTTTTCCGAGAATGTGCACTTAGGTGTTCTCTTTGCCCACCCGACATCGATTATTCGATAGGAAAAAAAAGAGGCCGGCGGAAGGAGGGCGGGAGGGAGTATAAAGAGGTTGGAAAAACATCGCCGATTATAGCCGGGTGAGAAAATTGAACGGTGTATTATGGACTCCTTGTTTCATATGGTCGTGTTGTGCCATCGGGGTTTTGTAAGCCCGATTCACTTGAATTGTTATAAATGAATCGAGTTTTCCCAGGAAAATAAATGAAACCAATGTTTCTCTCTGGTTTTTCTTTTTTTTTCATTCTTTCGACTTTTATTCTGGGAATCTGTGTGATAATTCACCACGGAATACTCGAATAATCCGATTTTTCCGAAGGGATAAAAAAAATATGCGAAGATGAGATTTTCGCTCGAAGAACTAGTGTTTGAAATTGAGATACTTTTGTCTGCTCTTTTTAGACTTTTGGGATCTCACATTAAGATACTGAGACGTGTATTCTAGACATTCTAGGTGGTTTACTCGAGGATATTTTGTTTTTCTAAATACTTTATTCAGTTTTTCTCAATAAAAAAAAGAGCTAACAATTTTTTCACAGATGATGTTAACTAAATCAGATTACTAGATTACTAGGATTATATCAGATTATTAGATTATATTTAATTTGAGATAGGTCAGAGGATCTTGGAGAAATAATTAAGACGTTGATGAACCTATGACAAACTACTAGATCAATATAATCAACGTTGTAATTGTTTCTCCAATATCCTCTGATCTTTTTCAAATTGATTAATATCATGACCATGAATAGAATAATAGTATTTCAATTTATTTTCTGTCCATTTCCATTTTCACAATTAGATTAATTTCATTTCATCCATTCTTGTTCTTAGTATCCATTTTTTTCCCCTTAATTCACAAGTTACAACATTGAATGAATAGGAATTATATTAAAGATCAATAAATAGTATATTTCAGCACGTGTGGGGCAATTTCGTCTTTAACGTGTGTGGGGTTTACAGCATGAGCCGAAGGCGAGTGATGTAACCACACACGTTAAGGACGAAATTTCCCAACAAGTACTGAACAAAATTTTATGTCACGAAGCCTGAAACCGGCTGAATTAGACACGAGACGCGAAGCGTCGAGTGTGTAATCCAGCCGGTTTCAGGCATGAGTGGCATAAAAGTTTTTTTGTGATCAAAATAAACAAACAAAATAAAAGTCATTCGAAATTTCATTCGGGTAATAGAAAAATTTCTCCATATATTCCTAAAAAATTTTAAAACCTATTTTTCCCTTCATATGGTAAAACGATATCGGTACTCCTCATTCCTATCGTCGGATTCCAACATTATTATGAAAAGTAAATGAAAAAAAAATCCGAAAGGGATAATCGGCTTGAAAATGGATTTTTTTCTTCTTTTATGTCGGCGTCAACTTCGAATCACTTTGTTTCTTCAATTACTAGAGGGATATCAATATTTCAGCCAGAAAAAATTCAGAAAATCCAAATAACAGTGGGCAGCAAGAACTAAAAAAATTAGTTTTTCAATGTCTCCGGAAAGTCTGAAAATCGATATATTTTTTCGAATAATAGAAGAACACCCATAAATTTTACTTCTATCCTTGTCTTTTGATAGAATGAATAGCATAAATGACACAAATGGAGAATTGGAGACTAAAAATTTCATAGGATCATTATTATTATTATTACATAATAATAATCTTAATATAATCTTAATATTATGTAATAATTATAATAATATTATTATTACATAATAATAATCTTAATATAATCTTAATATTATGTAATAATTATAATAATATTATTATTACATAATAATAATCTTAATATAATCTTAATATTATGTAATAATTATAATAATATTATTATTACATAATAATAATCTTAATATAATCTTAATATTATGTAATAATAATAGTAATAATAATAATAATAATGTAATGATACGTCAAAAAAAGCGATCATAACGCAGAATTTAAAGGTGAACATTTTCGTATCTAATCTATCAAATTAAGAGATCTTAAAGATATGAATTCTTACATTATAAGATTAGAAAAATTAGGATCTGAAATTAAGACAGTAAGACATGGATTTTCCTTTTAAATGGAACATTTTCGCGATTTAAAAAGAAACAAATCAACTAGAAAAAAACAACCGGCACGCGGAACACTAAAAACCCCCGATTTACCTCGGACTAGAAGAATGTAGAAGCGATCTAGGCAATCGATATTTCCCAACTTTTTAATGGCGCCGGAACGTGAGACCTGGGTCCAGAAGGTACTGAAGACACGAGGGGAATCGAATGCCGTTGATACTCATTTCCAAGACGCAGTCGAGTGGCTATAAGCCGGTTATTTATAGGAATTAAAAGTGTCGCGACGATCGGAAACCGACCGAGGGGTTGGCTTTATCCAGTTGGGTCGAGACCCCCCAGACGAGCACGGACCATTGAAGCCCCCCTGCCTTTTTTCACACCAGTGAGAATAGTTAATGAAACTTTATTTATATGGCCGTTTAATAGCATTATTATTCGATAATGTGGATTAAGGACTTAAATAGAATTGATTTCATGACAATATAAGGGTTCATTTATCATGAAAAAAATCTGTTGGTCTTTGTAAATGAAGAATAAATGAAAGCAGAGAACTAATGGAGATTTTTTGGTTTTCCCTAATAAAAAATCGCAAAAATAAGGAAAGAAAGCCAGGAAAACAAATACATAGAAGTATTCCTTGACAATTAATTATCTAAGAAGTTAATTGTTATAAAACAAGTACAATAATGATGTTTTCGTGTTATTGTAAATCAATGAAAATATCTGAATACAATAAATAAAATGGAGTGCAAATGAAGTTTTCTTTATGTGCAATTTATAATGATGACCCACTCAATGAATAATTCTATAAATATTTTCTCCATACATTCACCGAAAATACGAAGGCTGCCTCATTCTCCGGTGCCAACCTGACTATGAATTTTTCATAATGGAGGGATCTCCTATCGTTTCAAGTAGAGTCAAAGAATTATGGGAATTCCTTGATCTTGAGCGCGATACGAGGACCATCAACGGCACTCAGAATGGTGTAATCTAGCAGTACGTGGAACAGAGAGTGAGAACCGAGGCGAAAAAATAAAGAATGAGGATGGCGAGCAGAGGGGAGCGAACGGTGAGGGATTATTGCCGGAAAGACGATTAATTTAACGAAAGATAAGACGTATACCGGATCTCTTTATAAGGAGCCTTTCTGTGGTGCCGCGCGCACCCGAGCGCAAGCTCGGCCAAGGGTAAACGACGAGATACTGCGTCCGCGTTCTTTCATGCTCTCATACTCGTCGCTCAACCCTCCGGCGTCTAGTTGATAGGACTCTTATCTTTTCTTTGTAACGATGCGATTACCAACGCTTGCACTATTATTTTTCGTGTTCTGGGGGAATGTGCGGGTGATGAGGAATTATTTATGAGAGATCATCATCCCGGATTTGGGGATGTCACAGAGATTCGTGAACGAATTTTTTAAATGAGTCCTGTTATGGGGCTTACGCGCCCTCCTCGGATTGATGGATAAAGGGGGGGGGGGGGCTAGCCCCTCCGCAAACATCGTTCGAGTGCGATGTAGTACCCTTTTACAAGATGTTTATGAACAAATGTTCAAAATGAGTCATTTTCTAGGGGCTACCCCCCCTCCTCGCTTCAATGGCTAAACTGGGGGGCCTAGCCCCCCAGATGATTGTTCGAGTGCGATGTAGACCCATTTTATGGAAAGATGTTCATGAACGAATTTTCAAAATGATTCGTGTTCTAGGGGCTACGCCCCCTGCTCGCTTTGATGGCTAAACTTGGGGGGCTTAGCCCCTCCGCACAATCGTGCGAATGCGATATAACATCATTTTACGGAAAAAGTGGTGAATTTTTGCCTCATTTTTTGATTTTTTTTTTCAAGCTTATAACTCATTCATCTAAATCGCACTATTGCCTGACCCTTGTGACCTTTTTGACCCTGATAGGAATATTTGGAAGTAGTTTCATTGAAAAGCTGAGGCAGAAGTTGAAATTTTATTCATGACAAATTATGGAAATATTTTTCAATTTTTCGGAGAACGAAATTCAGGCGTAATTGTACCACGAAAAAAATTTACAGAATTCATTGTACCACAAAATATATGGAAAAAATTCACAAAAAAGTTTTTCATTTAGAGCAATGTTCTTGAATTGATGGGAATGACGGTTGAGCCAAATATTTCCCTGATTATAATAAAAAAAATCCTCTTTTCTTTCTCCTGAAAAGAAGACTTTTTTATAATCAATGAAACAGCGTTGAAAGCCCTAATTGCATCATTAGATCAGATGAGCGTAAACAATAGTCTGTTTATTTCCAGTTATTTGCGGATGAATAGAAGTGGTACACAGCTATCTTCGAAGAATCTGAGGCAGCTGGAGAGTATTTGTTTACATTGCGGTAGTCTCTTTATTATTGAGTCACAGGCATCCACATTTCCCAGAAATACTGGAGATAAACGATAAACTCGTGGAATTTTTATTGAATTTTTTCTTCCAAGGAAATATTCAGTTCTAGGAATTTCTATCGGAATTTCCCTGCGGGGGTGTTATAGATTTTTAATCGACAGTGAAAACAAACTGCAAGTTAATGGAAGCCATCGGTAAATTCAAAGTGCCCTGCAACCTCTGGCTTTGATTAATTTTCAATTTACGCAAATTTCGTTTACAATCCCATATTAATTTATTTTTCATTATTTTCAGCATTCGCCAGCAAACATTCATTATGTTCTCCCAAAAATTCAATCACTGAATAAGCATCGAGTGTTCCAACAGACAAAGGATATTTCGATGCTCAACAGACTGAAGTTTTCAATTTTATGTTATTGCCATTCTCAATTAAATGAAAACCCGATTCCTCTTGTGCCCGACACAAAAGTCCTCACTCCACAATTATTTACTTTCCATCCAGGTATTCAAAAGAAGAAAAAACTCAACAGAGCTTTATTCAGATTGAATGCAACTTAATTCAAGTAGATCCTACGATTTGGTTCAAGTTGATTTGATATTTGATTCATTTGCTGAACTTGTATCTATAACTTGAGCTTTTCAAATCAATTATTAATTCCAATTGACGCAACTAGAATAGAACAATGAGAACAACCTGCAAGTCAGTGGAAGCCACTGGTAAATTCAAAATGCCCTTCACCCGTTGTTTTTAATCAATTTTCAATGCATGCAATTTTCGTTTACAATCGCATAATAATTTATTTTTCATTATTTTCAGCATTCGCCAGCAAACATTCATTATGTTCTCCCAAAAATTCAATAACTGCATAAGCATCGAGTGTTCCAACAGACAAAGGATATTTCGATGCTCAACAGACTGAAGTTTTCAATTTTATGTTATTGCCATTCTCAATTAAATGAAAACCCGATTCCTCTTGTGCCCGACACAAAAGTCCTCAGTCCACAATTATTTATTTCCCATCTAGGTAATGAAAAGAAGAACAAACTCAGCAGCGCTTTCAGCGCTGATTCTCGCAAATTGAAAATTTTTCCTGTGGAATAAACCACAAACCAAACATAAACCATTCCATTGGTGAATAAAACCCTGTATTCTACCTCCAGTCTCATTCTTCCGTAAAATAAACGGCGAATTTAAATTTCAAATGCATATTTCCATTACTACGTTCTTCGAAAACATGTTGATACATCATATTCTGGCATGTAAGACTGAAAACACGAGTAAAAATTTAATATTTTCTTTGTGAAGAAAACATTTTACCTCCAATTTTCAATGAAAAATATCACAAACGTTTATGCAATATCCTGCAACAACGTTAACCTCGCGTTTCCCACTTCTTCCACAGTTTTACCTTATTTTCTAAAAGTGTCCATAACAGGAATATTACTTCCCCGTCGTTATCGAACACTTCCGTAACCTCTTAATCATGTAATAGCGCATTATGAAATGCATCATTGCTTCCGTTAAATTAATTAATTCGCCAGACTGGTATCGTTAATGACCGCTAGACGATTCACGTTTGTTAATGAACGATCGTTGAATCCCCGTCGCGACCATTCAAACTCCCCCAACTCCTCTCGTTATACAACCTTAAGGGGGGGAGGGTACTTTAACGAACTTTTTGTATAGGTATACCGCCACTGGACGGCCAGTCCAACGACTATCGACACATGTAGCCATTAAATTTTCCACCCCCTGACATTTATTTGTATCAATTAAAAGGCAAATTGTAAATTGCGAAATTGGCCTTTTATGTTGTTCAACGTCAGAAGTAAAAAATTGCAATGAAGTCATGTGATTACACTAAAGAATTCACCGGAAAAATAATAAATTATTTTAGGGTTTCAAAGGTGTTTAAATGGGGGTTTTGAAAGTATCAATTTTAAGGCTGAAAGTCTTAATCTGAGATTTTGGAAGGTTTTCATTTGAAATTATAAAAGGTTGAAGTTGACCCTTTAAATGCCTCAAGTTGAGGCGTTTAACAGTCTGAATTTTTGACACTTTTATAAGTCTCCAGTTGAGACTTTTGGAAACCGTAGTTTGAGACTTTGAAAGTCACAACTTGAGATTTTAAAAAATTGAATTTTCCATCCCCTGACATTTATTTGTATCAATTAAAAGGCAAATTGTAAATTGCGAAATTGGCCTTTTATGTTGTTCCACGTCAAAAGTAAAAAATTGCAATGAAGTCATGTGATTACACTAAAGAATTCGCCGGAAAAATAATATATTATTGTAGGGTTTCGAAGATGTTTAAAGGGATGTTTTGAAAGCCCCAATTTTAAGGCTGAAAGTTCTAATTTGAGATTTTGGAAGGTTTTAATTTGAGAATTTTCAATTCTAAACTGAGACTTTCGAAGGTTTTCATTTGAAATTATAATAGGTTGAAGTTGACCCTTTAAATGCCTCAAGTTGAGGCGTTTAACAGTCTGAATTTTTGACACTTTTATAAGTCTCCAGTTGAGACTTTTGGAAACCGTAGTTTGAGACTTTGAAAGTCACAACTTGAGATTTTAAAAAATTGAATTTTCCATCCCCTGACATTTATTTGTATCAATTAAAAGGCAAATTGTAAATTGCGAAATTGGCCTTTTATGTTGTTCCACGTCAAAAGTAAAAAATTGCAATGAAGTCATGTGATTACACTAAAGAATTCACCGGAAAAATAATAAATTATTTTAGGGTTTCAAAGGTGTTTAAATGGGGGTTTTGAAAGTATTAATTTTAAGGCTGAAAGTCCTAATTTGAGATTTTGGAAGGTTTTAATTTGAGAATTTTCAAGTTTAAACTGAGACTTTTGAAGGTTTTCATTTGAAATTATAATAGGTTGAAGTTGACCCTTTAAATGCTTCAAGTTGAGGCTTTTAACAGTCTGAATTTTTGACACTTTTATAAGAAGAGGAACAACCTTTCACCCTCATAACCCTTCCAACCCTCTCAATAAATTCAGAACTTCGATAAATTTGAAAAAAAATGGGTAAGTCGCCAAAAACGTCCTATGATTTCATGTCCTAATGGGGTTAATGTCTCGTCGTACTGCCGCCGTCATAAAAGACTACTAGCTGAATAGTCTTCAAGTGCCTTGAATGGAGACAGAACAAAATGTCTTAAATTCAGTGACTTGTACTTCAAGACATCATAAAAATGTCTTGTCTATCAAAACGTCTTATTGTGAGACGAAGAAACATCTCATCCAAGACATTCGGAATTTCTGTCGTAACGAAGTTAGCTGATAAGGCACCTCGTTGTGTCCAATGTTTTAAATTAAGACGTCGTCAACACCAAGAGAAACAATTAGTTATGCCGAAAAATTATATGTTCCCCTGAAGATATCGTTTGTCGTGTTGAATCAATTTACTTGTGGACAAAAAAGAAAGTTTCCAGCAAAATATGATAATTTTACCAGTTGAAAAATTACCAGTTGAATTATCAAAAAATTATCAGTTGACTATATAAAAAACAGTCGAATAGGGCAATCCTATTGGCTGAAATTTGGATGGAAAAAATTTCCGATGCAATTCAATGAAATTGCGTACTATAAAATACACATGAAAAAAGAAAAAAATTGCTTCAGTGTTCAAAATCCCCACGACATCCTCAACATATCAACGAAATCTCATGCTCAAAATCCTATGTCCGAAGTTTCAAGTGATTTTTTACGATGAAAATCTCTCGCATCCGCTTCTTCCAAGGTTTATGTACTCCATAGAGAGACAAATGTTGAGGAAGGAAGGGCTCACGATCGATAAGTGCCAAACGGCGTTTTCATCGTACTTACAAAGTTGCTTCCGTAAGAGGGCGAGGGACGATCGGGCGGAGGAGGTTTATAAGTTGGACGATATGGAGAAGTAGATGGGGGAGTTAGAGAGCAGGGGAATAAGTTATCGGTGAGCTTATGCAACTGAAACCACGTGCGTTCCGGACTTGTATTCCCCCCGGGGCTCGAGTGCTTGAACTGCTCTCAGGGAAAAAGACCTGTGTTATATGACACAGTTATCCATATATAGCGGAAGGACGGAAGTTTTTGGGTGAAGTTGAAATGCCCGGAGTCACTTGCTATGTGATTTCCCCTGTTCTAGTTTTATCATTCTTCGAGAGGGAGTTATTACTCTTTGTTGAGAGGAAATTCAATTTGTCGAATACGCAGTGGATGATTCTGAGGGAATATTCAATGTGCCGTGGGTAATTTCACTTTAAGACAAATATTTTTACTCTTGGATGAATTCAGTTGCGAATTCATGAAAAATGTGTGAGGGAAATATCTGAGTATAGTGCATCATTGGGAATTTTGATGTTCTTGTAACCCCTCCAGTTACACTGAAAGAAAAAATTAGTTCTGCCGAAAAGTTATATTTTCCCCTGAAGAGAACTTTTGTCGTGTTAAATCAATTCACTTGACAAAAAAGAAAGTTCTCACTAAAACATGATAATTTTCGTAGCGGTAATTGTTCTCCGAGACATTTATATGTGTTTCGGGTAAATGAATTCATTCTACAGAGAATTATATGGGGCTCCGGTTTTCTCACGTGAATGTTATTTAGGTGTCTACAACTATTCGTTGTGAAAATGAAGAAATCGAATTTATTAAACTTTATATACTCATAGATGTTCTGTAAATATTGATAATGACTTAAAGAGAATTAAGAGAATGAAGAGTGAAACATCAATGAATAATTTTTAATCTTCGATTAATTCTTTTTTTTTTGCTTTTTAAAATAATCTGATTAAAATCTGTAATTGTTGAAGAATGAGGGGAGGGTTTTATGAATTGATTTCCTAGAAACCGAAGAAGTTTTATGAATTTTGTAGATTTTAAAATTCATGTATGAAAATCTGAGAAACAAGAATTGATCACTTTTGCCTATGATAAATATGAAAAAATTAAAATTTGGAAAGTGAAGAATAATTTGTGAGTTACAAAAAAAGTTTAGAAATACTATGTTTTTTTTTCATGATCAACAATTAGGCAATTTAGATATGCTTTGATACAAAGATAAACTTCACACATGAAAAAATGAAAAATATGACGCAGAAAAAATTGTTGGCATTTGAAGAATTTTAAAATACCGGGGGTTTTTTTCAGCGACTTCGAGATATTTCGATATAAAACAACTTCACGATTCTTTCATTTTTAGTAAATAGGAGGGTCTTTGTCCAATAAACACTTATAATTTCCATGGAACAGATGATAATTTCGAAGGGACAATTTTTATTTGGGAAAAAAATAGTCTTTCCTCATCAATGTATCCCTTCTAAGGTATAAACCCATTGGAGTTCTCTCAGATCAAGTGATTATCGTACAATAGATTATATTTTCTCCTGCCAACAGTGCACATCATAATTCCTTGAAATTAGTTATCAGAGTTGCCTCTCCCCACTCGTAAGCCGCCGCGAACTCCCCAACAAAACCGAAAAATGCATTTATCATCGAAAATTGTTAACACCGTATCACGAAGTACATGTACATACAGACCGATGAACAAGTGAGATTTTATTTAAATCCCCACGTTTATGCACAACCTGTAGTCACTGATATCAACACGATATGCACCTATTGTCCCGATAATTCGCGGTGAAATTTCCATTGGCGTCGCTCATCAATGCCCACGCTCGATTCGCGGTGCGGTAGTTTGTGGACTTCACCTACTCTCTCACTCTCCCTCCCCCTCGGAACTTGCACCACACACACCGGTGAGTTTCAATCACGCAGAATATATGCGCCCACACGTAGTAGTACTCCCAACAATGCGGGATAGCCTGGTACATTGAATGGTTAAATGGCGGTGTAGCGTCCACGTCCTTCAATAATATATCTGCATAACACGTGTTTTCTTCTTTCGTTTTTGAAAATATGGCTAAACATAATGAATGGGATATCGGAGCAATATGTCATTATTTTTGCGATATTTTTATGAAGGGCGCTGACGTAATTTCATAATTTATCCTCGGTTTCTCATTGATTTATAATGAGGGAGAGCTTACCCCATCAATTTTAGTTGTTTGTGCGAATAACATGATGCACCAAAGTGGTACTACAATGATGCGCCTTCCCTGGTGGAGAAAGACCTGTCCAGATCGTCGGTCCTCCATCGGACCAATGTTGTCGTCAATCTTTTGAATTAAAACCACCGTGATCTACATTGTTAGAAATTTTTTGAAATTTAAGTAACAAATGCATTTGAATTTTCAATATTCTGAACTTGAATTCAATTTCAGACTAAATTGCTCATGGAATTCCTGATTCATCTTGGAAATTCAATAAACTTATGTTTATGTTTATGTTTATAAGTTTTTCATTACGAATGATCATTATGAATGATCCAATTTTCAATGACAATTTGGATTTTTATACCTATCGCGAAAATTAAGCAACAGATTGAAAATTCAGAAGAAAAGTTGTCGAGTTTTCATGATTCCCAGTAATTTTCATTGTCGTATTAACCTGAGAAATCAAATTTCATTGAATATTCAAGAACATTGACTGATTTATCAATAACAAGATCAATGGAAATTTCTTGTAAATTATTCGTTGTTAAAGCTTTCAAGATATTTTACTTGAAATTTCAAGAGGAATTTTTTAACAGTGTACAGTGTTGGAGTGAAATTGAAATTTCATGGACAGTTGCCTAGTAATTTTCAGGATCCGAAAAACTATATGTTCCACGTGAGAATATTTGATGGAGTGGAACAGATTTACTTGAGGGAACTAAACCAACTTGATAAAAGGAAATTTAATATCTTTCACAAAAACTAAATTTTTGTCGTTATCATCCGAAATATCCCTAGAAGAATTCCAACTGTTGGCAGGAACAAATATAATCTATTGTACGACAATCATGTGATCTGAGAGAACTCCACAGGTTTATACCACAGAAAGAAAACATTGTCAAGGAAAGAATATTTTTTTCCCAAAAAAAATTGTCCCCTCGAAATTAGGGGAGGGTGGGGTAAAACGGACACTTTAGACTTTTTTAAAATTATTCATAACTCAGAAACAAATTGATCAATTGAGCTCAACATTTCAACTCCTCATTAACAGTTTAAAAAAAGTCAAAAGTGTCCATTTTACCCCAACTTCCCCTATCATTTGTTCTATGGAAATTATAAATGTTTATTAGACCAAGTTTATACATTACTCAATAACATTCACTTGATTAAACTGGAGCCTCATGTAATTCTCTGCAGAACGAATGTATTTACCCGAAAGACATAAATGTTGAAAATTATATATAAAAATCATCATGTTTTAATGCCAAAAACCTCAAACTGATGCGTACCTACTCAACAAAATTATCTGATAAAAAATAAATTGAAATGCATCAACAGAACACAACAATAATTGGATCCCCAGAAATATGATAAACCTAGGAGTGGCTCCTTCCACCTATCCCCACGAATAAATCTATTTTAGAATTGGAAGTAGGCGGATCGAGCGGAAATTTCTTATTCAGTGTTACTGGCAAAGGTCTTTTATATACATCGTAAGTATATATTTTATATGGTCTGAAGATGCGGAGGCGCTGAGGCGGGATTGAAGACAGCGGGAAGCCACGAGCGTTGGGGAGCGACGAGTCGTGCAGATTCTTGACACACTGAAAATCCGTTTCTCCTCTCTCTCTCCCTCCCCCCCCCTCCCCCGCCCCCGCACACGATTGGTGCGAAACCACGTCGATCGTATCACCCAGCGGTCTCTCGTGCCATTGCAGCGACGAACGCACACGTAAAATCAGATAAAAAAAATAAATAAAAATAAAATAAGAGAAAAATCGTAAAAAGAGAATCGCTCGATCACGCGTGCGGCATCGCCCACACACTTTTCCCTCTGCCTCTGTCGCACAGTGGTGGAAAAAGGTGAGGCACTGGTCACCCTTACAGCCCGAGATAATCATCTAGATTTAAGGTTGTCATGCATTGAGCAAAGTTCAACCTCCCGGAGCGTCTGTTTATATATATCTCTCTCTCACCTTTTATAATTCCAATCACATACCAACTGGTGAATCGAAGTATCTCCAATTACTTCTTGTGGATTCAGTCACGGACGTCAGTAAAATTAAGAAGCACGGATCGTGAATTGAATATCAAGCGTTTATTGCAGTTTGTTTCTGTACAAGGAGTCAATAAAAAGGTGTGTCAGACGTTGTGAATCAAAATGCTCAAGTCATTAAATGGAGAGGAAAATAATTGTGAAAAAGAATTCATTCCTGAATGATGTTGCTGATCACAAATTGAATGCAGTTGGAAAATGCGATAACAATCATTTTTTGAAAGGGATGAATGGGGAGATGTTAATCGTAAAAAGTAGAAGTTGAAAACTACTCGGTTCAGTTATTAAATGAAAATTAGGGAAATTGGGAAAATTTTGGCAAATATATACTTAAACTAGGGAACTGCGCCCTTTGCTTGCTTCGTTCGCGAACCCCCATATGATCTCCATCATCCTTATGCTGACCCTTACTTGATTCTTAATCTAATCCTTATGACCATTATTTAGAATCTTCATCTGACCCTTGTTACCCTTAGTTGCACCCTCAATCTGACCCGTATGACCCTTAATCTGACTCTTACGACCCTTTTTTGGACCATTCTCACCCTCACGACCCTTAATCTGATCCTCTAGGCCCTTATTCTGACCCTCATGACCTTTAATCTGATCCTTGTGACCCTTAATCTAACCCCCGCAACTCTTAGTTCTACCCTCGTAACCCTTGTGACTCTTATTCTAACCCTTGTGACCCTTAGTTTTGTAGTCTTAATTTCAAGTACCAAATTTTCATCACCAGAAGTCGATTTGGATTTTCATAATATAGAGAGATATATTGATAATTCAAATAGGTTGTGGAAGACTTAAAAGAGCGCGATGAAAGCTTCAACTCGAGCCCTTGAAAGTCTCAAGTTAAGACCTTCCAAAGTCTCAAATTAAGACTTTCATAACTCTCAAGAATTTCAGGCTTCAAATGAAGACTTCTGAGAATCTTATTTCTAGCCCTTTAAACGCTTCAAATAAGGTATTATTTTTTTCGTGTATCGTGCACCAAAATGTCTTCGGATATCCATCTCATCTCCATCCTCAAAACGAAGCCTTCCAAATGAAAAGTCCCTCAATAAAATTAGCATCTCCATTCCCCAAACAAACAATAAAAAATAACCCCTTCCATCACTCAACCTTTGATCAAGCGTAACCAGCGCAAAGGGAAGAGGGTCTCATTGAGCGTTATAGTTAATTATGTCAAGCGGGTAGTCTTAATTAATGGTAACATACGTAGTCATCTGAGTAGGATCGTACTCCCCAACACGTGTAATTCCGAAAAGGGCTCCATGGAGGCCTTACCCACTGGGGAGCAAATGTCGCCCGAAGCGACTCTCTCGTACGAGTCCTCGTTTTGGATTCAAAGACGGAGATAGAGGTACTCCCCACCACAGTAAAATTCAACAGCCTACGAGAGGCAGATGAGCGAACGACTCTCGTATTACTTGCGCACACGCGCTGTCATTAGCCGCGTCCACAACCCCGGGGGCTGCTTGCTATGTACGCCCGGCGATCGTTGCAATTAATGTGTCTCGTTTGCCAATATAACGTTGCCAGAGAAGTTTCTCCACCTTCTGTCCCCCGACGAAACCCTTTAATTCGTGTACACGTACGTCTGATGGCCCAAACGCTCAGCAATTTATCGGTAATTTATTTATCCGATCAATTAGGAATCATTAAATCTCGGGGATTCAAGCAATTTTTATTGTATTTCTGGTTGAAATGGTACAATTGGAGTCTAGCTGGGCGGTTTAATTTGTTCGCTGGTAATTGGATAAGACGCTGCGGTGATAAGATCAATTAGTCGTTTTTACGAATAACGTATTAAAATTTATTTATGGAAAATTGATTTTTCCTTCTTGTGGGGAAATATTAGAGGGAATTCATAATTTCATGAGGCAGGCGGTTAATAAAATTTAATGAGGAGGTGGAGAGTTTCTCAGAGGTTTTTGAATGGGTAATTTGTTTATTGATGGGGGTATTTATTAAGTGGTTTGATTATAATTGAAGATTGATGCTTTGGTGTTGTGAACCGAAGTAGGATGAATAAACTCCTGGGGAGTGGTTGAGTGTATCGAGGAAAAATAAAATAGAAGAGCTGAACAAAAAATTATTCATGAGTGATAATTCTTTTTCTGTACTGCTTCTCACGATTTCTCTTGGAATGGGTCGAGGGGCTGGTCACTTAGGAAATCACTATGGCCTACTCGATTGGAAATCAAGGCAAAAATCACCAGAAATCAATGGAATCACTGGAAATTACTGGAAATCAAGTGATTTCCATTTTCGGTAGTGATTTCTAAAGATTTCTGGAAATCATCGGAAATCAATAGAAATCATAAAGAAATCAGGTGATTTACGAAGTCATTATAAATCATCGATAAGTGTAAAATCGAAATTGATTTAGCAGTTTTAACTCTACAATTTTTGTAATGGTATTCTTGCGTTCGAAGTCACCCACACGGAGAGAAATGTTCAGTAAAAATTACGGAACTCACAATTCCCTCACCGATTACGGAATCGACTCAGAAAATTTAAGTGACGGTATCGTAATTTTTCACAGGAGATTCAGATAAAATTACCGAACACTCTGGAAAAATTCCGTGACAGTTCCGTAAAATTTCCTACAACCACATTTCGCTTCGGAATTACGGAAAAGATACGTAATTTTTATTGAATATTTCTCTCCGTGCAATCCCGACATGTGACGCTATGAAGTTTTTGATATTCTTACGTATTGTAACGTCATGTAGAAAACTGCTATTATCGACAGATGCTCCACTTTGGTCCCGAAATCATGATTTCTCCAGTGATTTCTTGAAATCAAGAAATCACTGCAATCTACTAGAAATCATGGAAATCACAAGAAATCGAATGAAATCATGATTTCTAATGCTGATTGAGAAATTACAAAAATCATTCGAGAAATTACAAAAATCAACAGGAAATCACTGGAAATCATCTGATTCTGGAAATCACTGAGTCACTCAATTGAGGAGTGACTAGCCTCTCGTACTGGATAGAAGTACTTTTTCTACTGATCAGAAGTAATTTTTTGTTTTGAGTGAATTTATTTCCAATTTTAATCTTCAAAGTTCTAACTATATTTGTACTACTTTAAAAATGTCGTTGGGGAGGTGGGGCAAGTGAAAGGGAAATTACGGAGGTAGCCATGCGGTTTTACCGAATCGCGGGTGCTGTCTCCTACTTTTGTACCCCTCCCAACCACTCCGAACCCCCTCCTCTCTTTTGCCAGTTTAATTTTCCTCGGTTTACTGGATAGAATGAAGTACCCGGGAAAGTGTTCAGAAGGAGAGAAAAATTTTGGCAATAAAATACTGTCGTGTCTACATTGATTTTCAAACTACTCTCGACTCTTAAATGGCCGGGAAACGCGTGTGCTATCGATTTGTGATAATGGGATTGGCCATTGGTATGTGAGAAGAATGGAGGGAAGGGGGCGATGGAGGAAAAGATAAATTTGTAATTGGTGAAAACGAAACGGGTGAACGTGTCGTTAGATAAATCCTAGTGCTTCTAAAAGTGAGGTTTAGAGCCAGAATTTATTGGGAATTGAGCATAAACATTCTTTTATTATTCTTTTGACAGGGGTATTCGCAGAAAACGTGGAAAATATTGTGATGAAAAATTATTGTTCGTCATCTACTCGTTTTCAGGCAAAATCTGTTTGTCTTATGTATTCTGTCTCGTTGGGAGCATTTAGGTTAATACCTAAAGCAAAACTTTTGCATTTATTGATTGTTATTGTTGTTTTCAGAACGAGAGGCTTTGGTAGGTGTAAAACAGTAATTCTACTCAGTTCTATTCGTTTTCACGAACGTAGAATGAATGAAAACATTGCGAAAATTCTAATTTCTATTTTCTAAAAACTAGTGTCTTGAAAACTTCATAAGGGACTTTACGTGAAAAGTCAAAATAATGAAAGTAGCATAATAATGTATGCTGCATCACTGAGAATTTTTCCAAAATTTTCCCAGATCTTGCGTTTGAAAAAAAAAAGATGAATTTTCAATGTTTTTGTATCCTTTCCAGTTGTAAGGCTGAGATTATCGTTCTCTCAATTCGAAGATTTTTTCTTACGCCTCTAAAAAAAATGAACAATGCATGAAAGTAACTTTTGATTTCACCTTCATGCGACTTTCAACCCTGTTTTAGATCTTTTGACCAAAATATACTGAAAAATAAAGCCCCAAATCGTCGATTCCTGCGGTTTTTCGTTCACTCCACCATGAGATGTGACAATGTCGCTCTCGACCTCATTGGCGTGATATTTAAAAGTCGGTACGAATTTTCTAGTCATTCGGTGTAAATTTTACGGAGAATATTGATTGTATCAAAAAATAACGAATTGTAGTCTACTATTTTTTAATACTTTTGTTATTTTCAACTTGGTTTGCAAAATCATCTGTTTTCTCATTGTCTCTAAGTCCACAATTCCTCGCCCCTCAACGCAAGGTGTTTTTACTCGTGTGCCGATCGTCCTCATCCTTGTGATCGGCCTTTCTCCTACTCCATCCCGTCTCCGATTATTGCATACGTAAATTATACACTGCGTCCGTTGCTAATTTACCGTTCCAACGTTTAGCATTTTTAATTGGAGGCAAACGATTCATTTTTTATTTGTTTTCATCATTGTCAATGGATTTAACGTGAGGCCACATGGGATCACATTGGTTATACCCAACCCACTTGAACCGAGTAGAATAGTCTGCAAGACTACCAGCTTGGAAAAATGAAATGGCCACTTCATGCGATATTGCTATTACTGTGTAATTTTTCTAGTGCAATATTTGACGAGCATTTAAACGAAAAAAAATCCCCATCAATTAATCCCAATTATCAACACTTCAACTCACCCCGAAACTTCAGTTTATCCTTTGAAAAATCTGACAGCCCCCCAAAACAAGAATGGGAAATAGACAAAGTGTTTGAATCCGGTGGACAAAGGAGCAGCCGTCAAGGGGTCCCTTAAAAAAAACAGAGTAATCGCGATTGGGAAGTGGTAAGTGAAGGGACAAGAAAAGGGTACCCAAACACAAGGTAAAAGGACTCTCTCGCTCTCTCTCCTTTCGAGAGAGAGAGAAAGAGAGGGAGAGAGAAGTTGATATGAGGTGAAGGCGGCAGGAAGTTGTAGCGTGTGTCGATTCCGGTGATATAAGGCAGAAGGGAGGCCAGAGAAAGGGAAATAGTGGGTTTACACTGCTAAAGCGCACATATCTGATGGTCGCGTGAGAGGAAGGAGGACGATGGGTTTCGTTGGTGGGTGACGGCCAACGGAAGAATAGGAAATACCCCGCAGGAAGGGGGACTACTACTGCCGAGAGGGTCCGACTGTGATTGATCGCGGTGCGTAACGAAGCGCGACATCGGGTTCTTCTCCATCGCCGATACAAAACGCCCTGATATCTTACTCGGGCAATTTTTTTTTCTCCTTTTCGGAAATTTGGAAGGAGACCCGCTTTATCAAGTTTTACATCTTGCCAAGGCCCCGCCATTAATCACGTCTTGTGTTCTTCGCCGCTGTCTTTCTTCGTTCTACTGTCGTTGCCGTTACATGCAGCCAAAAGAAGAAAAGACAAGCTCTATTTTGAGAGTTATGATATTGAATTGAGGCTTTTAAAGGGTTTGCCAGGGGTGAGTCTCATTGTTCTCAAGCCGTGAATCAATCTTTGAAAAGGAAAATTTTTAATTGTTAAGTAACTATTTCAGTGTGCGTTTGAACATTTCTTGAATATAATTTTTTTTTGTCAGATTGTTTGATTTTTTTCCCGTCACTTACGAGTATCAAATTATTTTTATTGGATGTTTTTTTAATTATTGGAACAATATTAGAATACATCAGAGACATGACAATGCCGCACGGATCATTCCTGTGGTTATTTCGAGTTGGTAAACCTGCGGAGTGTTTTCTCTCTCTCAGTTCCATGGTCTAACCGCTAGCGCATGGCATGCGCTATAGCCTTGCGTTGATTAATAGAAAAGTACTTGGATATCATCAAGACAGGAAAGCGTCTCGTCCCAGTATAATTTCTCCCTTCAAACAGGAGATTCACTTCGTGATGCATCACTTGCTCTGTCAATAACAATACGGTAGCTGTTGTAACTGCCGTTAGTACACTCTGTTACAGCTGTTAGATGTACACAAGCATTACCAACACGTGTATAATACGGATAAGATAATAAATGACGATCGTAAAAGCAGCCGTGGTGTGATTACCTGCAGCGTGGGGCATAAAGAATTCGCGTCTCGTACAGTTCCGAAACTGGCCATTTTATCCGCAAAAGATGAGGCACGTTTCGTCGCTCGATCGGACCGGGAAATGGGCTCAGAGACCCTCGCCACCGTCTTTTACTTTTCTCCGGCGTTCTCTCCCTTTCGTTTCAAAAGGGCCCTCGTAACCACGTTCTGAGTCTCACTTCCCAGGTGGCTCCTTGCTTTTCTATTTTCTGCGAGGCAATCGAAACAATATTCCTCGTATATGCCATACTTACCGCAAAATCCTTTCAATCCTTTCAGTTGGGCATTTCATTTTATTTTCATGAAAGTCGTATGCAAATGTCGGTTTTAGGAGCAGACGGAATTCTGGGGAATGGTGGTTTCTATTTCGATCGTGTTGAAAATTCATTGTTACGCTGTTGGAAATTTTTGTTAAGTGTCATAATTTGTAGAAGAAAGACATTGAATTCGATTCATGGGGAAAGAAATTGTGAAATTTCAGCGAAATTCCAAATTTTTTAACAGCAGGTAAACTGACAAAATTAACAACATTTAGAGTTTCCATGATTTTTTTCATAAAATTTGGCATTTTTAGTGATGAAAACGTGTGAAATTTAATTTTCTAAAAAGTGTACCAGAAATTTGGAGAAATTCTTCATTGAAAATCCACAATTTGTTGAAAAAATCAATTGAAATTTTTATCGAGAGGCCATTCCACTGAAATTTCAAGGAATTTATCACTAAAAATTCACAATTTTCTGAAAAAATCAATAAAAACTGCAAACTCCAGTTCAATTATTCCATAAAAATCGACAGAAATGAAAAAAATCAAGATTCGCACGGGATAAATAAAAACTTCAATGAAATTCCGGATTTTTGTGTAGTAAAATCCGGAATTTTCAATAAATTAACAAAAAAAATTACAGTTCTCGTGAATTTTTCCATAAAATTTGGAATTTTCAGTGATGAAAATCTCTTACAGTGAACACTGTAAAAAAATTTAACGGTTGATTTTAAAATTCCCAGAAATTTGTCATTGAAAATTGACAATTTGATGAAAAAAAATCAATTAAAATTTTAATTAAGTGCCAGTTCCACTTAATTTCAAGGAATTTGCCATTACAAATTCACACTTCTATGCAAAAATGAATGAAAACTGCAAACTTCCGCTGAATTATTCCATAAAAATTAACAGAAATAAAAAAAATTGAGGTGAAATTATTTTCGAATTCAAATATTTTTGAATCGACTGAAAATTCAAGCAAGTGTGAGAATTGTCACTTTTCTGGTGCTTAAAAATGTAAAATTTCACTATTTTCCCACCCCTAAATCGCATTTAAAGTCGTCTTCCTGCAAATCACTTTTTTTCCAACAGTTTATTCATTTTAACCACGATTAACGAAAAAATAAGGTTTGTCTTTCGTTTATTCGAAGAAAATGGTAATCGAGGGTTACAACCCAATTTACCCCCCTTGAGGTTTTACTTTAGATCGTCAGGGGTTCCACGAAATTGCGTGTCCGGTTTATATGTATCACGTACATTTTGAGACCGGAATCTATCTCTATTTAACGCACACCGGATCCAAGCGTATCCGGGACCCTCTCTGGGTAGAGGCTTATGCACGGACCGGCAAGTTCAATTTCAATGTATCGTTCTATCAGTAACGGTCCACTGAGCTGGGACACGACAATTTAGCGCAGCAGCTGAAAAAAAAACCGAAAAAAAACAAAAAGAGGGAATTATTGATGAATGAGCAGAATAAATGATGATAATATGTGTTATCCACTCTTTTTGTCATTCCCTGAATTGATTTCGATGGGAAACATTTGGTGAAGTGGTACTCGGGATATGGTTGGATGGCTGGGGGGGAATTTACGGTTGAGAACACTGGGTGGACAAGTGTTATCGGTCGATTGAATCTCGAGATATCGGAGAATTCGGGGTTTTACTATCGAATAATTTGTGTTGGGAATATTTTGGAGGGATTAATCGAGCTGGAGATATTGTCAACCGCATTATGAAATCGGGAATTTCCTCAACTATTTATTTTGAAATCTTTATGATTCATTGAGAATAAAAGAGGGACTGGAGGAATTGAGTTGGTTCGGTGAAAGTAAAGAAAAGGACGGGTTACCTTAATCTCGAAAAAATAATCAACTATACTGAGAGAAAAAATTAGCTCAGCCGAAAAATTATATATTCCCCTGAAGAGATCATTTGTAGTGTCGAATCAATTTACTTGTGGACAAAAAAGAAAGTTTTCACCAAAACATGATAATTGTCGTTGTAGTAATTCTTCTCGTGAGATGTTTATATGTCTTTCGGGTAAATACATTCCTTCTACATAGAACTATATGAGGCTTCGGTGTTATCTCACTCTCAATCACGGAAATTTATCTGATTTTATTAATTTTCGTGGAGTAATTGAACTAAAATTGACAGTTTCAGTTGATTTTGTCATAAAAATTTGAATTTTCACTGACGAATTTCACCTAGAATGTCTTGAATGCATGGATTAACGTGTTTCGTGTAAAAAATACCAATTCATGGGATATTCTGTATCATTGGAAATTTTTTGATATTTTTTCTGGATCTCGTCTTCAAAAAAAAATGAAATTTGAATGTTCTTGGAACCACTCACTCTCAATCGGGAAAATTTTCACATCTCTGAAAAACATAATCAACTGTTGAAAAAAAAACTAGTGGATGATAAATCAACTCTTGCTTGAAAGTACGTACAAGTTCCAGAATTTTTCTAGAGTTCATAAGAAAGTTATTTGAAAAAATGATACGGAAAATGATGAGTTTCGGGGCAAATTTTATCCATTGAGGCTCATGTGTGGCAATTACCCCTTCACCGTGAGTGGCGCGCAATTCGAATGTCAATATAATCGCTGGAGCATCATGGGAGAGGTACAGGTTAGACCATGGAACTGAGAGAGAGAAAACTCTCCGCAGGTTTACCAACTCGAAATAACCACAGGAATGATCCGTGCGCCATTACCATATCTCTGACGCATTTTAATATTGTTCCAATAATTAGAAAAACATCCAATAAAAATAATTTGACACTCGTAAGTGATGGGAAAAAAATCAATCAACCTGACAAAAAAAATTAATAATCAAGAAATTTTGAAATGCACGCTGACACAGTTACTTGAAAATAGAAAATTTTCGTGTTCAGGAACTGAATCAGGAGTAATAGATATTCTCAATTCAAAATTCGATAACAGTTATTTGCATTTCACCAGTATTCAAATGATCAATTAACAATTTACCCGTAACAGCTGTACGTATTTCGAGAAATGCCGAAAGTTCACTAGCAACAGATCGTGCACGACCATAGCTGTCATGTACCTCGAGAAACTGATGGAAACAATGGTGGAACATCCTTTTCGGGTATGAGGTAGACGGGTGGATGGCACGTGATTGAAGCACGAGTAATCGAATTGGAAAGGTAATGGACGTAAGTACGATGCGATCACAAGCCCAGTGAGAGGGAAGGTACTGGGTGAGAGACAGAGGTAGATGTCCTGGGGATCGATACATCGACTGGAATGCAATTATCTGGCTACTCGCGCCCTGTTTCCACCTCTGCACCCCCTTGACGTTTCTGTTCACCCGCCTCTCATTCACTTTTCTCCGGGGGTGTTCCCAATATCGCGGGAACAACGCCAAGTACCTCTCAACCGACACCCGATTCAACGGGCTCGGGGAATAGTGGGGGTAGAGGGATCGAAAGCTCCTTTCCATTGTCAGTTTTGAATTTGAGAACGAGTTAAATCCGAAATCAGGTTGAGTCGATAAAATCACACTCATAGAAAAAAAATAGATCTTTTGTGTTGAATGAATTTACTTGTGGACAAAAAAGTAATTGTTCTCATGAGACATATATAACTTTCGGGTAGATACATTCATTCTACAGAGGATTATATGACACTAAAAAAAAGTCGGTTTGAATCAGACCGAAAAATCGGTCTGAATCAAGTCGGACTGAATCATGCCGGGAATGGACTTGTTTCATGTCGCATTGACAGCATGAATCAAGTCGGACTGAATCATGCCGGGAATGGACTTGTTTCATGTCGCATTGACAGCATGAATCAAGTCGGACTCGGACAAATGCAAACTAGAATATCGGTTTGATTCAAGTCGATTTTTCGACTTGATTCAGATCGACTTCGGTTTGATTCAGGTCGATTTTTCGGTTTGATTTAAACCGATTTGTGAGTTTGATTCAAGCCTATTTTTTGGTTTAATTCATACTGATTTGTCGGTTTGATTCAAGCCGATGTCCGCTGGACCCGTTTCTACTTTAAATAAACCACTTTTCGACTTATATCAGACCCGGAATTCGGATTGGCCTAGTCCGAGTCCCTCGGTCTGAATCAAGCCGAAAATCGGTTAGAATCAAACCGACGTCGACTTGAATCAGTACTTTTTTTGGGTGGAGGCTCGGTATTATCAAATGAATGTTAGTGAGTAGTATATATCTTTGTCCAATAAACACTCATAATTTCCATAGAACAAATGATAATTTCAAGAGAAAACTAAATAATTTCGAGGGGACAATTTTTTTGGGAAAACATATTCTTTTCGTGTCACGGGACCTGAAAATTAATATACACACCTCGCCATGGAAACATATCACCCTCACCCACGTGCTTGCCATCCTCGCCATCGGCTCGGAAGGCAATCTTGCGCTTGGGGGATGGTGATCTGTTTTCCCAGGCTCGGGAATGTACTATTCCTCGTCAATGTATTCTTTCTATGGTATAAATCTATGGAGTTCTCTCAGATCAAATGATTGTTGTACAATAGATTATATATTTTCTTGCCAACAGTTCGAATTCTTCTAGGGTTATTTCTGATATTCACGACAAAAAGTTAATTTTTGTGAAAGATTAAATTTCCTTCTGTCAAGCTGGTTAATTTCCCTCAAGTCAATCAGTTCCACTCCATCAAATATTCTCACGTAGAACATAGTTTTTCGACAGGGTTAATTTCTTCTCTCAATGTGGTAATACCATTCGTCAATTATCAACGAATGGTGTTAATAGTTAAAAAGCCTGTTTAACAGCACGTAATCCTTCTATAAGTGCATGTGAGAGTTGTTCATTTATTTCTAATAGCGTTTTTATTCACATCAAATAAACAGCTTTTTACACATGAAAAAATGTTTCCTTGATTCGAATGGAGACTCAATTGGTTAGAAATATGAATACACTGTTAGGAAAAAATAGAAGTTCAATGAACAAGTTAGTGGTAATTTTTAGGCATGCGACATTGAATTTGATTTAGGAATTAAAAATCATGGAATTTGAAATTTCAGGGAGAATCCAATGAATCCTAAATTTTTTAGCGACAGGAAGACCAGAATTTCTTAACTTACTATAATTTTCAATTAAAATCTGAAAATTCAGTGTTAAATGAGCCTCAATTTTCAATTAATCATATATTCACCTGGATTTTCTCAATTTATTTTTATTCTTATGAAATTATTGAACTGAAATTCCTTGAAATTTCAGCAAAACTGTAACGGAACCGTCAGTTAAAAAATTTTCCTTCCATTAAAAAATAACGAATCATTCATGTCATATGAAGGAAATCTTTCCACCGAAATAAATTGATCATCTCCAATAAAAATATCGTAGAAATGAATGGAAAAATTTCAAAGAAATAGTCTCATTCGATTCAAACGTGTCATTGACCGAAATTTGTGGCCAATTCATGACATCAGAATAAAAAAAATTCCCTCCTGAACGAGAGTAGTAATTCCCGACTCGAATATCGCTGCAGTCAATCACACATTTAAATAACGTAATATAACCCACCAGGTGAAATAACTTGTAATCCGCTTTGGGGAATTACAGTCGTCACATTTCACGTGCCAAAGTGCAACCCAGGAAATTCGAGATTCTCACGAGTTGAGAGCGACAAACCGGTGGGGGAAACACAAAATACCCGCCTTGAGCATTAGGAGTGAGAGGGACAGACCGGCATAGTTTATTTGTCTGGCGTTTTGTGTCGAAAATCGAGATGTAACGGTGAGATAATTGCGTCGTGTTTCACGCATGGGATAGCATCGTCAACGCACTCACTCAGAAAGATGCGTTTGAGATATAATAATTTGTGTGGCTCATTGTATAATTACAGCGACGACAATCGATTTCGGAGGGGGGTGGAGATGGAGATGTTGAACTTTCGGACGAAATTAGAATGTTGGGAATAATTAAGAGTTTCGGGCTCAGTCGGTGGAACGTTACCCTTTTTTTATCTATCCAGAGAGATGTTTTATTTAACATAAATCAACTTCAATCGAATTTATTTGACCTTTAAGATGTTTCTTATTTATTGCCGCGGGGACTTTATCTCTGAACACGAAAATTTTCAATTTTCAAGCAACTATTTCAGTGTGCATTTGAATATTTGAACTTTTCTTGAATATTAATTTTCTTTGTCAGACTGATTGATTCTTTTCCCATCACTTACGAGTGCCAAATTATTTTCATTGGATGTTTTTCGAATTATTGAAAAAATATTAAAATGCATCAGAGACATGGCAATGCCGCACGGATCATTCCTGTGGTTATTTCGAGTTGGTAAACCTGCTGAGTGTTTTCTCTCTCTCCGTTCCATGGTCTAACCGATACCTCTCCCATGATGCTCCAGTGATTATATTGACATTCGAATTGCACGTCACTCACGGTGACGGCGTAATTGCCACACGTGAGCCTCAATGGATAGAATTCGCCCCGTAACTCATAATTTCCCACATCATTTTTTCAAATAGCTTTCTTATGAAATCTAGAAAAATTCTGGAACTTGTACACACTTTCAAGCAAGATTTGATTTATCACCCGCTATTTTTTTTTCAATAGTTGATTATTTTTTTGAGAGATGTGAAACTTTCCCTGACTGAGAGTAAGTGGTTCCAAGAACATTCAAATTTCATTTTTTTATGAGAACCAGATTCGGAAAAAATATGAAAAAATTTCCAATGATACAGCTTTTCCCATGAATTATTATTTGTTTTACACGGAATACGTTAATCCATGCATTCAAAACATTCTAGATGAATTTCGTCAGAGAAAATTCAAATTTTTATGACTAAATCAACTGAAACTGTCAATTTTAGTTCAATTATTCCACAAAAATTCAGGCAAATATACTCATCAATTTCTGGATAATCATGCTTGAATCATGCTTTCATTGAAAATTCAAGTAAATTTGTGAATTCTCGTTGTGCTGCTGCTCAAAAATTTGGAGTTTCATTGAATTTCCGCGGAAAATCAAACGCAAACGGATGTTTCTGTCATGCAATCATGGAATCTATCAGAGAATAAATTTATCTACATATAATAATCCCTCATTTAAATTAATAACTTATTCACCCATTCATTTATTCATCCCACATAATTGAAATATTTCCATTGATATAAATACATAACCTTTTCCATTTCCAGCACCAACATTGTCGAAACGAAAACAAAACTCATATTTCGTTAAATTCCCCGGAAATGAATTTAAATAAATTCTCCGAGATAACAATTCACCAAAAAATTAAAGACGGCACGGCAACCTGAAGACTAATTAGACTGAAAACCGAATACAAAGGCTCCGCATGTTCCACTCGGTAGCTGAAACTCCATTGAGAGAAAACTCTCACATGAAGCAAACCTAAAAAAAATCATCGAGAAGAAAACTGATAAAAAACTAGATGGGTGAAGGAGCGAAAGCGAGATGGCTCGTGCGCATTTTCCTCATAATTCTCCACTGTATCCCTCCATTGTCCGTGAGGCGTTGGATTTACTTGAGGCCCTGACGATGTATATACGAACGCGAGCAAAGAAGGCAACAAAAAAGATTTCAAGAAAAAAAAACGAGGAAATAAAAACACGGAGATGAGCGGGGGGTTGAGTGCCAAAGAATGACAAAAAAAACATGAAAAAGATGGAGGAAGAAAGGGTCGCAAGAGAGTAGTCTCTCGTTGGCTGGAGTGCGCGCGGTATCTCGAGCGGAAAAGAGCCTTTGTTTAACGTGAGAGAAGGCAAGTTGAGAATTTTCTGGGTTTGTACTCATTCGCAGATACAAACATAAAACGATAAGAGTCCTGGAGTTTTCTCCCACAATGATAATGATTTCTAAACCTCTTTGGTACTCCCTCACCTCCCCCCTCGCACCCCTTTCTCCGCATGAAATAGTTTATTCCATTGGTTAAATCAGGGGAACAGATTTTTTTTTTCAAGTTGTGAATTTTGTTTTTTGTTTGAATTATGATTGTCTTGTTTGGTGAGGACTTGAAATCTTTTCATTCTGAAGATCATTCAGAACTCCATTTCGACCTTTATGGTTTTTTTCCTTTCCTTTCCTGAACTACTTCATTTAATTGAGGAACTAGAGAGAAAACTTTTTATTTTTCGAGTTGGGAATTTTGTTTTTTAATATGGCTTTGATGATAATTGGTTTTTTTAGATAGAAAGTAGACCTTTGAGTCTATTTGAGTCTATTTAACCTTCAAAATAATTTCCCGCTTGAGATCATTGGTCGATTGCCCCATTACGCCCCAATAGTTCCCGAATTGTGACAAAAATAAATTTCCTCAAATAAAAAGGTTTCGATTTTAATCTTAAAATCTATTTAAAAAAGCAAATTAATCTCTTTTCATTTGGACACCCACACCCGAGCTATAACAAATTCCAAGAGAACACCAAAACCATTGAAAACCGAGTTAACCTCGCCCTCATGTCCATAAACTTCAAAAATAGAAAGATGAAGGAGAAATTGATCACCAGAGATGAGTGAACCAAAAAGGAGTGAACAGTTCGAGTGAACATTTTCACGGATGATGTGGTGACAGCTGGAGAGTTGTACTACACCCCCCCCCTCCCCCCTAAAACTTGAGCTCATAAAATGGAACGAAAACTCGTGCATCGAGCGTGTATGGACGAGGCATAAAGTGGCAGTTTGAGGTTTCTCTGGACGTTACGAGAAGAGAGAGAGAAGTGTCTGCGGTTATCGCCATGTGTGTGTCTGGGGTTACTTTGGTAATGTGAGACGTTGCGGTTTACGCCTGAATGTCCATTTTTTTCAAGTTCAGTCAACGAAAAAACAAGTCTCTAATTAACGGCGAAAAAAATCTTGATCAAGTATTTGATTAAATCGAGGATTTTAATTGGTGTCGTGGAAAAAGGCCGAAGAAATTCCATCTAAAATTGACAAAAAAACTGTCCGTTTTGCCCCACTTGTTGTCAAAATACATAATCAGAGAAATGACGCATTTGAGTCGAATAAACCTCATGACTTACTATTTTATTTATACATTTCAACAATATTTTTGGTGAAAATTGATGAACTCTTATTTTTTTCAATAAAAATATTTGGATTATATGAATACTAGAATTAAATGAACGATTTCTTTATTGTAACTTTTATTTGGATCAAGGAAATTTCTGTCTATATAAAATAAATTCATTTGATAATAAAAATGCAATTAAAAATGACCTTCAAGTTTAAATCAATATCGATTTTTTTATTTGGCTCAAGTAAACTTTATAAAATTGAATTAAACCATTTATCCGAATGGACTCAAAGAACTATTATTTCATAACCATTAATTGTTGCAGTATCAGGGCAATTTTTCAGTCATCGAAACATCCGAATAAAAAAATTCAAAACACCTACCTAAAAACTAAAATATACTTGATTCAAATATATTGTATACTTAATTGGGGTTTTAGTATTTCAATTCGAAGATGATTCTTTTGTATCAGGCCGGGTTGTAGCAAGCCCTCTTAAGTGTAATATAAGAGTCAAGCACTAAGTTTTAGAATTTACGGGTCAAAAAGTGGAGGTTAAAAAATGAGGGTCAGAATATTAGTGTCAAAACATTGGGGTCAGAATATAAAAGTAAAAAAGTTTGTGTCAGGCAATGAGGGTCTAAATATAAGTCATGTATTATGCTTGATCACCATTTTTACCCCTTATATGACCCTCATTACCTGACACCCACTTTTTTTACTTTTATATTGTGACCCTGATTTTTTTATCCTAATATTCTGACCCTCTTTTTTTAACCCTAATATTCTGACCCTCATTCGTTCACCTTTCTCATCCTCATTTTTTAACCTACACTTTTTGACCCTTTTATTTTCACACATAGTGTCTGACCTTTATATTACACTTGAGAGCGCTTGGTGCAACCCGGGCTGATACAAAATAATCATCCTCGAATTGAAAAACCCAACCCCCATTCAGAGTAAAAAATATAGGGGAGACTGGGGCAAAGCGGAGTGCTCGGGGCATAGTGGGGTACATGAAAAAGGCCAAAAGTGAGAAATTCAAGAGGCTGACCAGGGGTTGATCAGGGATCAATAAAAAGTCAAAAAAATCTAAAAAAAACTCGAATAATACCGACGGCGGTGCCTGTGTAGTTGGAGTGGAGGGGCCAAAATTTGTGACACTCTAAATCTCACGGTTGCATTGTCGAGTGGGAGTCTCGCAAGAGACGACTGTACCTGGGCAGATTTTTCCCTCAAATGAGGTTTTCCCTTGCCCTTCGGCGAATGCGATACAAGGGGTTGGGGGGTGGGAAGGGAACAAATCGTAAAGACCCGAAAGGGTATACGAGAAGAAAAAATTTATTTATTTTATTTTACTAAGGAAAAATTTTAAGAAAATGGAAGAACTATGAAAATTCTCTCAATTTTCTGAAAACTTCTTGTGAAAGTTCCATTATTTTCATTTTCCCTGAGTAAATAATATTTTTATGGGATAAAGGATTTTTTTTGTAATAAATAATCGCCGGGGCGAGGTGGAATACTCATATTTTATTTTGTTTTTCGGAAATGAATTATCGATCAATCAAAACAATGTAGTATTTAGATTGGAGATAGCAAAAACAGTAATTCTATGGTGAAGCATAAACAAACTGATTGAGAATATTCTCAATTAAAAAAATTAACAATTCTTCCAACTAATATTCTCGAGGATTGACTACAGTGAAGAATAACAAAAATTACGGCAATATATCCACGATATTTGAAAAACAAAAAAAAATAATTTGACGAATAACGAAAAATGAAAAAAATGTATAGAACATCGTTACAGTATATTCTTCTGTTGATGAACATGAAATTGAAGAAAAAGAATCTTTTTATGCGTACCCTATCGTGCCACAAATTAAGAAATCGATTCATCGTGACCTTCCCTACCGATTTCAGAGTTTAGCTGTCGTTTTTTAGAGATTCGAAGGTGAAGAACATAGAAACAACATTTATAATTATTTTCAAGTTTTCGGACACTACCCCACTCTGCCCCCAACTGTAATACATTGGATACGCGAGTTGCTAATTTTAGAATATGAATAGTGATCGCTAAAAAGCGACATAAGTATGATAAAAGCTGCGACACCCGCCTCTTTGTCTAAGCTACCCCGCTTTACCCCGGTCTCTCCTACTCGAATCAAGTATATATATTTTTCCGTGTACAAGTCATAAAATTCTCACTCTCGTCCCCCACTTTGCCCCTCATTCTCCATGCTCTCACCCCGTAAGAACCTCACAACCTCATCATAATAATCCATACCTAATACTACTCCATTAAACTCCACCTTGCCTGTATCGAATCGTAGCATGTAATTTCGTCACGCCACGGAGATCTTACTCGGTCCCTCTAGTCCAAGCTCCGAAAGCAGCCCCAGACGCCCGCGAAAACGACACCCGAGCAAATGAGCCTCATCAGCGAGGTTCACACAATCCTCAAAAAAATCCCGATAACCCCCTCCACGCGCAAGAAATTCCCCCAGTTATAATTCGTCCCTTTCGCGTGTGTCCTATACCGCCGGCGCGAGGGGGGGGGGGTAAATATATATATATTTACGAGGGGGAAAAGGTACGAAGGAATAAAAATCACAGGGAAAAAGTGAGAGAGGACTTGAAAAATTGGGCAATCGTCGTGCGGATCGAAGTTGCGCCCCACAGGCCAATAAAAACAAGGCGTTGCCGAGGGGTTGGATGAAAAAAAAAAACTATATCCCGGTGCTACATCAGCGTCTGTTGGACAATTTGTCGAGTCTAAGAGGTCGGGATTTAATACGAATTCCGTTGGAGACAAAACGGAAAGCGGCATATTGCCATTCCTGGGGTTGGCGTGTCGAGCGACAGATAAGGCGAATAAGACCCCTTGCACTTGGGTGCGGGCTGTCGTGTGGCGGTGTCGACGGGCAAATGGGTGGGGGTTGGAGAGGCACTTGGCCCAGGTTTTACTTGTGTCGGTAGGAATGGTTGGTTATTACCTATGTGTTCCAGCTGCTCTGAGGGCTCGGTACAAGCGGCCGCTGAGTGGCGAGTGGAGGACAACGGGGGGAGGCTAGTCAGTGAGGAGAGAATTCTTAGGGACGTTTGGAGGCCGTTTCGACGGAGTTATGGGTGCCTTAGTCGCCGGGGACTTTAGTGTTTTTAAGACGTCTTAATTTAAGGGGTTATTGTTATACGGAGATGTGTCTTATCAGGCAACTTCGAGAGGACTGAAATTTCGGGTGTCTTAAAATAAGAGCACGGAGTAGTGATGCCGCGAGACATTTCACGAGACAATACTTTGGAGAGATTGTCTCGGTCTCCATGAACACGAAAAAGTTTGGTCTCGTCTCAGTCTTGAAATGCGCAGTATCAACTCGTCTCGTGATGACTCCGAGTCAATTTATCTCATCTCGGTTTCCAGTTTTTCGCATTTTTTATATGTGGAAAACCGAGACGAGACAAGCCGAGACAAAAACCGAGATTTTACTTTAAAAAACACGAAAAACTTGGGACCGAGCTGAGATAAATTGACTCAGAGTCATCACGAGAGGAGGCGATACTGCGTATTTCGAGACTGAGACGAGAGCAGCCATTTTCCTGATCACTGAGCCCAAAATCATCTCTCCAAAGTTTTGTCTCGTAAAGTGTCTCGCGGCATCACTAGCACGGAGAGAAATATTCAGCAGGAATACCCCAAGAGCCTCAAAATTATCGGGTATTTCGAGATAGCTTCATTGCAAACAGTGTCATCTGAATTTTCAATGTTGTGAGTTTGAATTCAATTTCAAATGAAAAAGTTCACTATAGTTCTCATTCATCTGGAAAATTCAAGAAAATTGGGTTTTTCATTTTAAAGAATCATTGATTTTTCATAAAACCTTGAATTTCCAAACTCATCGTGAAAATGGAACATCACATACAATTCAATTTTCAATATATTGAAAATTCAGAGAAGTTATTCCCTGAATTTTCAAAATGTTAACGATTTTTCAGTGCCCATGGACCTGAAAAACGAGAATTACTTGAATATTCAAGAAATTAACTGATTCGTCAATGAAGAATTCTACAGAAATTTCATGTAACTTTGGCATTGTTAAAAATTTCAAGCTTTTTCACTTGAAATTTCAAGAGTAATTCTCTAACAGTACGGAAGAAATATCTGAATGCATCATTGGGATTTTTTCTGTATTTTTTCTAGATCACAACTCGTCTATTATCCATTTTATTTCCGAACATCCAATTCGGTGGACTGGAAAAATCCCAATCCCAATCTCTGTCCGTCAATTAAAATTAAATGGTTCCTATTGTTTACGTTTTCAGATAAACATCCGTAATTCCCGCCACAACACAGTTGGAAGGAATTAAAAATTCCAATCGAAAAGTTTCATTTGACCCGGAGTATCTGTTTGAATGCATCCCATTTGTTATTCTGCCCGATCAAACAGACTCAAAAAAACCCAGAGACTGAGGGGCAGAATGTTTTTCGTTAGCAGAACATCGGAATTTCCAGAAACCTGGAAAATCCACTGATTATTTAATGGTATTACTTCCACTGAGAAGTAATCAGTTTAAACAGTCCAGAATGGTCTATTTGTCTTGCACCCGTAAAAGTTTTATTCACTCTCCGCTAATGAAATTTATTTGCATCTAATGAATTTCTCCTTTTGGATTTTAATCGACTGAAAACTTTTTGGATTAAAAATAAAGGAGAGTTGGGTGAAAGCTTCGTGCGATTATCCGAATCAAATGAAACAGAGTATTCATTCACAAAATGTTCTTTCTCTTTGACTTTAGACGAAAGAAAAGGAGATACTCGGTCCACAAATGAGATTTTTCCCTCGGGAATCTCCTCTCGCATAGATGAAAGTCTGAGAACTGTATTTCTCGAGATTATCAGCGGAATATAGTGCCTCTTCCTTGTATTCTTGGCACTATTTTGTACGAATATTTCAACCTTTGCATCATTTTCCTATCTCTCCCATTGTACTCCCCGACCGTTCACCATTTTTTATTCACTATTTCAGCGCTCGTATTCCTGCAAATGTGAACAATGCTGCACTACTAAAATGGTTGATGCTGCGGCGGACACCGAGACTCGTTGAGAAATCGAATTATCCGTGTACAGCGTCCACGATTCTAGATCGTTTTGATAGGACGCCCACACATTTTTCCCGGTGTACACCAGCTTCCAATAAGTTCTACATTGGAATTCGTGTTTCTCCTCTTGTGGCGCAGGAAAAAGTTGGCGATCACTTTTCTACGTCAACGGGTTGAAAAAATATCGATATCCCGAGTCGAGGATTTGGTTCTGATTGGACGTACACAGGTCTTTCAAGATCTCTCCAGACCTAGATGGACCTGGTAAGTCCGAATCAGTTCTGCGACGTACTTTTCCAGAGACCATTCGAATCCTCAGTTCTTTTCGGTCCTGAGAAGCCCTCCTCGATGCTACCGAGAACGCGTGATTTTACGACCGGGTGAAGGGGAAGGCATGTATGCGGAGGGTTGAAATTTGTAGCCAACGAGGAGACAGGGTTGCAGAATATATTTTAGCCACCCTCATCTCCCCGTTTGCAGGCGGTGTTTAAATAAAAAATAGTGAACGTTGATTCTGTATTTATTGACCCCCTGATGCCAATGAAACCCTCGGAGGTGA
>NW_021680344.1:2328963-2338584 GCF_001412515.2 Diachasma alloeum
TTTCAATTGAAAACAGATATCATCTTTAGAGACATTTGTCATGTTTAGAGGCTCTAGCACGTCATTTTTCGACCCACGCTTTCATTTGAGCCCAAAAAAACATTCATATCTTATCTGACATCGCTGCTACAAACTCGGGTTTTCAACTCGGGTTTTCAATTGAAATCTGACATCTAGATGGCTATTCTCATCTCTAACATGATCTTCCTGATTATTTTGATTGCTCAAAGAAAACTATCTCAAATTGAGAATCTCGTCGTCAGTTGAGGAAAGGAGAATTCTTCATTTTTTTCCTTTTTGAGGATTTGAGACTGATTGACAACAAATCACTGGGGAAACTAGTGTCTTGGAGACATCTCAATTGAAGCCGTCAAGTACAGAAATGTGTCTTGAAAGATCGAAGAAAAAAATGGCCGCCAATCAGTGACAGCTCAAAGAGTGACTCTCTTTAATTTTATAATCTTTACAATCGACTCCCACTGTTAAAGAAAAAATCTTAATTAAAAGGCATAACGACCAGTTTTCTTCTATATTATCTGTCTCCTAATAAACGAAATGTCCCGACTAAAAGGGACAACGGCCCGTAAAACCTGGAAGTCGGATGGCCCCAAAAACATAGAACATATAAATGTCTTAGCCTTGCACAAAACAAATTCAGCAGCGAAATGGTTAAACGGTTTAAGTCGACTTAGTTCTTAGCTGAGTTTTCGACGAATATCTCCAAATCTAAGGGAGGGCGAAATTTTCATATGTCTTTTTTGAAGCTCTCCATGTGCTCTACCAAAAAGGTCATAACGGAAATTTTGCTATGTGCCTTAGATTGCGACATATTCATTGAAAACTCACGAATAGTCAAAATCGACTTAAACAGTTTAACCACTCCGCTACTAAATTATAATTCAAGTAGTTCTGGCAGAATAAGATTTCATACCTCATCACTGATTTTTCATTAACTTGAATCTTTCAAGTTTTTTACCGCTGACATTTTCAGAGTCATTTTCCAACGGTAATCACTAATTTTGTTCATTTACCTTCATGCATCGCCATGAATTATGGGTTGGTAACTCACCTGTAACAGAAAAGAGCAAAACAGGTTAATGTTATGGTTTTTCAAGGTGATAGAACAGACAGTTCTCATTAGGGAAAAATAAATGGCTACCACTATTTTTATTCAATGTTTTTTCCGTACTGAGCTTCACTTTTCCCAGTCCGGGGATTGGTATTGACCCTTCCCCGAACAGGTAAAAGTGAAAATCACTACGGAAAAATATCGTTCGCGCCTAGTATCACAGGGGTTTTCGACGAGTGCGATTGACACGTCTCGCCTTCGGCTCAGTGTACCTCACACTCATCAAAAACCCCAGTGACACTCGACGCGAAATATACTATTACCATTCAATGAGAATGTCCAGAGTAAAATTACGTAATCCAAAACTCAATATCAATTTTCATATTCGGAAAATTTTCTCCTCCATTTTATTCATAACTCTATATTTTTTCTCTGCCTGTCACTTTTTGCACTTGATATGTCAATGGAACCTATAAAACCTATTGCAAAACCGTTATTAATTAATTTATTAATTAATATCTTGAATGCATCCCTTAGTAACTTGATTCGAAACACAATTTTTCGCCCGGACAATTTCACAAATTCCAGTGAGATGATGTGCGCCGCTTAAAAACCGGGATGAACTCCATCACACGACAATCTCCCCAAATGAAACATCACCATTCCCCCAAAAAAAATCCAACGCCACCAAAATACCTCAACTTCATAAAACCAATAATGATATGTAACTGCCAAGTTCAATTGGAAATTAACCCAAGACAATTTCTGGGTTTATAGGGAACAGCTATTGGAATTGTTTGAGTTACCCACAACTCCGAGCCCACAGTATCAGCTGTAATCTACATCAGACCTCCCATGCACACACGGTGTACAGGAGCCCGGTTGTATTAGTATTCGTGTACTAGAGGCTAATTTGAGGAAGACTATCCTGAGGTGTCTCGAATGGATAGTTCGGCTGCTTCTATATACTGCTTTCAGAATTGATCCGAACCCACAAGACGGAGTAAAGGGGGATGATATTGTCCGCCGTGGGAGTTTCACCGGCTGTGTGTGTGTGTGTGTGTGTGTGTGTGTGTGTGAGGGCCTTCATCTCGAGAATAGTCTTCCATCCTGTGCGAGACTATTCTCTTCACAACGTGCATATTGAAGAGATACTCCTCCAGATCCGGTCGTTTATTTACGAATTTGGAAACTTGAGAGCTATTTAGCTGTGACAATAAGCCGTCCGGAATTGACGTCTCAATTGTCCATTAATTTCAATACGTTGAATTGTTCCGAAATATCCACTGAGCGAGTGAAATTCTGGACATTACTCTGTTTCCCGTCTCGTTACCTAACATCCAGATGAATAGAAAATACGAACTAATGAGTGAATCCTGAAAAAAAGTATCAAAAACATGTTCAGCAAAGTCAATTAAATATTTCCAGTCTGAAAACTCGGTAAACTAGCCCCCGGCTGTTTACTCTCGGCTCACCCCCACGCAGCATTGTTAAGTAACTCTATATTCACTCCTTAGCCAACTCGTCTTTCATCTCGAGAAGACTGGAGTGCAGCCAAGAGAGTTCAGAAAAGAGCATGTGAGGGAAAAAGTGAGTGAAAATAAGGTGAAACTGGTTTTGTTAATTTGAGGAGACAAAAAGATGAAAACGTGAAATTTCACACCTGCACTGGAAGAAAAATTAGTTCTGAAGAATTATAGGTTCTACGTGAGATCATTTGATGAAGTGGTATAGATTTACTTGAGGGAAATTGAAGAATTTGGTGTAAAGAAATTTAAGATCTTTCGCCGAATAAAGAATTTTATCATTAGGTCTACAGGGTATTTTCGGTCGAACATGGCTTTGAGGTGTTTCGTGTGAAAAGTCATAAATTAGCAATTTGCTTCCGAACGGAATATTTATGAGAATGTTTCTTAAATTGAATTCAATGTGTCATTGAATTCAACATTGCCCCAATGTTGGGGCACTGTTGGCAGTCAATATTGACCCAATGTTGGTAATCAACATTGCCTTAACACTGGCAGTCAACATTATACCAACATTGACAGTCAACATTAATCCAACGTTGGCAGCAAACATTGTCTTAACGTTGGCTGTTAACATCGCCTTAACACTGACAGCCAACATTGACTCAACGTTAGTAGTCAACATTGCTCTAACGTTAAAATTCGTTACCTTTCCTTGACTATTGGTTTCAATATAAATGTTTTTTGACCCGTGGAAGGTGTGTAGCGCTGGCCGGAGGTGAGTGCTACTGTCCCAAGGGTTATAGAACACAATGTGTGAAAAGTGGAATTTCACTTTACGCACAAGTGACGGAAATAGCACATTCGACCTCCTGAAGGCAGCATTTGTCATTCTGCGACAACAAATAAGAAATGTCGACATCGACAGAAAGCAAAAAATTTGAAACAATTTGAAAGCAAAAAATAAAAACTAATGGAAGAAATATCAGCAGGCCAACTGGAAAATAAAATCATTTTGAACCTGACTCCATATCCCTTCTATTCTCAAATAGTACGAATCAATTGATCACACGCAGGAGCGATGGTCACGGTGGCAGTCAGCGCTGAGACCGCGGTTGAGCGGATTAGACTTGTGAACGCAAAGGATTACCACGGGTATACCGTCGATTGGTCATTCAATGACAAGCGCCATTAGCCCATCGACGCTGTCAATGAATTCATTGGTACTCGGAATGGGGGTAATCTCACGTTACTGAATCATTTCAACTGGTACATACATCAATCTCTTGCACAATAATCTGGCGATAATGATGGCTGGGATCGTAATCGGCTTTGGCAGCACGTCTGTCTAGCGAGGGCTAAGCCACATGAGAAAATATTCATATCATTTGATGCCCTTCAAGTTATTTCAGTCATGATCCAACCAATCATAGCAATTCGTATCTATTTGTAGTCGTAACCCATTCACTCTGGGAGATGGTGGATAACAGAAGGTACAACGATGATGATAATTCGGTTTAATCAGAATTAAATGTGTGATTAAACCTTTATCTCGGAATAGTTTTGGTGATTCAGTTGGGAATGGGTCCGTCGAGTTGAGAAAGCCGGATAAATTCTCAGCTGGAAGCCAACTCCAATCATTCCATCCACTACCAATTTTACCTAGTCCTTCTGTCCCCTCATTCTCAGCCAGGTTCATCTGGATTTCTCCAGATTTGTTGCTTAACCCTTTGAGGTGAATGGGCGTTTCCACCACTCGACGCACTTTCCGTAAGAACTGCCCGTCCCCACTCCGCCGGAGGAAGTACTACTCAGGCCGACTTTCACCTTAGAGGGTTAAAAGTGGATTAGCCCCGACTGGACGCAATCCCTTATGATTTTGGTATCTACTTCGTCGTTAAGCACAAAGCAAAAATATTCATATTATTTGATGCCCTTCAAGTTATTTCAGTTCTGATCCAATCAATCATAGCAATTCGTATCTATTTGTAGTCGTAACTCATTCACGCTGGGAGATGGTGGATAACAGAAGGTACGAGGATGATGATAATTCGATTTAACCAGAATTAAATGTGTGATTGAACTTCTATCTCGGAATGGTTTTGGTGATTCAGTTGGGAAAATAAGTCCGTCCAGTTGAAAAAGCCGAATAAATTCTCAGCTCGAAGCCAGCTCCAATCATTCCATCCACTAACAATTTTACCTAGTCCTTCTGTCCCCTCATTGTCAACCAGGTTCGTTCGGCTCTCCCCAGATTTGCTGTCTAAAAGTGGATCAGCCCCGACTGAACGCATTCCCTAATAATTTCAGTATCTACTCGTGGTTAAGCACGTTAGTGGATATGCTATATGTCCTACTGTTTCAGCATGATTAACAACTCGAATCCCCACGGACTCGTCACATGAATACATGGAGAATGTTCCATGGCACCTACACCATATGTTGGATTGTATGCACAGTTGCACTCGTATATAATGCACATTTATGTTTCATCATGTCACGGTCGAGATTTCCCACAAACTGTGCTACGAGTATATGGGACACTAATGGAGTAATATATATGCTGATTCGTGATATATTCAGGGAATTTCGTAATTGACTGGGATAAGGGAAGTTGGCTTCATTCAATTGTCATTGAATTAAGTTGATACATCCGTGATAGGACGATAGCCAAGTTTGTTGACTACAGGGTGGGGCATAGTGACATAGGGGCGAAACGAAAAAAAGTCTCGACCTGCTTAAGATACTTCCTCAGTGAGTTATACTTGCTGAAAATTTCGCAATGCACTGAAGATGTAAAATTTGGATCATAATGTTGTTGACCACATGTGAAATTGATTCCGAAAATTTCAAGTATTTTTTCTACACGAATTTTTGAGATATGTATCGACAAAAACTTAAAAAAGATAGAAATTGAATGTTTGACGATGGATATCTAAAAAATTCACGTGGAAAAAATACTTGAAATTTTGGGAGTCGTTTTTACATGTCCTCAACAACATATGATCCAAATTTTAGGTCTTCCATTCATTGCGAAATTTTCACCAAGTATAACTCAATGAGGAAGTACCTTAATCCTTATCGTTCGATTTTTACTAACTTGACCAACATTTTAAGTCATAATTTCTGACTTCTAGGGAAATACAAACTGAACAACTTGTATTTGCAACTGATAGCAATATCTTCGTGTGTTATCACAGCGCACGTGCACTATTATAGAAAATTGAACAATTAGGGTTTCCCATGGCCGTTCGGTTTCTGAGAATGTTGAACTGGTAAACAATATCATAATCGCTTATTCGCTACGACCAGTAGTCAGCGGAAAGTTTTCTATAACCGATTCCATTCAAAGTTCAATTAATAATGGGGAAGAAGAAGGAGAAGATACTTCTGTTTCTCGTATTTGGACTGATTCTACGTCAGCACCTGGTGATGGGATTCATACCAGGTTTGGCATTCGTCTACGATGTACTTGATAAAATGAATGCTATTCACGATGTGCACAGCAAGCTCAGTACTCCTTCAAGTGCTGATCTAATGGAAGCAACGGAAAAACTATCTGGAAAGATTGATAAATTAGGACCGCAAATTATGGAGCATATAGACCGAGCGGTGGAGGCCTTGCTGACACGCTTGCCTCTTCTGGGTGAAATAACTGGTGATGTCCGATTGTTGAACAGTTATATCGGGAGAATTGATACATTTTACAACGAAATGAAGTTATATTTGAACCATTCCGAGTGGTACACCGAGAAAGATTTGCGTGAACTACTGACTCTTTTTATATCTCATGATTCGGGTAAAGTATCCGATGTAATTGCTCAGCTGAATTTTTTAGTTGTGCCACATCGACTAGCAGCGATGAAGGAAAGTTTGTTCCTTCTACTTGGCGAGGAGACAAAGGTTACTATTATAGGGGATTATGTCATCAGGCGATAAAAGTATAATCACATAAGTCAGATAATACTTCTATCGTTGTATGACATACAATATTGGCTTCCCTAAATTCGTTGACATAAGACATTTTATCACCCAAAAAAAGTCGTCCTGAGTCAAGCCGAATCGATCTGAATCAAGTCAGACTGAATCATGCATCAAGTCGGACTCGGACAGATGCAAACCGGCATATCGCTCTGATTCAGGTCGATTTTTCGACTTGATTCAGCTCGATTTTTCAGGTCACTTGATTCAAGGCCGAAAAATCGACTTGAATCAAGTCGCTAGCTACTACCTGAAACAAGCAGAAATTCGGCGTGAATCTCTCCATTTTTTCGATTTGAAATTTTCGGTTTCATTCAAGTCGATTTTTCGACTTGATTCAAACTGATTTGTTGGCTTGACAGGGTTCTTCTTGAAATAAACCACTTTTCGACTCATATCGACACGGAATCCGGATTGACGTACGCCGAGTCACTCGACTTGAATCAAGTCAAAAATCGACTAGAACCAAGTTAACGTCAACTTGAATCAATACTTTTTTTTGGGTATAATTCATTATCAAAGATGGTTTATTCAATAAAGAAAGTAACTGATTCAACTCGACGTTAATTTAATTCTACTTGATTTTTCACCTATTTGAATTCTAGTGACTTGGAATCTTAGTTAAAACTTGGCAAATTGATTGATTTATGTGGAACGAGCCAATTCGAAGAATGGACTTGAGTCAATTTGAAGAAGCGTATATTTCAATTTGATTCAGGGCGATTTATTTTTCATATCTGTATACGTATGTTCATTAATTTTCGTACAGGGAAGAGGTGGGGAAATGTGTGACACTTACGGTCCACCTCAACAACGTCTACTCGATCTTTATGACATTATTTTAGAAACGGAAATGAGATCGTTCCTGATGACTACCTTCGGCTATATAATGCAAGATTTCTTGGACAAAGGTCTTTCTCGTAAAATAGTATTATTCTCATAACTCGAGCTAATGATACTCACTTTAATATCGATGTATATATTTCAGAGAATTCGACAGGTGGTCTAAAAAGAGCTGAATCCTCGTATATGCACAGAGTGCAGCGATACGAAGCAGCTGTCAGGCAGGGAATGAAAAAATCTTCAAGAACGTTCCGACGTTGCGATCCTCCTAACTGGGTCCGAGGTACAAATTCTTACAATTCATCCGCAGTTAATATACAAAATTGATTTTCATCTTTGGCTAACGATAATTTCAGACGAATCTTTTTATGAAATGAAATCATTTAGCCCTCCGAAACCCTTGTATGGTGTGAATTTGCGACCGATGGAAGCGGATACAGATCGCAATATGTATGGTTTATCCTATATGCAGTTACTAGAAATTATGTGCAATGATTGATGACAAATGATTATTTAGGATCGTCACTGGCATCGCATTCACTAGGAAAAGTTCCTTATTGGCGCTGCGAGTGGAGGTGGCTGAACTCAAAGCATCTGGATATATTCTTAATGAGACTGCAGTTTGGTTAGAGCCAGAAGACATAGGTTTTGATTCCGGTAAATCGCAATTCTTTCTGATGGACGACGAGTCCACTAAATTGGCGACCGACAAGGATGTTTCTGTTCTTTCTCTGTCTTACAAGAGAATACATCTGGATAAGGTGACATTACCCCCAGATGAGGTGGTGACTGGTAATTGAATTTAGTATACTAGGGTATGAAATCACGACGCGTTTCTCCCCTTTGTTTAAAATGTGTGTCCCCGGAATTAAGTAATTGTTAATTAATATCTCAAATTGAGTATCTTACTGGAAGATCTTTTGTTCCAAACTTGTGATGCCTCATTTATTTTCCGAATAGTTCATTCTTTTTTTTTCAACGATCGGCCATGTTTCGTGAAAAAGATCAATCATTTTTGCACTGATAATTTTGGTTATATTGAAAATAACGATCATGGAGCATGGACCCATATATGAATTCTGACGTGTGACACGCGGCGTGTTGCAGTACTGTGGCAGTACTGGCCGACCCGTATATGAATTTTGACGTGCGACACGCTGTTTGTGACACACTGCGTGTCACACGCTGCGTGTGGTAGTGCTGTGGCAGTATTGGCAGACCCATATATGAAGTTTGGCGTACGACACGCTACTTGCGACACACTACGTGTTGGAGTACTGTGGCAGTACTGGCAGACTCATATATGAATTTTGACGTGTGACACGCTGCGTGCGGCAGTGCTGGCAGACCCATATATGAATTTTGACATGATACGCTGCATGTGATATTGCGAATAGCCACGGCGATCTCGAATTAAGACAGAAAACGTATCTTAATTTTCAGTGTTCACGAAGTTACCCAATAGGACACATTTTTGTGTCTAATGTGGTATCATTTATTTTCTAGGTGTACGATTTACTCGAAGGGGTAATGACCACGGAAAACCCATTCAGTTAGAAATACGGTCAACCCGTGTTGACTATGACAAAGGTATTTTATATAGTGATTCGAATAAGTGGATTCAACCGAAGGAACCAGTTTATGTAAACGGAGAACGAAGGTACTTAAATATCATTTTGATATAATGGTAAATCATGGATTGGCTGTTGAAACTTATCATGAATTGTTGCCCTGATGTAGAGCTGAGTACAAGGAAACAGATTTCAGAGGCCCTCAGAACAATATGATGACGTCGATAGATGCCGAGCCGATGTCATTTATAGATTTTGACTGGAGTCAGACATCCTGGGATGGATATACAACAGCAGTGCCACTTCTAGATGGAGTACCGGTAATTGCCGATCCGCGTACTCCTTTGGCCGGTATCGCAATATATCACAAGAAAGCAGCGGGATATAGCGGATTTCTTACGTTCGTCTTGGAGGGATTTGATAAATCTAATTATAACATCGATGTGGGCGCAAACCCCTTCTGAATTCTTTGTTATGTTAAAATTGATTGTATCTATTGTTCTTTCTCACACGAGAATTTCATTGGTATTGTATCCATAATTATGAGTATGATTAAAGCAATCAACGACTATCTAATGTATTTTTACGCATAAAGGTGTTATGTATTAGTGAAGATAACGTTTATTCTGGAAATTCTAGAAGTTGACGGAATGCAGGAAAATAAATTTTCCTACACCATATACCAGATAAA
>NW_021680344.1:2338594-2340321 GCF_001412515.2 Diachasma alloeum
TCATGTACAGTAAATTGTTCCGTTTGTACTGCGATGGGAGTGGAAGTACGGAAGATGAGACGTACCCACATCAAAACTTCACAAACTACATATGGAATTTATTACGATGATTTTACGGTTGATAAAAATGGGATCAGGTGATTTGATTAGAATAATAATAATAATAATGAATAATTTTCGTTGATACAAACAAGTATAAACGATTTACAAGCTATCTGTATGTTTTCCTGACGTCCTTCATACATTTAAGATTTTAGAAGCGGGTAAAGTATTGAAGGGGTTGATAAATGAAATGGAAAAATATAGTACATACAAGTACTATCCATGCTGAATCCTTGCTCATGAAAATTTTTTCAGTAGCTTCATTTCCGACGCTGCACGACTTTTTCCGCACCCCTTACGTCTAGGGTTGCGGGGTACAAACGAAAATGAATGTGGTACGTTCAGGTACTCACTGAGTACAATCGATACTATAAGAAAAAAAATCGATTTATCAAACTTCGACTCCAAGTTCACACAGCTAGAGATTTCAATGTTCTGCAAGGGGGAGTGGAGACGAAGATAGATGCAAGACCATTCAGTTTTGTAGAATTCGATTACAAGAATGAGGTAATGGCACCGTTCCTGGATGCCCGTCCAGTCACTTCAGATCCACATTATCCTCTAGGTGGTGTCGGATTGTATCACAAGAAAGCACCGGGATACAGCGGAATGCTCACATTCGTGTTGACCGGGTTTGATAGAGCTCGCTATACCGTCTATGATCCTTGAGTCTTCACTGCAATCCTTTACGACTTTATGCATAATAACACTCAAGTATTTTACTAAGCATTATCTTTCGGCAAAAAATATTTTGGCATTGTATGAAAACTTATGAAGACAATAAAGAAAAAAAATCAAGAAACATCGAACGTATTTTTTCCTAGCATGCTAGACATTTTTACTGTCGATGAACGTTTGCATGGATTGAAAAAGTTGCAATGCTTATCAGTTCTACTCGATCCAGGCTATCCGCGCAAGGACATGTACTAATCGAGTAGTCTTATTCAGAAAATGAGCGCACGTGTCTGCAAAGTAGAAAGCTATTCGGTGATAACAATAAACTGAATAGCATTGACGTAGGAATTGTTAATTCCTTTGAATATATCAAAATCCTATCCAAAACATCCAATAAAACTTCTTAAAAAAGAAGGGTCATGAACACATTTTGGTGAGCAAGGCACACTGTTAAAAAATTTTGCCTGAAATTTGGTACACTTTTCGGAAATTTCAATCGAATTTTATTATCACTGAAATTTCAAGGAATTTCGTCATTGAAAATTCAGAATTTTGTAGAAAAATAAAAAAGAACTGTAAATTTCAGTTCCATTTTTCTTTGAAAATCAATAGAAAACCAGAAAATTCCGGTAAATATATTCATGAACGATTTAGGGGGGAAAAACCATGAAATTTCAGATTTCCCTGGAAATTCAATGTAATTGGGCAGTGAATATCCATATTAGAATGAAAATTCAAATAAATTAAGGAATTCCCATCTTCATGCTGCTTAAAATTCTGGAATTTTACAGAATTTTCAGTGAAANGCGATTTCGTTTTTCGCGATTATCTCGGAAACTATGAGAGATAGAGCCTTAAAACCTATTCCATTCGATTCCTGAGGAAATTTGGGTTCCCCATAGGCAGATGAACGGCTCAGAATTGCGTTTTTCCACTTCCTGGTTGTAGGA
>NW_021680344.1:2346255-2370928 GCF_001412515.2 Diachasma alloeum
TGAAAATCAATAGAAAACCAGAAAATTCCGGTAAATATATTCATGAACGATTTAGGGGGGAAAAACCATGAAATTTCAGATTTCCCTGGAAATTCAATGTAATTGGGCAGTGAATATCCATATTAGAATGAAAATTCAAATAAATTAAGGAATTCCCATCTTCATGCTGCTTAAAATTCTGGAATTTTACAGAATTTTCAGTGAAACCTGAAATTTCATGATTTTTTTCTCTCAAATCGCATTCAATGTCACTGTCCTGAAAATTACTAGTCAATCGTCCAGGAAATTTCATTTTGTTTTCTTACAGTGCAATGGGCAGTCGACTTAATCATTATTCCCAAGGTTTCCACTCAAACCCCTTCAAATACTGAGATATTAGAGAAAACACACTAAGAAAAAAAATTATAAAATTTAGGAATCGAGTCCTTTCTTTTAGGAAGCCGCTGTTTCAAAATTTACCGAGAGAAAATACAAGAATCAAGGGATTTTGTCACTAAATTTCAGTGACAAAATCCTAAAAATTAGGGACAACAGTTATAATTTTTGGTGGTATTCAGATTAAATTTTAGGGATTTCCCGCTATAATTTACGAACAATTCACATAATTTTAACGGATTATTTCCTTAAAATGTAAAAATTAATGCTTCCTAAAATTAAGGTACATCAGTGGTAGAACATAGAAATTTCCGATTTTGTTTTGTGATTTGCAATTGCGAGGATTTTTCCGGTGAGTCCGACAGTGGGTCACCTTTGATTATTAATTATTTCAGAAACAAAATACTGAAAATTTAAAAAAAATTAGTGCAGTATCTAAAGATCGGTTCCAATTTCCTACACAAATATGTAAACAATGTCATCATTATTTATTTTTTAAATGAATTCCTCAATCTACGGTGGTCTTCGATTTCACATGCCTTTGGGATTCTAAATTTTTGTGACAAAATCCTTAATTTTAGGTGTAATTTCAATCAATATCAAGAATCCGTAAAATTTAGGGATGAATTCCTAAAAGCTAGAGACCAATTGCTAAAATTTAAAACTTTTTTTCTCAGTGCAGCAGAAGTAACTATTCCGTTAATTCTTAAACAAAAATAACAGATGACTGACAGTCGTCGAATACATTTTCGCCGTGCATTTTTAAAAGCGATGAACGCTTTTTCAGAATGTCCTAGAAGTTGGCAGAATCGGCCACAAACAATAAAGGGGGCACAATAATAAATGAGCAAGGATACATAATTACCAGGTTATCATATCACTCTACAACAACAAGCCATGGAAACTAACAATTGAAGTACAATCCTTATCATGTTGATAAGGTCCTCAGTTACATGGTAAGACAAAATATAATAACTCCGATATTACTTGTTCACAGGCAGTTTTTCATTGGACTCATACCACGAACGATCTGCGCTCAAAAACCGAAAACTGAGAAATCGATCTATGAGACAAAAATCCACGACTATGAGAATTCTATTTGTACTGGGTCTCATTGCGACTCAATACCATGTGCATTGCCAGCTGACAATAGTTGTTGACTTAATCAGCTTTGCCTGGTCTGCATTAGAAAAAGTGAACGCCGCTCATGATGCGTACAGCAAATTAACAACTCCTTCAACCGCTGATATAATGGAAAAAACAAATGAAATAGCTGCTTCAATTGACAAGCTGGGGACTAGACTGGAGGAAAAAATACAGCAATCAATGGACACACTGTTAACTCTCTTACCACTCTTGGGTGACATCAGTGCTGATGTGCGATTACTGAACAGTTATATCACAAGAGTTGATGAACTATATGCAGATATGCATGATTATTTGAAGAATCCGAAAAGCTTCAGTGATTACGCATTGGATGCTCTAGTGAAGACATGCACCTCTCGCGATGAAGGTGATGTACAGGACCGAATTGCTCTGATTTACGGCCTGCTTATTCCAACAGGATTGGGAACATTCAAGGAAAGTTTGTTCGTTCTTCTAGCTAAGGAGACACAGGTAAATATTTAATAGTTTTTATCTTAGCACTCGGGTGTATGAACATGCATGGATCTCAATGCAGGAAAATGCGCTGAAAGTATGTGGCACAGGGGCACCACCTCAACAACGTCTTGTCGAACTATTTGAGATTGTTATGGAAACGGAAATGAGAGGCTTCGCGCTGCAAGGCTTTGGTGGCTTGATGAAAGGTTATTTGGATGGCCGTAAGTATCATAGAAATATGTTTTATGGCTAACTTCGTGACGATTGAAATTTCAAATGCCTTAAGATAAGACGTTCCGTTTGAAAATAGGTGGTTAATAGACAAGGGCTTTTGATAATATCTTGGAATGCAAGTCACCAAGTTTAAGACATTTTTACCATCTCAATTCAAGACACTTTAACAGCGGCACTACAACAAGCCATTAAACCCATTATGACCTGGAATTATCAGACTTGAAAGAATTGAAATTGAATTGATTGATTGACCTATCGTGGATATCAAAAGTGGAAAGATAGCATATAGCATCGCTCCTTCATAATATGCATATACTAAGGGACTGCCCCCTGCTCGCTCCGCTCTCCAGCCCACATACGACCCCTATGATCCTTATTCTGACCCTCATGACCCTCATTATGCTCCTCGTGGCTTTTATTTTGACCCTTCATTTCTGACCCTTAATTTTGAAGTATTAATTTCGAGTACCAAATTTTCGTCACCAGAAATCGATTTGAATTTTTATAATATAGAGAGACATTTTAACCCTTGTGACTCTCAGTTTCCGGCCCCCATGACCCTTATTTAGGCCCTTAATCTGACCTTTGTGATCCTTAATCTGACCCTTGTGACCATTATTTGGATCCTTAATCTGATCCTCATTATAACCCTCGCGCCCTTTATGCTGGCCCTCATGACCCTTAATCTGACCCTCGTGAACCTTGTTCTGACCGTCGTGACCGGTATTCTGACCCTCATGATCCTTATTCTGATCCATGTGGTGATTTTCATCATCAGAAGTCAATTTAGATTTTTATAATATAGAGAAATATGTGAACCCTTGTGACCCTCAGTTCCTGACCCGCACGGCCCTTATTTGGATCCTTAATCAGACCTTTGTGATCCTTAATCTGAGTATCGTGACCCTTAATCTGACCCTTGTAACCCTCAGTCTGAACCACGTGACCCTTACTCTGACCGTCGCAACCCTTATTTTGACCCTCGTGGCCCTTATTTTGATCCGTGTGGTGATTTTCATCACCAGAACTCGATTTGTATTTTTATAATATAGAGAGATATGTATGATTGTATTATGGCCGAATAATCGATTAGTAATAAATTAAACTGTTGAATCGAAATTTGAAAAAATGAATGAATTATTTCGCGAAAACAAATGAGACATGATATGCTTGAATCAAAAGACCTTCGAGTGAGGCATCTAGAATGTCTAAAATACATGTCTTAATGCCTTCATTTGAGACACTAAAAATGACTTAAATTTGGGACACAAACGTCTTAACCCTCTAATGCTGCTCTGATTGTCCCCACTTCGCCGTTTCTCCGTACCCTAGTAGAAATTGTGAGAGGCTCTGCGACATTGGCTGTTGCAGCGAGTCACTGCTGGAATCCTACGCGACACAGACGCAGTGCGCTCCCTTTTTTTCTTTTTATCGATAATAATAATCATCAATTAGTTGCGAGAGATTATTATTCACTAGCAAATAGTTAATCCTTCAATAACTGATGTGAATTAGTGCGCATAATCTGAATATTGTGAATTTTTAATTGACGGGATTTGAGGTTAAGGCGGACACAGATAGGTCCATCTCGCATAAACCCCGCGGAGCCCTGTCTCAGCGACCCTGCTGCGTACCTTTAGTACTGAGGTACATTGCCGCGAAAGGCAACGTCGCGCGCCAACGTACGCCGCGACGTTTCTGCGCAATGAAATTTCTACTAGGGTAAGAATGCGTGGTACCTTCTCCGGCACCTCTCATGGCGTCTCGTTAGCTCATCAGCAGTACCCGAATAGAAATTTCATAGCGCAAAAATGTCGCGGCGTGAGTTGATACGCGATATTCAATGTTATAGGCACTTTGGCTCAATGTCGCCGAATTTCAATCAATTTCTATCAGTGAGAGGGTTAACAGAGGGGACAAAAGTGTCTCAATTTGTGACACTAGTTTTTTTAATGCAAGTTGAGCAGGTGATGGTGATTCTAGCATGTGTTTATTTCAGAGAATTATACCGGTGATATAGGGAGAGCTCAAAATAAATTAATCCAAAGAGCCCAGAAATACGTGAAATTGCTCCAGAACACTATGTCTATATCGGCAAGACAATTTCGGCGATGTGATCCACCTGGAGGTCATGAGCGAGGTTAATAATTACGATAAATCAATTGGAAATGCGTGACTCATCTTTACGCTCAATGTTTCCCTATTCCAGACGTCACTTACCATGAATTTGAAAAATACCTTCAAGTTTTCCTAGTTCAGGAAAATGCACTTCGTATAGATCATCGATGCCCGAATAGTTGTTCAGCATATAAGAATCCAACGCGTCTGTTTTACGGATGTAGGGGATATGAATGCACTTATTCGCCCACTACGTGCTATGGTAGACTTGTGCAGTGCAGTTCACTAGGCGAATCCGGACGTGCTTGTGAATATGACGTGAGTTCATAGTCTTCTAATACGTCTCATTCACCGAAATAAATACCACGTTATTTTAAGATTTTAAAGGTCTCAAAATAAGATTTTCAAAAGCCTTCATTAGAAGTTTGAACGTCTCAATTTGAGACTTTTAAGTGCCTCAAGGAAAGACTTTCCGAACTAAACTTGGAATTTGTAATTTAAAAGTCTTATTTTGAGATAATAAATCTCAAAATGAAGCTTGTTTTTTGGTGTCCCTCATGGAAAACTTTTAACGATTGTAAAAACTTTAGGGTTCACTACCAAAAAGATATAAATGGTACAAAAGCCATAGTGGCAACGTGTATGGTGATGATTCGGATGGCTGTCCAGCACCGGCCTCGAAGACATATGCCTTCAAAGTTACGGTGGAAGAGATTCGTTGTGACCTATGCAGATGCATTTGCGTAGAAGATGAACCACAATCGAAGTCGAGACATTTTATAAGTCTGCGTGACCAAGTAACAAACGTGGATGACAATATGTTGAGTTCATTTCTGTATTTCATTACTGAACGCGGTGTCCAGATCACGAAACGTATTTGTGAGAAGTGTTACTTTTGCCAAGGGATTATTTTCTTGGAAGAAGAACTTTTTTTTTTAAGCGTTCCAACCTTCTTTATGTTTCAATTTTTTTCAAATTTAAGATTTTCTTATGTAAAATAATTTAGAATAATTCTCAATGTTAATAGTGATGCCGCGAGACACTTTAGGAGACAAAACTTTGGAGAGATGATCTCGGTCTCAGTGAACATGTAAATCTTTGCTCTGGTCTCAGTCACGAAATACGCAGCATCCTCTCCTTTCGTGATGACTTTGAGTCAATTTATCTCATCTCGGTCTCAAGTTTTGCGTATTTGTTAACGTAAAATCTAGGTTTTTGACTCGGTTTTTCTACATGTAAAAAACGCGAAAAACTGGAAACCGAGATGAGATAAATTGACTCGGAATCATCACGAGAAGACTCGACTCTGTGTATTTCAAGACTTAGATGAGATAAAACATTTCCGTGTTCGCTGAGCCCGAGACAATCCCTCCAAAGTGTTGTCTCGTGATGTCTCGTGAAATGTCTCGCGGCATCACTAAATGTTAATAATTGTCAATGGAGTTCATTCAAGGTCATAATCATCTCATAATTCAACATAATTGTAATATTTGGAGATGGACATGGACCACGTGGGAATGACTGGCCTAGAAAAATAGGCTCCTAAAAAAATAAATTCTTCTCACAAGAAAATTATTCCTTGGCAAAAGTAATCTTTTCTCTCAGTGTGGGTACCTAAACATTAAAACTTCGTTCACTCTGTGATTCTTCATGAAAACTACTTGACAGGGTCATCACTGGAATGGCATTTGTGATGGTAAACGACATTGCGCACATCAAAATTATGCAGGGACAGATAACATCGGGAGCCCAAATTGTTGAAAATACTACAGCTTGGCTGGAGCCAGAAGACATTCAATACATACCACCAATGGATTCATCACAAATTAAGTTTAACTTTGTCAAAAAGTCTGAAGACGGCGAAGACGAAGAGCTGATGGAAAATGAGGATATTGCGGTTTTATCGTACGAAGAACAAAAAATCTATCTGGATACGTTAATTGTACCACCGGAACATGTTATTACCGGTGAGAAAAATTAATTACCAATTGAGTAAGAGAAACTACATACATTTTTTTTGTCACACCTACACGTTTGATCGCCCATTATGTAGTCAGCTGCCGGGGCTACAATCTAGCCCGAACTTCCTTGGGAGTTTTTTGTTATGGTCATCTGCGCATATGCCTGCGCATAACAACACGCTCGTTCACCACCAGCCGTAATTTTTGAGTACTAAAGATTATCTCGATTCTACCTAACCCCATAACCAACAAAACAGTAAAGTGAAACAAATAGCTTTTATATTTATTCATATTTCTTTCCTACTACCATTACGGTTTTATAGGCTCCCCATTCATCTGCCTTGCCTCTCCCACTTCTCTCCTCTGATTTTTCTGCGTTACCATGGGCCATCTTACTCTTAACTGTACCCCATTCGGGCTAGGACTGCAAGGGAAACCGTGGAAAAACCCCAGTCGTACAGCCGGCCGATAATGCAGGGATTCCACTGTGTCCATTGGTCACACTGACTCAATGGGCACAGTGGTTCTCTACATTCGTACCTAGCGACTGGAAAAATAGGAGTAAAGTATTCCACCGCATCGCCAATCAATCTATCCCCAGTACTTCGAATACTGTAAACTCTACCAATCAAGCGCCCCTGAAGAGAGTATTAACTGAAACTAATGGTAATACTCCACCTGCTGATAATATCAATAATAATGCATCCATACTATCAAATTGCACCTTGCAAAATATGCTAATCAATAATATCCACACCCAAAATGTAAATAATGCATCATAAGTTGAACTCGTAATCTCTTTTCAACAAACTATATTCTACATTTTATAATGAACTAATAAAAAAAATGCCAGCACGATTTGTGTTTTTAATCTGTGGCATTACTTGAATTTTTATCGGCTTCGCTTATCTACATACTTCTACTACAGACTATGTGACGGTCATCTAGAATACTCTCAGTTCATATTCTAACTGACAATTCTCAATGTTTACATGATTTTATCTACTTCTATTCGTTGAATAATTGTGCGAAAAATTCGTGACAGGTGTGACAAAAAATAGTATATGCCACGCGGGAGTTTGCGATGACACTTTTGACGAGGGGTTTATGTTGCCCGAGCTGAAGGCGAGGCCAACATAACCCTGACTATTTTACTCCTGTACTATACCCCCTGCACTATTTTAGGTGTAAGATTTCAGCGATATACATGGGAGACGCGCCCCATCTACTTGACTATACGCGCAACACGTTACGATAGTGAGACAGGCCAGCTAGTGCCTGACTCCACCATTTGGATTAAACCCACAGACATGCCGTACGCAAAGGCGCCGATTAGGTATTTGTAGAAAATTTTTCACTTCGATTGAGGAGATTTTTAGATTTTGTCTGTGATTAGTAGTAGATAAATTCTTTCAACCCATCGTACAATGCTGACAATTTTATCTTAAGGGAAAACGGAACCCCTGCATTTATATGAATCTTTAGAATTGTGTTTTCTCCTGCAATTATTATTTTTCATTCATGAAACTACTTTATTGACTCAACAATGCGATAATCGAGCCGATAAAGTAATTTCATAGATAGAAATTAATAATTGTAGGAGAAAACACATTTCTAAGATTTGATGTAGACAAAGGGGTTCTGTCTCCCCTGAAGGCCCGGGTGGATTATCTTTCGAACGTTTACTCGATTGTTTTTCCATCTTCATAATGTAAAATATATCACAATTTCCAATGAATTTTACATCACGCAGGAATTCCTAAAAATTATGATTGTACAATCAAAAAAAGTAGAGAAAAAACTAAACATTTTCAAAGAGCGTTTTTAACCCTCTGACTCGCAAATCGTACGAAACTGTATCGGTGTGATTGCTGCCAATCACAGCACACCGCGCCATGTGTTAGTGAGAAATGGTCACGTGACTATTCCCTCACTCTTGTCGCGTCAGGACCGTTATAAGCATTGCAACGCTATTAGGGCCCTCTACATATTCTCACGTAATATGTAATGGAAGTTTTGATAGATAGACAACAAATAATGAGAGATAAAAGAGAAAAAATGCCAGTGATAAAGAGTCAGTGCCTAAAAAATAAAAAAGAATGAAAGTTCATTGAGAAGTGTATGTGGAGGTCCTGGTAAATACGTGAAAAAAAGAAAGATGACTTAAAATTGTGAAATGAATACAGATAAATTTACAGCAAAGATAAAGAAAAAAATTGATGAAAAACTAGAACGAAAATAGTCTTCAAATATTGAGATCTATCCAGTGCCAACATTTGTTGAAAATCGAGGTCCTGCTCATGATTTGGAGATTGACAGCAATGAAATGTGTTATTTCAAATTGCTTCTTTTATTCCGTAAATTTGTTTCATCCTTTCAAGAATTTTTATATTTGGGCCTCATATTCAAACGTGCACTTACAATTAGTGCTACGGCACTGTTCTCGCGCTCGCAACTCATCCCCTTTCACGTTGAACGTTCGGTCCCCATAGGTAGTGGGGATAAGATTGCGAGTCAGAGGGTTAATAAAGATTAAGAAATAAGTCCGATAAAGAGGAAATAGTGAATGGATAATTTATCATGGTAACGAACGATCTGACAGCCATTAGCTACTGTAACAATTGACGACCTAACAGCCGTTAGATACATCAAATTATTAATTTGCAATTTCCTTCCTACCCGGAGAGAAATATTCAGTAAAAATTACGAAACAATTCACGTAATCCACAATGAGGAATCGATTTCTGGCAATTTTTATAGGAATGGAAGAGAAGAAATCCGAAATGTTCAGTGAATTTTCAGGTTCATCACCGAACAAAGTACGAAATTGTCACGTAATTTTTCCCGAAGAAGTAAAATCTTACAGAAGCTTGCCGACTTATTATACCTCCAAAATGAAAAATTCTTGAACGTTCAACAATTTTTATGAAGCTGGGGAGTTATTTCTACGTTCCGTTCCGTAAAATTTCTCAATCGTTGGGGAAAAATTACGGAACGACTTGTTGTCCCCACAGCGGTGAGTCATCAGACGGGTGGTTAATTTTTACGGAACAAATCGTAGAATTTACGTGGCGACTTGCACAAATTCAGTTCCGACCCACACTTTTTATTGAATTTCACTTCGCTCACGGATTACGTTTCGAAGCGTAATTTTTACGTTTTTTTCTGGTAATTTTTATTGAATTTTTCTCTCCGTGTATCGGGTTATTTCCCAATATTATTCAAAAACGCTCTCTGAAAATGTTCAGCTTTTTTTCAACGTGTTTTTGATTGTACAATCATAGTTTTTGGAGACTCCGGGGCTATATGTAAAACTGAATAGTAATTGGAAATCATTTTGGATTATCAAAATAAAAAAAACAGCCAAGATCACGTTCGAAAGATAATCCACCCGGGCCTTAAATTGCCAGGACACTTCTTGGAAATTTTTCACAAAAGTAAAATATTTCCGAGTCAGCTGTATCATTCACTCCATGCATTGTTACTCGTTACGCCTTCTCGGTGTTAGTGTTAACACCGAAGTTATTCTTTACACCAAATTTTTAATGCCGCTACACGGAAAGAATATAAAATTATTACTATTATTACTTTCTGGGACACCGATTTGGTATCATAATCAACACCGAATTTTTTTACAGTGTACTAAATTCTCCATGAAATGTAATTTTCTTTTTCAAACGTAAATTATGGTTGTAATATAGGCATTACTACCGTTTTGAGGGATGGAAAAATCCGATATACTCGACCAATACTGCAATAGATTCGAAACCATATAACTGGATGGAAATGGATTGGACGAATTATGATGACGACGCGGGGCAAACAACGGTGCCTATACTGGATGCTCTTCCGGTGTTTTCCGAGCCTATTACTCCTTTATCAGGGGTTGGTATATACCAAAAAAGAGAAGTTGGTTATGCCGGAATTCTAACCCTCGTGCTGGAAGGGATCGACAAAAGTCCCTACATGAGAGTTAATATTTGAGACATTCTTCTTCTTCTGATCGTTTTGGTTATATCCTCTTACTAATATTTGAGACATTCTTGGATCCATACGTATGTAGTTATTTCCATGATGATGAATTTCAGTTGTGAATATGAACAATTTTATTCATTGCCATGTATATCATTGATATTTTGGACAAATAAAAAGTAACTGTCTACGAAAGTGTAATTTTCTTTGAAAAGTGTATGACATTGTTGCTAGTGTAGCTTCTTTTCAAATCCTATCTTGGCGAATAGTTGTAAGTTGTCATAAATGCGTGGCGATGTCTCAGAAAACGCCCGATTTTCTCAACTAGATTAGCAAAAAAAAAATTAATCACTAATAATTGTTCCCATGAATTTCAACTTTGATGAGAGTAAGAAATTGACCCATCAAATTCTTTCTTAAATTATTTTTTTAAACAATAGTCTCTCGTTTGATTAGAGTGTCTCGACATAACGCGCCATTTCAGAAATACAAATTGTTTATTACAAAAGTTTGACACTGACGATAATCATCATATTGGGCATAGACTTTTGATTTATTTTTATCGATTTTTGCTTCTGAATGAAAGCTTTGTAATCGTTCAAATTCAAGTAATGTAGGTATTGTTGAGCCCTATCGATCGCCATTAATTAAAATTTAATTCTTCGTTTGGTGTTTTTATCTTACAAATTTTTTTCGAAAATCGGTTGTCCCACGATAACTAAAAAAGATGTTCTGAATTGATTAAATGATGGCTTAAAAAATTGGTTTGGACGTCCTTTTGACCGAGTTCGAAGATGAAGGCGATAACAATAATCGTTATTTTGATTTTTACGATGATTGTTGAAAATTTCGAGTTTTTCATGAATTTCCCTGAAAGTGAGCTTTCTGACGGTTTGATTTGAAGAATCAAATGTGAAGGTTCAAATTCATTCAAGTATGTATAAATAAAATTTTTCTATTAACATTTCATCGAAGGGTTGAGAGGAGAGATAGAACCGTAAAAAAGACAATCGGTTGTATAAAAGAAAGGGATAATAAGAATAATGATGATGATGATGATGATAACATTCAACTAAGTTGAAAATCTGACAAAATTAGTTGAAAAGAAATCTTATTCAATCTAATAAAATGAAATAAACAACGAATTATGCACGATAGAAGGAAATGATGTGCAAATTAACCATTAATTTATGCAAAAATATTATAGTTAATACTATATGTAATTCAAGAGCTATTTCCCACTTGTTTCGTCTTCACGTGACTTCACGCGAAACATCTTGAAATAGGAACCTCGCTACGAACCTGTTCCTGTAAACATTTTACCTAGTAGTCCTTACGCCCACGACAGTCCTGTATAAACTGTTAGGTCGCGCCGATAATGTCAGTGGGTTTTATGTTTTTTGGGTCGCTGATCACGAATCTGTCGGTTATTTTTCCGAAAAATTGTCCCTTCAATTGTTATTAGCAATTTTAATTGTTTAAAAAGCTTTATCTCAGAAACTATGACAGGTATGAGAAAAAGTTTCAAACAAAAGATGTTTGACATGTAAAAATACTCATTTTTTGCTCTATACCTTTTTCCCCTAACTATGATAGATACGGCGTTATCGGGGGTGGCAGCGGAGCGGGCGGCGCGTCAGTACTTGCGCAGTGTTGGCGCGCTCCGATGCGTTTATCGGGACACTCGATGCAGATAGAGAAAAATAGTTGAAATGAGAAATATTTGCCATCAAATTTCCCATATAATTAATGTTTTGACATTTTTTCCTACAAGTAGTAGTTGACGAGATATTAACGCTATCATTCTGCGTGATCGGGGAAATTACCTATAACGCTTTTGTTTACTGCTGTTCCACGAGTAAACGATTCGAGATGCAGGACAAAATGTCGCATAAAAGTTGGTCCCCCATAAAAAATACAGGTCTTCTTAAAAAAAAAACACGCGTCTTCTTACCTTCGTACCGCGAAGATTTAATGTTGCTCCCTATTTGAGGGTCAATCCGCCTAGGCGTCGAACTAGTGGATAATTATCACGATTTAGTGAATTAATCATTATTCCTTGTTCAATAATTATTTGCTATATCATCATGAATTATACTGTTGAAAAAATTGTGCTGAATTTTTCAGAAAAAGGCCAATGGGATTTCGAGTTTCTTTCAAAATTTAAGTAAAGTTCCATTTTTTTAGCGAAAGCAGGATGGAAATTCCACAATTTATATGAATTTTCATGTGAAAATGAATATTCACTGCCAAATTCCCTTGAATTTCCCTCAAGAAATTCGGGGAATTCCAAGAATTTTAATGGAATTCCCCGAATTTCTTGAGGAATTCCCTGAAAATTCAGAGAAATCTCTCCTAGATTTTCAGATTTCTCTAAATTTTCAAGGAATTCTTGGAAACTCTGTTTTCATGATTTCTCTCAACTTTTTTTTAGAAAAATCTGAAATTTCAGGAGAGATTTCTCTAAATTTTCCTGATTTTTCATTGATTTCCCCTGAAATTGAATATTCACTAAGCAACTCCCTTGCATTTATAGAAAATTTCTTTAAATATTTTGGAATTCCCCGAATTTCTTAAGGAATTCTCTGAAAATTCAAAGAAATTTGAAATTCAAGGAGAAATTTCTCTGAATTTTCCTTATTTTCCATCAATGTTCTCCTGAAAATGAATATTCACTACTAATTTCCCTTGAATTTGCAAGGAAATTCCTTAAAAACCCTTAAAATTCTCTGAAAATTTAGAGAAATCAGGAATTCAAGGAGAGATTTCTCTGAATTTTCCTGATTCTCCATTAATTTCCCCGGAATAATTAAATAGAAATTTACAGTTGCCACGGATTTCTCCATGAAATTAAGAATTTCCAATTACAAAATTCCTTGAAATTTCAGTGGAAAATTTCCAACAGTCTATTCAGAATTGTTAATGCATTAAATGTTATATCACATGGCAGTCGTCTAAGTTAAGCAGCGCCCGGCAATATCGGCCGGCTGTACGACTGAGATTTCCCGTAGTTTCCCGTGCAGTACAAGCTCAAATGGGGTGCAGCTGACGAGAGTACGACGGCCCAAGGTAATGTAGATGAATATGAAGAGAAGAGTGCAAGAAGGGCATGAAGACAGACGAAACGGGGCGTCCATAAAATCGTAACAATAGTAAAAAGTAAATATGAATAAAAAATATATATGTTGCAATATCAACAGTTATGAAAATAATATGATCAAACTATGGAAATCTATAAGATAAATCCACTAACAATACAACAATTCATCCACATGATACTTCCATTCAATAACATGAGGATACCTCCAACCGTTTTCATACGCCACCGCAGTTCCTCCACTTGTACTGCTCCATCTATTACTTTAAATTGCTTCGTTCACGCTCACAGGGTATTTACCACCAAGCACTTTTTCACTCGATAATGGCACCGACGTCCGGAACGAGAAGTAAAGGTGAGACGCGAAAAATATATATGCGAAGCTATAGACTGTTGCCGGTGCATGAAAAGACGACGGGTACCGGCAGGCGAATGGTGTGTGACAATATTTGCCAAGTCGAAATTTACGTCCAATGGTGCAATTTGTATGGTGAAAAAGATACCCATCGAAGTTAATCTCTCGTCGACAATTTGTCAAGGTCAAAACTAATCAGGGATTTGCTGGGCACAATAATCGCACTATCAATTCTACAGCTATCGGTGCGTTAGCTATCGGTGAATATTACATGAATATTTCCAGCCAACAATGACGAATGACGAAAGTATACGAAAAATAATGAGAACCCAGCGCAAACAAGAGGGAAATTTCTTTCGTCATAACATCGTTAATATATTTTTTGTAATAAATTAGCTATTTGCTGCCAAGTGGAATTTTTATAACGACGTATTTTAAAGGGTATTCAATGATTCATTGAATTCAATATTGGTTCAATGCTGGCAGCCAACAGTACGTTAATGCTGGCAGTCAATATTACCTTAATGCTGACAGTCAATATTGCCTTAATACTGGCAGCCAATATTGCCTCAATGCTGGCCGCCAACATTGCATTAATGCTGGCGGCCACTATCGCCTTAATACTGGCAGCCAATATTGCCTCAATGCTGGCAGCCAACAGTGCGTTAATGCTGGCAGACAATATTGCCTTAATGGTGACAGCCAATGTTGCTTCAATGCTGACAGTCAACATTACCTCAACATTGCGCCAACATTGTGTTGACTGCCAATGTTGGCTGCCAACATTGTCGCAACGTCTGCAATCAATATTGCCCCAACGTTAAAACTTTTGATCTTTCCCTGAATATTGGTTTCAAAATAATTTTTTTCATCAGTAGATGATGCAATCAATCTCAAGATCGAATTCGGTAGACAAGTCATTGGGAAGAACATTTTAAATCACAATTGGGCTCATTTAAACAAGTATTTTTTCAGTTATCGTCGAAAAACGATAGGTCGCATACACAAATACATAACGTCATGGCCTAAAAATAGTATATTCAAACTGCTGAGGGCAAAATTAGTTATCCTTACACAAAAAATTGAAAATTTCGTATTTGACGAATACAATGCTACCATTCAGAAGCGAACAATAAAAAGGTTGAAAGCGTACCTCTCAGGTATAATCACTGATAAAAAGCGGCGTACACGCTTTTGAAATTTACGTAAATTATTTTGAAAGCATCTTGTAAAGTGGAATCTAACCACGGTGCTATTCAACCTAGACTGTGCCCACAGTGAGGTCAAGCAACAAATAAATTCCAGAGGCATCTCCCCTAGGCAAATAGATCCGATTAAATGAACGTAAACCAACCTGACCGCATATAAGCTCTCTCGGCGTCTTGAACCGGAGTAATTAATTTAATTACAACGATTGAAGGGTCACACCGCTCTCATTGACAGGGCCACACCGACATGAACGGCAATTATACTCGAATATATCAACGACAGAGTGGAATTTATTCTGATGGAGAACTCGAATCTTCTGTCAGCAGCTTTCAGCAATTCATGCCGACCAATTCATAAAGATATACGGTGTACACAGCCCTGAATCAATCAGGATTTGGGAACAATGGTGCTTCATGAGGGGGAGAGAAATGCGAAAGGCAAACCGATTTCACGTGGAGCTTCGGAGCCGATAACGGGTTTCCAGTTTCACGTTGGGATAATACAGGACTCTCACTCTCTGCTCTCGACGATAGGTTTAATCGCAATCGGAAATTACGAGCGTGTTATACCGGTGCAGTGAGAACGGTATTGTAAAGGCACTTTCGTATGGGCTCTTTTGTTGACTGGGTAGTGTCGCATCGAGGTGGTTCATGTACAGTTGGATATATAATTCTGGATTGAATGGGTAAAGTTACTCCGCTAACGATGTTGACTCACCTCCGTTCGGCAATTTTCTATCGTGATCACCGTGAAAATAGTATTAGTGCTCGGATTATGAGGTCATAATATCATGATGCCGGAGGAAAGGACAATTATGTTTCTATGGGTCGTCTTATCGCCATAAAATATTGGTAGACTGATAAATTATTCACTCTTTATGCGTGTTGTTAATGGATCTTATTTCAACCTCTTGTGGTATTAGGAATTTATTGGTTTCTACTTCAGGGGTAATTGAAGAAGACGTAGGAGAACCATCGACATTTCTTCGCAATACTGGAAACTTGACTTCTCGTAATTTTCGAAGTTTTACTCAGATCTTGAGGGCACAATTGAAACTTTGATAAAAAAATCCATCACCATCAATGCAGTATCTTCATTCTATTGCTTGCTGCAGTAATTTGGTCTTCGATGTTGTGCAGGCTTATTGAAGTTTATTGACATATTCAGATTGGACAAGACACTGACATTGTAGTTATTGGCAGACGGTGTCACGAGGAGAATCACATACGCTTGGATATATAATTATGTATTGAATGGGTAAAGTTACTCTGCTAACGATGTTGACTTACACCCGTTCGACAATTTTCTATCGTGATAACCGTGAAAATAGTATTAGTGCTCGGATTATGAGGTCATATTATCATGATCCCAGAGGAAAAGACGATTATGTTTCTAGGTGTCGTTATATCGTCGTAGGATGACTGATATTGCTATCGTCTATGCTGGTACCAATAAGCTATTCACTCTTTATCAGTGTTATTAATAGATTGTATTTCACCCTCTTGTGGCGTTAGGAATTTATTGGTTTCTACTTCAGGGGTGATTGAAGGAGACGTAAAAGAACCATCGACATCTCTTCGCAAGGCTGGAAACTTGACTTCTCGTAATTTTCGAAGTTGTACTCAGATCCTGGGAGCATAATTGAAACTTTGATAGAAAATTCATCACAATCAATGCAGAATCTTCATTACATTGTAGTTAGTGACAGACAGTGTCACAACGAGGAGTCACACATATTTGGATATATAATTATCTACTGGTTACTCCGCTAACGATGTTGACTCCCACCCGCTCGACAATTTTCTATCGTGATTACCGTGAAGATAGTATTAGTGCTCGGATTATGAGGTCATATTATCATGATGCCAGAGAGGAAAAGGCGATTATGTTTCTAGGTGTTGTTTTATCGCCATAAGATATTGGTAGACTGATGTTGGTATCGTCTATGCTGGTATCAATAAATTATTCACTCTTTATGCGTGTTGTTAATGGATCTTATTTCAACCTCTTGTGGGGTTAGGAATTTATTGATTTCGACTTCAGGGGTGATTGAAGAAGACGTAAAAGAACCATCGACATCTCTTCGCAATGCTGGAAATTTGACTTCTCGTAATTTTCGAAGTTTCACTCAGAACCTGAAGGCACAATTGAAACTTTGATAGACAATTCATCATCATCAATGCAGAATCTTCATTCCATTACTTGCTGCAGGAATTAGTTCTTCGATGTTGTGCAGGCTTATTGAAGTTTATCGACCAGCTTTGGAAGGATTATCAGTTCAGATTGGACAAGACACTGACATAGTCGGTAGTGAAGGATAGCTTTTTGCATTCACTATTACCGTCAATCCCCTTTTCCTCCAATAGCCCTATCATCCCCGTAATTATCCTGCTCAGTATGTAAAAACAATACATGTAATTACAAACGCAGAAAAGAATGGACATAATTACTTTATTATCATGCTGATAAGTTGAAAATAAATAAAGTGAGTCGGGGTAAAACATCGTTTACGTTGCACTCTTGTAAGCAGTTCTTTTTCGGACGCAGATATTACTGCTACAATGAAGACAAAAAGCCAGAAATTTATAGTTTTACTTATCCTGGGACTGATTGTGCATCAGCACCAGGTGAACTGTCAAATAGGATTCGTCTTATCACTAGTCGACACTGTATGGAATGCATTCGACAAGTTTAACGCTGCACACAATACAAACTTGAAATTCCATCAACTGCAGAAATTCTTGAAAAAACAATGGAAGTAGCCAAATCTGTCGACAAATGGGGAGGTAAACGCGAAACGAAAATAGAGCAAACAATGAACACGCTACTTACTCGTTTACCTCTTCGGGCTGATATTACTGATCATGTACGATTATTGAACACCTACATCGGGAGAATTGATGCACTATATTCCGACATGCTGCTGAATATGGAAGATCCTACGTATTTCAGTAATAAGACATTCATGAAATTACTGGACAAATTCACGTTTTATGATAAGGACGGTGTGGGTGGGTCAATAGAAGATATGTACACTCTGGTTGTACGAGACAGATTGGAGGCATTGAAGAAAAGTTTGTTCGTCCTGCTAGCTGTTGAAGCATTGGTAAGGACAATAAATAGTATATTTCGATACGATTGAGGGAAAATGTTTTTGGGCTCGTAGGAACTTTATAGCACGAGCCGAAGGCGAGTGATATAATCCCACGAGTCTAAAAACACTTTTCCCGCGAGTATAAAATCCTATTTTTCATTACAATGTGTGGGGAGTGGGGTTTTGCGCACGCGGAGCGTGCGTAAAATGTCACTCTACACACAGCGTGATGAAAACGTCTTTTATTATAGAAAATTCTGGTGAATAGACAAGTACATTTTACACGGAGAGAAATATTCAGTCAAAATTACGGAACAATTCACGTAACCCACAATGGGGAATCGTTTTCCGGCAATTTTTATAGGAATGGAAGAGAAGAAATCTGAAACTTTCAGTGAATTTTCAGGTTCATCACCGAACAAAGTACGAAATTGTCGCGTAATTTTTCCCGAAGAATTAAAATCTTACAGAAACTACCCGACTTATTTGACTCCAAAATAAAAAATTCTTGAACGTTCAACAATTTTTATAAAGCCAATTTAAGTGGCAAAACGGTTCAAGTCGAATCTCCCAGTTAAGTCTTTGAGGAATATTTCTAAATCTAAGGGAGATAGCGAAATTTTTGTAACTATATTGGTTGTCGGTCTGAATCGGCGTTACAAAAAATGTTATAACAAAAATGTTGCTATCTCCCTTAGATTCCGAGATATTAATTGAAAACTGGCCAATAGTCAAAATTGACTTAAACCATTTTACCACTTCGTTACATATATGATTTCAATTGGATATTAATTCACTATGAATTATTGCTCTCATGTAGGGTAGAGTACACCTATGAAGGATGGAATAACCCGATGAAGTCGAAGAGAACCAAATTGGATTCAAAACCATGGAGTTACGTGACCGTGACATGGACAAGTTTTGAGGAAGATGCAGCGCAGACAACAGTACCGTTGTTGGATGGCCTCCCGGTGACTCCCGAACCACCTACTCCGTTAGCGGGTGTTCATTTGGTGCATATGGCGGATTCACAATGTTCATTCTGGAGGGGATCGATTTATCCCAGTTTTTGAATGTTGATGATGAGTCCTGAGATGGTCTTCTGGGCATATGAAGGCGAAGGGATGATAATTGAAAGTTATTCAGTTTCTCGTACTTATCTTTTTCTGATGTAATTTGTTGCAAGTTTATGGGAGAACTTACAACTGGCCAGCGGCCGAGAGGCTTAAGCCAAAGTTCAATGTAAGACGTTAAATAGTCTCAAAATAAAATTCGTTTTTTGGCAATGTTGTGAATCAATTTCATTTCACGTTCTTGAGGTTTTAGAAATTTATTCGTTTCCATTTTATGGTTTCGCATGATCCTGCCTAGAATATATCTCTTTGCAGCTATCAATTTAGGGATAAAAACGTAAGTTCTTGTGATACCTGACGTTTTTACCCAGGTTCTGAGTGCTTTGTTGAATCTTTCATAAAAATTTCATCATAATTAATGGAATCTTTGTTCATTCAGTTACTGCATCGATTCACTTTCCGATATAGGGCGAACTCATTTAAGTTTAACAAGATAAAAAGGATAATTAGTTTCAACAAGAATATTGACGTCGTAATTATGCAATGTCGAACTCACTCAAAATGCAAACTATGTTATTCAATTTGAGATCATAAGTCTCAAAATAAAGCTTGTCTGTTTGACTATATTTACTGCTAATCAGTATTATGAATAAATTTCATTTCACCTTCTTATGGTTTTAGAAATTTATTGGTTCCCATTTTATGGTTTCGCATGATCCTGCCTAGAATATGACTGGAGCAGACGTAGAAGAACCATCCAACATCTCTTTGCATCTATCAATTTAGGGTTGAAAGCATAAGTTCTTGTAATTCCTGAAGTTTTTACTCAGATCCTGAGTGCAATATTCAATCTTTGAAAAAAAACTTCAACATAATTAACGTCGAACCTTTGTTCATTCAGTTACTGCATCGATTCACCTTCCGGTATACTTCGAACTTACTGAAGTTTACTACCATAAAGAGGATTATTACTTTCAACAAGAATATTGACATCGTAATTATACAATGTTGAACTCACTCAAAATGCAAACTATGTTATTCACAGTTCACTCTATCAAAAAATTCAATCAAATCCCTTGAACTTTCCACTGCAACTCTGAATAAACTTTCATCATCAGCCTGCCTAGTTGCATGAATATTCATCAGAATTATTTTCATCACCCCCAATGAAATATATTTTTCCCTTCTCTAAAGTGAACAAGTCGCCTTATGTTATTCAAATCATCATCTTCGTTATGGTTATAACACACTCGTCTCATCCCAGACACTTGATACTGTGACTAATATCATCTCCAATTCGTAATACAGTTAATTTTGTTCTTCAACGCTCGTCCAAACGACTCCAGATGTATCTCGTCACACACGTGCTCCTCAACACGAAACAATTTTTCGAGTACTACATCCCTCACAACTCGGCAGTTGGAGCTGTGCCAATAAAATTCTCAAATATATAATGGTCCGTTAATTTTATATTTCTCCCCTCACCGAAACACGACAGTAATTTATGGCCGAATAGAACGCTGTGTATAATAATAATTCGAGGCTAAAAAAATTATCCAAACAAATTCACAAATCAAATGAAGTCAAACAACCCTCCCTTCCCCCCGCCCACCAATTTACGCGTATTCGAAACTTCCTTTGATCCCAGATTAAAACAGCGGAAAAAGGGCCGGAGAGGTTCCGCAAAAAATTCGAATCCATTCCCTTGTGATCTCCTCACGTGGCCAAGTTTCTATTAAAACGTGTAGGGAAAAGCCATTGAAACGCCCAGCCTATGACCCAAAGTTACCCCCGAGATTGCATTGGTGAGAGACGCGGTGTTGATCGATTAGCAAAAGCTTTGAACGTTACTTCCGCCCTCTTCGCAAGCCAAACCCAAAAGCCTGGGTCTACGTACCACCTCATCCCACCATTTGGAAACCACCGTAGCTATATAACCCAACCAGCACTGTACTTGGGATCATGATGCAATTAGTGACGTTGCATTCCACCCCCTCGTGGCAGGGCGACCGTACCAACGCACCAAATCACTTTCGAGGGATGAGGAGAGGTGCACGTATGGTACACATCTACTCATCAGAGTGGTCCCGGATTTGACCTCCATCTGGTTCCATTGTTCCATAAATTTCTCAGCGAGGTAGGTTGAGGAATTGTGTCAATTTAGTTGGGTAATATTTGGATAGCTAATGGAACCACGGAGGCTGCTGGGTTAATCAAACATTGGGAAAGAAAATTTGGGGACATTATGGGAAACTCAATTTGAATATAATTTTCAGGGGGACGGGGAGGAGGCGATGGTGATTGACAGTTACCATCTCCTCCATCTCACCATTTGAGAGGTTAAATTTAATTGGTCGTCCCGAAAGCGAGATAATATTCAATCGACTGAGAAGCTTGAATTTTTATTGAGCGATATTTTCAGCTACTGAAATCTCGTTATCCGCGGGCTGATGACAAAGTGGATTCGATCAGGCTGGGAGAGAAAATTAATTTTCTTCTCTGATGTTTCCTGAAAATCAGGGCATGTTCTTGAAAACCAGTAACATGTTTCTGAAAGTGGAAACTTTTTTTTCCGTTTTGTTGTGAGTAAATAAAATTATTCAATATATTCAGACGCTTTTTGATGGCTGAAAAGTGTCTACCACAGTTTTAAAAATTCCCTCATTAAGAAAGATGAGCGTTCAAACGTGGACAAGAGCGGTCCAGCTGATGAATAGAATAAATCCCAGATATGATGAATTCATTTTAACATGGGAACAGTAATATGACAGTTTGCTGAAACTCCCTTTGAACATTCGCCCAATCAGTCCACGAATTTCTCGTTTGCAAATGTCATAAGCTGCGTACGGACGATCCAAAGCTGCAATTCCAACCGGCTTGCTGGCATTAATTAAAATGTCCAATGCAGCTTGTTCGTTGCATAATCTGATGAACGAATAATCCGCTGTGGCACAATATTTAGTGAATACGCCCTAGGTTAACTGGCTCTGGAGTGACATGCAAAAGTGACACAGTCGCACTGAGAGAAAAAATTAGGTCTGCCGAAAAATTGTATGTTCCCCTGAAGACATCTTTTGTCATGGTGAATCAATTCACTTGTGAACACCAAAGTTTCCACAAAAACATGATAATTTTCGTTGTAGTAATTGTTCTCGTGGGACATTTATATGTCATTCGTGTCAATACATTCGTTTTACAGAGAATTATATGAGACTCCGGTTTTATCAAGTGAATGTTATTGAGTAGTGTATATCTTTGTCCAATAAACACTTATAATTTCCATGGAACAAATGATAATTTCAAGAGGACACTACAATTTTCTTGCCGAAAACTGTGTTATTGCCAAAACTAAATAATTTCGAGGGGACAGTTTTTTTGGGAAAAAAAATTCTTTCCTCCTCAATGTATTCTTTCTATGGTATAAACCTATGGAGTTCTCTAAGATCACATGATTTTCGTACAATAGATTATATTTGTTCCTGCCAACAGTTGGAATTCTTCTAGGAATATTTCTGATGATCGCGACAAAAATTGAATTATTGTGAAAGATATTAAATTTCCTTCTATCAAATTAGTTAATTTTCCTCAAGTAAATCTGTTCCACACCATCAAATATTCGCACGTGGAACATTGTTTTTCGGCAGAGCAAATTTTTTCTTTCAGTGCGGAATAAGCTTCACCGTTTATTCTCCACCCATTGGTGGGTTGAATCGACAGCACTACCATCGTGAAAAACAAAGGAATTTGAATAATAACAACAGCAGAAAATCCACAGCCGGGAGGCAGAAGGCAACCTAATTCCTTCGGCCCTCTCTCCCATTGCTGTTTCAAGCCATTCTCACCGAAATAGCGGGCGCTCTGGATGTATTCAAAATAAGCAGAGGATTAGTTGGAGAGTTCCGAATAATCTCCAGAGCGCACTCCAACTTTTATCAGTATGTCCCCCGCTCCATTGGAATTTCTGAGTGTCTCAATCGCGGTTACTCGCCACTTCCTACAACTTGCCGCAGAGTCAACCACACTTGGGATTTAATTGATAAGCTTCGACGTTCCAAGTCTTCCAAGACATGAACTAAAGTTTTACAGGTATTCTCTGGTCTCTTACCTATCGGATTCAATATTGATAGTTCTCTTTTGGTCGGGGGAAGTGGACTGAACTTTAATGGAGAGGGGTTAAGCGTTCGATCAGCTGGCTTCAACCTTGTGCTCTTTGTTGAAGGGAGTATTTGGAGACAATTTTTATGGGAGTTGGCCTTCAACGGGCGGACGAGAGTTTTTGTGGATGAGTGAGAAGAATTGGTCAATATAACATCGAGTTTTGGTGGAAATGAATTTCAGATAGTTTTTTTCAGATACTTTTGAGAGGATTTCGTAAATATTTTTCAAGAAGAATCTGCATCTCAATCTATTCGACAGTTAAATTAACTTATGGAACTTCTTGGAAATTATCATCACCTGATAGTTTCCCTGAAACTTCAAAGAATTTCCTCGTTGAAAACTGAGAATTTTACGGCCAAATGACTGGAAACTGCTAATTTAAATTCAATTATTCCATGAAAAATCCATTGAATTTTCAGTAAAATAAAAAATTTAACGATTTGTTTCCATTTAAGTGGAATTAAATTCAACATTATTCAGCTGTTTATAAAATTTCAATTTCTCCCTAAGGATATCCAAGTACTTTGACTATTTTTTCTTCAGTGAAATGCTTTTCTATTTTTGTAGTCAAATATCAGAGCTTTCATTTAAGCCCCATTTAACCCCAAGTTTCCGGACAATGATGAACCGTTAGAAACCTCTGAATATTCATGATTTTTTCAAATTTTTCTCCCGCAATTCAATTGACAAATTTGATGATTGAAAATGGTTGAATGTATATAATGTATTCTGTACCAAACTGTAAAAGATACTTGAATATCCTTAACATCATAATTTCAGTAGTGAAGCGGTAAACCGGGTTAAGTCGATTTTGACTTTTGATCCGTTTTTGATGAATATCTCAGAACCTAAGAGAGATAGCAAAATTTTTCTCATGACCTTTTTTGTAGAACCAATTAAGGGCTATAAAAAGGTCATGAGAAAAAATTTTCTATCTCTTTTAGATTCCGAGATATTCGTAAAAAACTGGCCAATAGTCAAAATCGACAACCCGGTTTACCGCTTCGCTACGGATTTGATATTCTAAAAATGGCAAACGGCCAACAATCATCAGTTCACTCGAAGGATCAACTGAAAACCGAAACTATGTTCATCCTCTGCTAATCACTCCCAGATTACTCATGAAATATTATCTGTTGTCTCAGAAAAATCTTTTTCGATTCCATTAAAATTCAATTCTTTCATTCTCTGTGCATGCATGTCTGCGCACAATGCAAACAACAATGACAGATATATTTGGATAATATTTATACATCAACCGCTCGCATCGCATATATAACTTCCGGTGGCACACCCAACTTTTCTCGTTATTCCACATTTGATTCTTCCGCACTCTATTACGAACTTCATTGTTCAAAAGCCACTCAAACAAAGCACATAATACCCCATCACTTTCACAATACTCCTCCTCCTCCCCCCCCCCCC
>NW_021680344.1:2370945-2374257 GCF_001412515.2 Diachasma alloeum
CCTGACACCATCCAAAAAAGTACCAGAAGAATTTTTAGTTCTGTAACTGATGGCGTGCAAAAAATTTCATAAACCGCATGTAAAATACTCGAATCCTCCAATTACAACTTCCATCCGAACCGGTGGCCATTGGCCCGAAAATATTTGCTTTACGATCCGTCGAAGTTTTTTAATTAATCTACCCTGACACACGCAACGAGAAAATGGAATTTTGTGACGAATGCACTGTATGTATTTGAATAGCGCCACGGGTTTTCATTTAATCCGGCTATTTTAACTGGAAAATAAAGAAAAAAACAATTGAAAAGTTGGAAAAAATTGGAGTCGATGAAAAAATACAATGCAATACCAATACCATCCCAGAGTTGGTGAAAAAGAAAATACAAAAGCCAATGCAATCAACTCTGAAAATTGGGTTAACGATCTCTTTTGGTTAATCGAGAAATTAAACAACGAATATTTCAGAACTAAAGGGTCTTCGATAACAACGGAAAATAAATCAACGGATATGATGAAACAAATGGGAAAAATGTGAATAATCGTTAAATCGCGGGGAAGATGTCAACATGTGAATTTTTCGTGTGTGTGGGTGTGTGCATGTGAAAGAGCTTGACCGAGTTTGGAACTATGCGTGCCATCAGGCAGTAATCCACTGCTGGCATCCGACGGATCGCATACCGCATGTAGTGAGAGAAGAATTCAGGATCGTGGTGAAACGCTATCGTTCTTCCGACGAGCGGACGTCCGCGAGGGTAATTCCAAACTGGAAAAACTAGGAGATGAAAGTAGGTCACTTTTGGCCGTTTTTTAAGACGTTTGTGTACGCAAATTTCAAAGCAAAACATTCACACGGAGAAAAATTTTCTAGAAAAATTCAGGTACTGAGCTCGAGTGAAATGATTTTCTATTTTTGTAGCCGAAAAAAAATTCAGTAGCGAAGTGGTAAAACGGTTCCAGTCGACTTATCTCCCAGTTGATTTTTTGAGGAATATTTCCGAATCTAAGGGAAATAGCGAAATTTTCGTTATTACATTTGTTGTAGCTCTCAATCGACTCTACAAAAAAGGTTATAACAAAAATTTTGCCATCTCCCTTAGATTCCGGGATATTTGTTGACAAATGATCAATAGTCAAAATTCATTTGTACGGTTTTACCACTTCGCTACTGATTTAGAAACAGTCAATTTTTCAGGATAACAGTCATTTATTCAGATTCAGAGTTTTCCAGAAGTCGATTTCATGCCTAAAAAATAAGATTTCCGAAATTTTAAACATTTTCAATGATTTAATTTTAATAAGGAATGTCTAATAAAATAATTATTCAGTGAATTGAAAACGCAATTTATCCTTATTTTTGCGGCTATGGCGTTATTTTCAGCAATATTTGTGTGTTTTGGGATGGACAAGGGTCAATAGTGCTGCTGGAGGGATGACTGCAAACATTAATTAGTCGTGTTTACTTGCGGAAAGCGGATGGCTTAGTTAATGCGTAGGCGCGTTTTGATCAACCCTCATCCTACAAACGTATTTTTGGTAGATCCGACCTGCATACGTTTGGTTTTGAAATCCATCGTTGGGATAATTTGGCTGATATTTCGGATAAACTTGTTGGAAATTTTAATCATATTATAGTTCTACTGAATTCCCAAGGAATTTTGTCATTGAAAATTCAAAATGTTAAGGAAAAATGGGGAAAGCTGTCGATTTCAGTCCAATTATTCCGTAAAAATTCATAAAAATTGGGGAAGTTCAAGTGAATATATTCTTGGATTTTCAATTAATTGAAAATTCAATACTAAATAACGCAGAATTTTCAATAGTTTTCACTGTTGGAATTTTCTAAACTTTAGATAACAGCTCCACTTGAATTTTGATTTTAATGAATTTGAATTCAATTGAAAATAAAAGTCCTCACGGAATTTCTCATTAATCTTACAAATTCAACGGAATTAAATTTTTTATATTCAATTATAATTTATATTTCAACTAAAAGTTTGAATTCACAAACTCATTGTGAAAACTGAATATCACGTTCAATTGAATAGACAATAGTTGCTTGAATATTGACAATTTTCAGTAATTCTTATTATCATATGGACTTGAAATTCCAATTTTTATTACATATTCTACAAATTTGTATTGAAAATAAAAGTGGTCACGGAATTTCTCATTCATCTTGGAAACTCAGAATATTTCATTTTCTTTATTTTCAATTATAATTGAGATTTCAACGACAAGTCTAAATTCTCCAACTCATTGTTAAAATTGAATATCATAAAATGAGAATTAATGAATTAGAATTCAGTAGCGAAGCGGTAAACCGGGTTAAGTCGATTTTGACTTTTGGCCATTTTTTGACAAATATCTCGGAATCTAAGAGAGATAGCAAAATTTTGCTCATCACCTTTTTTATAACACTCAGTTGGCTCTACAAAAAAGGTCATGACAAAAAATTTTCTATCTCTTTTAGATTCCCAGATATTCGTCAAAAACTGGCCAATAGTCAAAATCGACTTAACCCGGTTTACCGCTTCGCTACTGAATTATTTAATTGAATATTCTATAAATTAGCTAATTTGTCAGTAACAACATGCATAGATATATCGATCATCTTAATCAATCGTTAAGAAAAACATCAAGATTTTGCTTCAAATTCACAGAGTAATTCTCAAACAATAAAATCTTAAAAAAACATCTGTCAATTTCTCACTATAAATCTCAAAATCTCCGAAAAACTTTTTACACTGTATCCCCAGCAGGAGCCCCAACTTTTTCATCAAATATTTTCTCCCCATGAAAATATCGTTTTCCGTCATCCCACGGAGGGTTCCAATATCCCGTATGCCTTAAAGAAAATGAAATTGGTACAGATTTCCGTCGTTGAGATCGAACCTCATCACGAAAAACTGAATTTAAAACTTTTGAAATTTTTCCCCTCGTCTTCACTCTCCCTTCTTTCTGAACGCCAAAGTTTGTCAAGTATACAGTTTGCACGGATTATCCGTGAACATGAGGTTACAAGAGACGCGAGAGACGTGGGGAAATTGTCCTGGAAAAATTAGTGATTTCGAGACGGCTTAATTCAAGACATTGGTGAAAAGTAAAATTCTGAATGTCTTAAAATAAGACATTTTTTCAGCTAAAACCAAGATATTTGATAGACAAAACGTTTTCATAATGTCTTAAAATACAAGTCAACAAATATAAGACATTTTTTGTCTCAATTTAAGACACTTGGCATTTACGCAACTAGACATTTACATTGTCTTAACACTTGACACTTGACATTTACCCAAGTGTCTTAAATCGTCA
>NW_021680344.1:2374663-2383579 GCF_001412515.2 Diachasma alloeum
AACTGGCCAATAGTCAAAATCGACTTAACCCGGTTTACCGCTTCGCTACTGAATTATTTAATTGAATATTCTATAAATTAGCTAATTTGTCAGTAACAACATGCATAGATATATCGATCATCTTAATCAATCGTTAAGAAAAACATCAAGATTTTGCTTCAAATTCACAGAGTAATTCTCAAACAATAAAATCTTAAAAAAACATCTGTCAATTTCTCACTATAAATCTCAAAATCTCCGAAAAACTTTTTACACTGTATCCCCAGCAGGAGCCCCAACTTTTTCATCAAATATTTTCTCCCCATGAAAATATCGTTTTCCGTCATCCCACGGAGGGTTCCAATATCCCGTATGCCTTAAAGAAAATGAAATTGGTACAGATTTCCGTCGTTGAGATCGAACCTCATCACGAAAAACTGAATTTAAAACTTTTGAAATTTTTCCCCTCGTCTTCACTCTCCCTTCTTTCTGAACGCCAAAGTTTGTCAAGTATACAGTTTGCACGGATTATCCGTGAACATGAGGTTACAAGAGACGCGAGAGACGTGGGGAAATTGTCCTGGAAAAATTAGTGATTTCGAGACGGCTTAATTCAAGACATTGGTGAAAAGTAAAATTCTGAATGTCTTAAAATAAGACATTTTTTCAGCTAAAACCAAGATATTTGATAGACAAAACGTTTTCATAATGTCTTAAAATACAAGTCAACAAATATAAGACATTTTTTGTCTCAATTTAAGACACTTGGCATTTACGCAACTAGACATTTACATTGTCTTAACACTTGACACTTGACATTTACCCAAGTGTCTTAAATCGTCACAGAAAAAATGTCTTAAATTTGGTGGATCGTAATTCAAGACACTGTGAAAACGTCGGTAAATGTCGATTTTAAAAAATAAACGAAGTATTTGAAAAAACAAATGAGACATCAGAAGTTTGACAGAAAAGATCCTCGAGTACGACACATAGAATGTCCAGAATGCATGTCTTGATGTCTCAATAACAGACCCTAATTTTTCAAGCGTTATACTGCAAAAGCTGGTAGTTTAATTCAAGATATTTGATGGGCAAGACGTTTTCATAGTGTCTTAAAATACAATTCATAAAATTTAGGACATTTTTGGAGACTTATCAATTTTCTTCTAATTTATTGGAGTTCTGAATTCATTGAGTGTCCGAAGGGATGAAAAATGATCAAAAAATCATGAAGGAACTCAAACATAGCATCATTGCAGCATCAGAAGAACATAAAAACCTTGAATATTACTCCAAAGAAAAATACTTTTCATGAGTATTTTTTCTTCCAAAAATTCATTAACCCTCATTTCTCTAGTCCCCTTCAAATTCTACTTCATAACCGTTACATTTAACACAACCAAAGTTAACTTCTAACAAAATAGTGAATTAAATTCAATAGCGAAGTAATAAAATGGTACAAGTCAATTTTGACTATTGACCAGTTTTCAATGAATATCTCGAAATCTAAGGGAGCTGGCAAAATTTTTGTTATAACCTTTTTTGTAGAGTCGATTGAGAGCTACAACAAATATAATTACGAAAATTTCGCTATCTCCCTTAGATTCGGAAATATTCGTCAAAAACTCAACTGGGAGATGAGTCGGCGTCGGTTCATGCAACAAAAATTAATGAAATATTTGGAAAAACAAATGCAACAAATGAATGTCCAGATTTCATGTCCTAATATCTGAATTTGACCGTAAAAATGCCTTGAATCCCGAGACCGAAACATCTTAAAAACCGAACCAAAGTCTTAATTTCGGCCCACAGTTCCCCAACATGGTGAATTTAATTGTATAGATTCAAATGAGACGAGTGAATGTCCAGAATCCATGTCTTAATACCTCAATTGAACCCTAAAAATACCTTGAATTCCTAGACACAAACGTCTTAAAAATTGGGCCAATCTTAATTTCAGCCCTTAGTTTCCCCAACATGGTGAATTTAACTATTTCGTGCAACAAAAAGGAATTAAATATTTGGAAAAACAAACTCAACAAATGAATGTTGAGAATCCATGTCTTAGTATCTCAATTTGACCCTCAAAATGCCTTGAATTCCTGGACTCAAACATCTCAAAAACGGAGCCAAAGTCTTGATTTCAGCCACTATGTTCCCCAGCATGATGAATTTATTTGTTTCATGCAACAAAAATGAATGAAACCTCTGGAAAAACAAATGTAACAAATGAATGTCCAGAATCCAGACCCCAATACTTCAATTTGAGACCCTAAAAATGCCTTGAATTCCTGTACACAAACGTCTTAAAAACGGAGCCAAAGTCTTAATTGCAGCCCCCAGCATCCCCACAACACTAAAAACCCCCCACAAACCATGAAATATCACTACTCACCAGCTGGACAGTTGCAATCTCCAACATCCCTCTTAATCCTGAACATGGGTGACTCCGGATACGGTATCTTCTGTCCCAGAAAAGCCTCCTGCACTTCCCGACGAAGCCTCTTAATGATAACCTCCGAGGTCTCCTGATGATCGCAGCGCGCCTCGAGACTCTCTATCCTCGCCTCCAGTTGCAATTCACGATAAGCAAGTATTCCCGAAATCCCAAGACTCCCCACACACAGAAACAGCATCGCCCAATTGAGTCCACTAACATCCATTCGATTGCTCTCCTTCCGAAATTTCTTGGGCACTGTCGCCTCGATTGCCTTCCGACCCGGCCAATTCTCGTTGGTCTCCATCGTGCTTGTGTTTACCACTCACACGTGACGATAAATTCCCTCGACCAACCCCCTAGCCCACCCAAAATTCAGATACAACGTATCAACTTCTTCCCTATCAGCCCCTTAAATTACAATCAGTCCTAAATTCAATCAACCGAACTACATAACTCGCAACTCCACTGTCCATCTGTCACTCATCATCGATGCTCACCCACGCACTTCACGAAATCATCGTCAAAATCACAAAATCCGACTCTCCCGAAGGGATGCCGCAATGTCACACCGGAAAACGCGATCACAATTTTCCTTTCCCACGGAATTTAACGAAAATACCAGAAACTAAACAGTCCAATTACCGGTGACGGTGCGATTACACCTGTTAAGCGATAAGCGCCAACTAATGGTGTGAAAGTTACTCCGTCCAATGAGGAGACAGTCGCCCTTCCCCCCTCACCGAAATGGCGGGAAAATTCAATTGGTTTTTTTACGACACGATTTTCACTTTTTTTTTTCTTCAGTCGACGTCGGATTGCATTTGTCACACTTTGATTTCACTCGTGAATCCCGCTGAACCAAAATTTGACACTCACGAGGCTCGCGGTTAGACGGTCGCAGCACGACTGGTTGGTCTATCGTGTGCGGAGGGTTCGTCATTTCGGCTCTCTTCGACTCGGCTCGGGCCACTTCGGCGCTGCACACGCCGGTGCGATATCCCCCGTTTCTCTCTTTCTCCCGCTGACACCGGGGGAGTGGATTTTTTTCTTTTCTTCTCTGTGGTTCGAGCCACCTTCCGGGCCCCACTGCGACGACTCCCACGTTTATGTGTGATGCAGTTGACCGTGGTCCGACGGAGGACAGTGGAGGGAAAATCAGGGAAGAAATGGGAGAATAGGGATGAAATTACTCTAGGTATTGCGGGATGTGTTTGAATTAAAAAAATGGGGATTAATGGTGTGGGGTTTTTTGGTCGCGGGTGGGGTTTATGGGAGCGTGATTATTCCCTGAACACCTGTCCACGTATTGGACCCTCGGGAATGGCGGGAGGCGACTGGAAAAGTGAGGGAAATATGGGGGTTTTCAGTTTTGTTTGGGCTTCGGGAGAATTGCGTCAAATTATTTACACACTGCTACTGAGGGGGATTAACGCAAGGGCTCAGAAGGAATTCAGGCAATTTGGAGGATTTTTAAGTTTTATCACACTGTTGAAAATTTTACAGTGATAGTTCCGGTGAGGATCTTGGAAAATTCGTAATTTCTGCCGAAAAATTTGGTTCCTCTGAAGAAATCTTCCGTCGCTCTCCCAGAAGAATGATTTATTTGATTCGAATAATTTTTTTTTTAATTTGAATAAAAAATTTTATTTAAAGTTTTGCTTATATTGAATAAATGTTTCCACCAAAACATTTTTTTCGTAGTAGTAATTGCTCTCGTGAGACATTTACATGTCTTTCGGGTAAATACATTCGTTCTACAGAGAATTATATGAGGCTCCGGGTTTATCCAGTGATTGTTATGGGGTAGTGTATCTCTTTGTCCAATAAACACTTATAATTTCCGTGGAACAAATGATAATTTCAAAAGGAAACTACAATTTTCTTGCCGAAAACTGCGTTATTGGAAAAATTAAATCATTTTNGGGTAAATACATTCGTTCTACAGAGAATTATATGAGGCTCCGGGTTTATCCAGTGATTGTTATGGGGTAGTGTATCTCTTTGTCCAATAAACACTTATAATTTCCGTGGAACAAATGATAATTTCAAAAGGAAACTACAATTTTCTTGCCGAAAACTGCGTTATTGGAAAAATTAAATCATTTTGAGGGGACAATTTTTTTTGGGAAAAAAAATTCTTTCCTCGTCAATGTATTCTTTCTATGGTATAAACCTATGGAGTTCTCTCAGATCAAATGATTGTTATACAATACATTATATTTTTTCGTGCCAACAGTTGGAATTCTTCTTTGGATATTTCTGATGATAACGACAAAAATTTAATTTTTGTGAAAGATATTAAATTTCCTTCTATCGAGTCGGTAAGTTTCCTCAAGTAAATCTATTCCACTTGTACATCAAATATTTTGATGTGGAACATATAGGTTTTCCGCAGAGCTAATTCTTTCTCTCAGTGCATGGAATAATGCGTGGAAACTGTAAATTTCAGTTTAATTATTCCCGGAAAATTAGTGAAAAATTTTAAAAATCCCTCAAAATTCCTCAGAATTTTCAGGCAATTCTTTCAAAAATTCCTGAAATTCCCTTGAAAATTCAAGGATAATTTGGCAGTGAATATTCATTTTCACTTGAAAATTCTTGTAAATGACTAAAAATGTGGAATTTCCGGCTTTTTGCCGTTGAGAAAATTAGGACGTTACCTGAATTTTCCGGGACACTTAAAACTCCGTTTACTTTTTTCGCCTAAATCGAATTCAAGATTTTTTTCCGAAAAATTCAGCCAAATATTTCCAACAGTGTACTTCAGTTTTTTTTGTTGACCCTGTAAATAAAGAACTTTTTTCATCTCTCGAGTGCAGGTGCGCTAAATGCATTTCCCAACTCCTTTTTTCAGTCTTGAAAAAGGTGAAGAAAACTTCGTTTGATGATGAAAGCATTAATTGTGGGGAAAATGAAACCGCACTTTTACTTGGGGTTTTTACAGCGGGTTTTCGCGGGGAAAACGACGTATAACGGGTGAGTGATATTTCTTGCTATCCAGTTCACGTGTGAATTTATTATATGAAGTTGATTTTTCCCACGAGGTGATGCGTCACAAGAGGATTGGCAATAACTTCCAATTCCCGATTGAAATTTTTCGTTGGTTTCCGGAATGAGAGACCCCTCCCCCAAAAATTGAAAAAAAACATGCAATATGATTCATTTTATTGTTCATCTACATGTTTACAAAATTCTTCAGATGAAAAGAAATCTCTACAACTGAGTTTTTTTTCTTGATAGTAATTTTAAAAAAATGAAAGATTGCGCTGTGAGAAATATTTGCTCTGCTGAGTGGAACAAATTTACTTGAGGGTAATTAACCAACTTGATAGAATGAAATTTATTACCTTTCACACAAATTAAATTTTCGTCATGATAATCAGAAATATCCATAGAAAAATTCGAAGTGTTGGGAGGAAAAAAATGTAATCTATTGTACGACAATCATGTGATCTGCGAGAACTCCATAGGTTTATACCATAGAAAGAATACATTGACGAGGAAAGAATTTTTTTTTCTCAAAAAAATCGTCTCCTCGAATTATTTAGTTTTGCCAATAACACAGTTTTCGGCAAGAAAATTGTAGTTTCCTCTTCAAATTATCATTTGTTCCATGGAAATTATAAATGTTTATTGGCCAAAGATATACATTACTCAATAATATTCACTTGATAAAACCGGAGCCTCATATAATTCTGTAGAACGAATGTATTTACCCGAAAGACATATAAATGTCTCACGAAAACAATTACTACTACGAAAATTATCATGTTGTGGTGGAAACTTTCTTTTTTGTCTACAAGTAAATTGATTCAACACGCCAAAAGATCTCTTCAGGAGAACATATAATTTTGCGGCAGCACAAATTTTTTCGCTCAGTATGCAAGTAAAAACTTCAATTCAATTCTCAAAACATTTTATTTCATAAAATTACAATACCAATTAAAATTTTCTGTCCCGTCCTTTTCTCAAGCGCGGAAAATTATCTCAAATTCTAAATTAGTTCCTGATGAATTTTCAATAAATGTTATTCCTTCTTCCATTAACTTTCCACATTTACGAGAATATCTGCTATCCCGAGCCCTAGAAGAGATATCAACTTGAGAAAACTCCCACAATAATTCCTATAATCATTATTCGAGGTGATTTATCTGAAAAATTCATTGGATTCGACGTTTCCAGCGATAAGAGACCCCGAACTAATTAAAACTTGTCCCGAGGAGTGTTAGTTTCATTTCCCCTCGGCTCTTTACACCAGCCTAACTTTATTCCTTGCCCTCTTTCCCGTCCCATTCGGATAACAACATCGAACCTAAAACTCCCATCTCTGGTGTCCCTTTGTCTCTGACCATTTGACTATACGTTGGCGATAAATTTCACTCGGCGACATGTGCGATAAGAAAAAATACATATTTCATAGGATCGAGTTCCACGTTAATCCGTGAAATACGGCGGGGAGAAGGCGGACGAAAAGGGGTGGAAAAAATTGTTGTACATGCATTTAGCACTTAATGCTATCATTTTTTTGCTCCATTTTTTAATGGACATTTTGAGGAGATCGATCGTGAATGGGTGAGTGTCACCGGCCATTTCGCTGTTCTGAAAAAAAAAATGTGAATCACACATATTGGAAGAGCGATACACTTGAAAATTGAATAACGATTGCAATTGAATTTTTCAACGGTACCCAAACGTTTGCGAATTTTCCGGAAAAATTGAGAGCCATAACTGCTATTCAATGAGTAATTGCTTTCGCAACCAATTTTTGGGACAATCAGAATTAAAAAAACAACTACCCGATCGATCGGGTATTTAATAATAATTCTGTCGTATCAATTACGGGAAGAGTACTGCAATGAGAATATGAATGGAATAAAATTGATCGGATTGTGAGCTATAAAGGATGACTTGAGGATACCGACCTGGAGCTATTCACGATTGAGGATACTTCTTTTTCCCGGCCTGGATTCTCATGTGAATGCTTTAATACATTTTGCGGCAATATACTTCACAAAATGGATGCTAAAAAGACCGACATAAAAATTTAATACCCAATATTCGTCAATGTAATCCAAAAATTCCCCATTGAAAATTTCATTTGTCGGCTGGGGGCGTTGCCCCCTGCTCGCTCCACTCCCCCCACCCCTTGCCGTCCCCACCAGGCGTCCTTGTGACCGTTAGTGTGCGATGATGAATCATTCATATTGATTTTGTTATTTTTTCTTGAATTTTCAATTTTTGGGTTTATGACCTATTTGCGAGCGGAATATGACCTTCATATGACCTCCATGTGATTCTCATTTAATGCTCGTATGACTTCATATAACCTGTAAATAATGAACCTATATAACATTGTGACCCCCATATAATCCCTATGGGACCTTCAAATCACCCCCATAGAATCTTTACACGACCTCCATGAGAGCTCCGTAAGCCACATAAGGCCGTAATATGAGCCTGACCTGATCCATAATATGAATCTCCTTATAATCTTATTCCCTCACCTGATCCAAAGAAAGATGAAAACAGGGCGGGTGACCTTCATGCGACCGCAATATGACTTTCACATGACCTCCATATGATCCCTGTAAGGGCCTTATAGAATCCCCCAATGCAATTTTTCTAAGAACTCCATATGACCTTACAAGACCCTCCTATAATCTATGACCTCCATAAGACACCCTATGAGTCTGGCCTAATTCTTATAACCTTATTGCATCGGATGGAAGAAATCGATGGACAATCCAAAACAGGATCTATGACCCTCATATGACCTCCATACGATCCCTATAAGAGCCTTATGAGATCTTCATACAACCTTATAACCTTCATAAAACCTGTGTATCACCCCCATAGGACCTTACAAGGCTCTCATATGATCTTGACCACCATGAGGCCTCCATAAGACACCCTATGGGTCTCATAAGCTCGTAATACTAGCTCGTAATACCCGATCCTTATAACCTTATTGCATCACTAGAACCGAGACGATCGAAAATTGAAAACAGGGTCTATGACCGTCATATGACCTCTATACGACCTTACAAGACCCCCATATGACCTTCACATAACCTCCATGAGACCTAATGAGCCCACAATACCCAATTGAACCAATCCCCATAACCTTACTTCAAACACCATTTCTTTATTATTTAGATTACTACAAAAATTAAAATAGAGAAAACTATTTTCTCCCCTTCAATTTTTCACAAACCACCCGCTCCAACACCGATTAATGTCGATCAATATTACTCTCAATACATGGATTCTAAAAATAAATTGTTCCATGCAAAAACAAACAGAGGAATGAAAAAAAAAATTTATCTGAAACAAATACAGTGGAACACTCTGTGCGCTGATGACTGGTGCCGTCGATTAACTGTCATCCGGGAAGCAAGAGAGTGGAAGTGGAGTGAAACGTATGAATGGCTAGACACGGGACTCGTTAGTATTGCATAACTCGTTTGGGTAGCGGCAGGGGGGGGGAGGGGGAGGGG
>NW_021680344.1:2383674-2484551 GCF_001412515.2 Diachasma alloeum
GGGGGGGGGGATATAGTTGGACGGGTTTTGGGAGGATGAGGAGGCAGAGGTACATTCACTCACTCGTGCCGCATTATGGGCGTCATGGGGTGCGCGTGCGACCCCACTGTAGGCACTTGGAATTGCTGCCGACGGTGGCCGCCAGCCGAGCGCACCGGAGGAAGTGCCTCATATAGACTACATCCTGGAGCATCCTGCCATTGCCCAGTTATTTCATATATGGGTGGTATGTGTGTTTGTTCAACCCCTCTTTTTTCATATTCGTGAGGTTGGGGGTGGAAAATTATTTATGGGTCGGTGAAATGGTGGAAAAAAATTTTGAGAGAGACATTAAATTTGAAGTGCATTGTTAGGAGAAAAGTGAAATTTCATGAAGAGTTTATTAATAATAATTTTTGGGAGAAATATTGAGGTCCATTTAGGAAAGAAAAACATGATCTAAGTCATGGCGCTGAACCTCATCACGATGAGCTTTTGATTAATTGAAGCTTCAAGAGTATATCTACTTGAATTTTCCTGATTTCTATTGATTTTCATGGTATAGTTCAACTAAAATTTAGTTTCTATTGATCTTTGCGTCGAATTGTCAAGTTCTAATGTCGAAATTCCTTAAAATTTCAGTGAAACTGTCGCTTGATAAGATTTTCCGATAATTGTGCCGGCAATTTCAAGCAAAATTCTCAATAGCGTCGGTTATTCCAGTGATCAGCATCAATTATTAGATCATTAATATTAAAAGAAGTTCCGTCTTAAAATAATTAAAGTTTACTTATTTTCATTGAAATTTGAAAAATAATAAAATAGTTGATAATCTAAATTCTCAATTGACTATAATTAATATAAAACATGATTAATATTCTTTTGCAAGGTTGTGTTGATTAGCCCTGGCTCTATTGACTCAGGAAATTATTTTCCCGAGGGAACTTTTTATCCTTGAACCAGGCTTTTTCTTTTCTTAGCATAATAATATTTAAAGTAATTAATTCCTTTGGTTTGACCAATGTCAGACTTGACTCAGATTATTATTCTATTTGAAAAGATTGAATACATCTCCCAAAGAAATGATTGAAAAAAGATTTTCTCGACTAAATAATACTTGTTCCAAGAAGACGACGTCAATAACGTTAAATTTTTTCACTGTTATTTCTTCTTGAGATACATTTACTTGAATCAAATAAAACAGTCCTTGGCGTCAAGTCACATGTATTCACCACAAAAATGGAAAAGTTCTATTTTTTTAACCTAATATAATCTCCAGTCGAGGCATTTTCTGCTTTCATGAATTGATCAAAAATTCGTACCTAGGAGATGAGTACATTGAGGAATGAATTGAATGTTTTCTCGAATGAAGCCGATGTTTAAATTAAACTTTCCGTACTTCACATTGAACGAAATTTGTGATATCCAAGTTTGTGTTGAATTGCCGTAATCTGTGATTCTATTATTGTAAACTAATGCGATTTTTTTGTCAAGAAATATAAATTTCTTTCCACTCAACGACATCTTACTACAATCTCAAAGCTTTTTCCGCGTAACAATGTTCATCCTGATTCGACATCCGCAATGCTCACTTCAATTATAATTTACTTGGAACAACGTATGATTGTGTTGATTGAGATAACAATGTATTTACTTATGAGAATAATTTTGATTTTTGAGTAAACCAACGAATTTCTAGAATTAGCAAACTTTTGGCTAGAAAGAAATCAAATACTCTCAATATTACAAATAAAAGGAACTTCAATTCTAGAGAAGTTCGATTTCTCCTAATTAAATGTATCTCAAGAAGAGATAACTGGTATTCATTATAAAATCATGATTATTTGAAAATTAACAACGATAGTTGTTTTAAATAAAATTCTCATGATAAAATTAATTTTTTCTGACGGCGTGTGTTTGGTGAATTGATTGGCTGGATGTGGAATCCACTATTAAAAAGCCAGTTCAAATCAATTATATCCCAAGTATACCGAGAATTTCGATTCAATCAAAAGACTTTTCCAATAAATACGTGAACTTATAGAACAGCTCCAGTGGTTCAAATAATAAGAGAATTTTTACTCTCCCGATTGCAAGAGCATTCGCATCGTTAACCCATAATTGCAGGGAATCGTTTGATACCTACAGCAAAAAATCCTCCCAGCGAAGAATTATAGGGAGTAGCAAAGGGTATGGATAGATCAAACACGATTGCATGGAGTTGAATTCTTCAAACACACTGTTTAAACAAGATACAAGGTGAAGCCTGGGGTACTAACATGTTACTGAGGGGGAACGAGACAGTGCGACATTGAATGACGAGCATTACATCGATCGACTCATTTATTTTTCACACTGTCTGCACGATTCGCTGATCATTTTCTATCGTAATATGTCTGTGAAAGAAAAAAGTGGTTTCATGTAAAGAAAAGATGGTGTAGAGCGGTGCTTGGAGGTAGAAATGCAATCGATGTGGCTCGGGATGAAATTCGAACCAGAGTTGCAATTTCTATCCCTGACAATGTTCTTGAGGAAAAGAAGAAGACGAGAAAAATTTCCGTGAGATGTTGCTCTCAGGAATGCAATGATCATTTTTCTTGCTTAAGGAGTTGGCGAAAACACGAGCTTTTGTTTCAGTTTAGAATTGTTTCTTCTTTTCACTAGAGACAGCCATATTCATAAATTGTAATTACCGCTAAATTTTCAACTAGTCAATTGGTTAATTATCAATTATTTTCCTATTTTTAAATTTCAAAAACTGGAATTCTAATTCTTAATATTTTATTTTTAACTAGAGGGTCACGCCCTCTGCTCGCTCCGCTCGCCAACCTCCATATGAGCCTTATTCTCACCCTGGTGACACTTAATCTGACCCTCGTGTCCCTTAATCTGACCCTTAATTAAGAATTTATGACCCCCGTAATAAAATAATTAGTCTCTTTACAAATAAATTCAACTCATTATTCAATTCAAACAAGAATTACAAGTTTTCATTCCTGAAAATAATCTTGAGAAAAACAAGAGATGAAAAAAAAATTCCCTGAGATATTGTTTCCAACATTATAATGACAATTTTCCTAGTTTCACAAGTTGAGGAAAACTAAATCGTTTCTTTCATTGAGACAATCTTTTCGTTTCTTCTTCTTTTGTCGAACCAATTTTACAGTTAAAACAAACGAAAAAAAATGAGTTAACGAACCCAATGATCTCATAGCATTCGAGTCTCGAGAAAATCCTGAAAGTCACGTAAAGTCAAGTGGCTTTTCCCGTAGCTGCTTCCAGGCCAGCGATTCAGAACTTTAACCGTCCTCCGAGTTCCTCTTTCCCTTGCACTTTATGTACGTATAGTTGCCTCGGCTCTCTACTCTCGACATTTTTTGCTCCCTCCACAGGTACATCACATCTCTGCATGTGAACGCATTTTCACGAGTAGGGACACGTAACTGCCCGGTTCACCAGTCAAGGCGGCAATGAAGTGCCTCCAGACCGACGTATGTGCTGTTTACCAACTCGGGGAAAGGTCCAGTGGTGTGACATTTTATTAATTCCTGAGTGACAAAAATTTTCCGGGGCTTTTACTATTCTATCGTTCTCGCGTGGATCCACTCGGCTAGAAAATTCACTCAACTCAAGGTAAATTTTTACTCTGGCTTTGACATTTTCAGCATAAACATGTGGGATTTATTTCGGGATGAAGCAACTAGATAACGGCATTATTATTCAATTCATCTGATGAATTGGTGATCTATTACCAACGACAATAGTCTCAGAAATGCTTGGAAAATTCAGGCAGATTAATTCATTGATACTAAAAACTGGAACAGCTCTCAATCCTGAAATATTTATGGAATTATTCACCAATGGATTTTTTTTGATTGAAAAATCTCCAAAATGACGCACAATTTGAAGTTTCATAGAGCAGAATAAAAAACATTCAATTAATCAGCCTTTCTCATTAATTGTGATCCCGAGAGCGAGGTATTTCAGGAGAAAATATCAGGACATCTTTTTAAGTAAATGTTTGCCTCACAAAACTATCTTTTGACATTTTCTCATAGAGTTATTCATTATCAGGGTAATTCAACATTTAACAAGAGCTGAGAAAAATTGAGAGGAAACAAGTTCTTCATTCTCATTCATTCTCTCAGCCTCAATTGTCCCTTAGCATATCCAAGTATTTGGCCATTTTTTTACGTGCAAATTCTTCACTACATTTGTAGTTGAACCTCAGAGCTACCATTTAAGTCTATATTTTATTTTTTTTACCAATATAAAAAAAATAACGAGCCTTATTTTGGAGAAAACTCCAAACAATGACTTTCAATTATTTATTTTCTATTCTTTTGCTAGAAGAAATAAATATTTCTTCAGCAAATGCTCAAAAGAATACTTGAAAAACTATATTTGTTTCAAAATATAATTTTAATGGCGCTGATCATCCATAAATTTTTTTAGAATTTTTCTCACGCGATTTAACTGATAAATTTGATGATTGAAAAATTCGGAATCCATAGAGTGGTCCATACCAAACCGTAAAAGGTACTCAGATCTCCTCAAATTACCAGAATAAAAGGAATTATCTGTATGAAATCCAAGAAACACCCGAAGGAATCCTTCCCCCATTGTTCACCAACTCCAAACCGTATAAATTCCGATACCGAATACTGCACCGAAATGGTACAACCTGACGTCAGCGTCGTTGAGTGGATCCTGTTGTGCAATCTCCTTGAGGGCATTGTCATCATGTCCAGTGCAACAGACGAGGTACCTGAACAATGGGAGTTGGGATACTCAACGATATCCGGCAAATGGTATCCTACGGTATCGACACCAAGATATTGCACGATATATAGACGTCTCCTACGTGCTCCTACGACGCTTTGTACTCGTTACAACCCAACTTTACAGTGGTATAGTCACAGTGTCCACAGGTTGTCAAAGCACATGTACCACTTCACGGCTCCATTCGAGCTGGCAAATTACGCGATGATTAATTAAATGAGGAATTTTTCATTCAAAATAACCTTTTAAGAATTTTTCTTCTCTCTTGCGGATAAAATAATTATTTGAATGTTTTTTTTTGGGCCGCAAACAAAATATTCAGAAGCTGAAAATTTAAAAATCCTGGAAATAATTAGACAAACCTTTAGGGACCAAATTTTTTGGGCCTTACCGTCGATTTTGTCTGGGCGTTATACGTTCGAGCTGTATGTTTAGAATACCTTTGAGCTTCACGAGTGTTGGGGAGGAGAATCAACTTTTGAACCCCATGATTTTTGGGCCTCATTTTTGAGACATTACTTTTCTGTCTCACGAGTTCTGAGCCGGAACTTCAAAATGATTTTTTAGGTTCATGGATTTCAGGTGTTATAAGTGTAGAATCTCCCCTAGGTAGCGAATGTTCGGGTCTTATTTCATGTTCGCCCGACGATCTGTAGAGCCCTTTTTGGCCCTTATTCCGGGTTTAAAACATGATTTAGGGCCTCACGAGTATTAAACCTTGAATGTCAAATTTGACCTGTTGGACAGGCTCGCTCTTGGGTTCTATTCATCTTTTGCGTAAGCAAAATTACAGGTGACAGGTTATTTTCATTCAAAATAACCTGTTAACAATTTTTTCTCCATCTTACGGATGAAATAATTATTTAAATGTTTTTTTGGGCCCCAAAGAAAATTATTCAGAAGCTTAAAATTTGAAAAATCTTTGGGGCTCAAATTTTTTGGGCCTCCCGGATTTTGGGCCTGACTGTCGATTTTGTCTGGACCTTATGCGCTCGACCTGCATGTTTAGAATACCTTCGAGCTTCATGAGTGTTTGGGAGGAGAATCAACTTTTGAGCCCCCTGCGTTTTGGGTTTCATTTCTGAGACATTATTTTTGGGTCTCATGAGTTTTGAGCCTGACCCTCAGAATAATTTTTTAGGTTCATCGATTTCAGGTGTTATGAGTGTAGAATCACCCCTAGGTAGCGACTGTTCGGGTCTTATTTGATGTTGGCCCGATCCGTGGAACCCTTTTTGGGTCTTATTCAAGGTTTAAAACAGGATTTGGGGCTTCACGAGTGTTGAATCTTGAACGTCAAATTTGATCATACCTCAAGAGAAATAATCTGAAGGCTATCCCGTTTAACCATTGTAGTTGTTCGATCGTTATTACCGGTTGACCCTTGCGAATTACGGCGGTTGTGACGTTTGACCCTCACGAGGCATGACCCTTGCCAGGACGGCATCCGCAGTCCCGGCGAAAATATCACTGTTTCGCATTATGCCAATGAAAGGCTCCGAATAGCTTTCTAACCCGTCGAACCGCTCGAAAACTTCCACGTAATCTCCCTAGTTTATGACATTTTGGAAACCATGTAATTTACCTGAAGTAATTAACTTGCCAAATCCTGCCTCACCGAATCAATAACCCTCTTGAGGGATGCCATCCATCGACACTCAATCCGAATTCATAACTTCAAATGACATTACCATCATCCACCCCTCGACCAATTTCATCGAATGAAGCTCGTAAAACAGTCATCACGAGAAAAATTATCCCGCCACCAATTAAAAAATCCATACCCCCCCCTTCCCTCTCACCTTAATTAACCCTTCGCAGATGCCCCCTCCCGCCTCTCATTCTCCATTCCAACCCATTTTCAAACCTCAATTATGCATCCACACAAAAGGTCACCTAAATCTACCCAACTATATTAACATTTAATTCAAATCACCCACTCCAACCTGCATGGGAAAACGAGATGAAAAAAATTTAGGCCATTTCATTTCAATCGATGCCCCCCGTGCCACCCCTCCCCCCTCTCCATCGCCAACCGAAGAGAAGAAAAAAATGTTGAATCAACACGGAGTCTGAATTCAAATTGTCCCGCAACATAGTACCAATGATTAAAAGGTCGCAAGGGCGTTGGGGCATGGCAAAAGAGACCGACGCCCCGAGGGTAGTCACGGAGTGGAAGGGGGGCGGGGAGGGGGGGGGCTAGGGGGAAGTGGAAGGATTAATCCTGGATTGCACTTTGCCGCGACTGTCGTCATCCGTTACCGAGAAACCACGCGGAAGAGAGAGATCATGAAGTTTTCGTCCGTAAGAGAGAGAATCGAGGAAAGATGGACCTTCTCAATTCCGCGATATCTCCGGACTAAACGAAGCGATTCGAGTGAAAAAAAAATCAAGTGCACTGATAGAAAGGATTAGTTATTGTTAACGAATGGATTTGGTTGGAGACGAGGGTCTATTCGGTCTCACCAAATGCTCATTCGTTAATAGTTAACAAATGCACATTTGAGAAGCCTTGTTCGACTCGATTTTAACTTTTCAAGTTAATCATTCGTTAACTATTAACGAATATTCATTTGGTCATATTTAACTCTACCATTTGTTAACAGTTAACGAACCTCGTTTGGAATAAATGAATCAGTCTATCAGTGTGGGGAGTTGCTTTCGTCATATCATTAGTGAACATATTTTTGCTAATAAATTAGCAATTTAAATTGAATTCAACATTGGGACAATGTTGCCAGTCAACATTGCCTCAACACTAGCAGCCAACATTACCCCAACGTTGGTAACCAACATTAACTAAAATATTCGAACTCCTGAGGTCAAAAGTCGTTATTCTGACACAAAAAAATTGAAATTTAGCATTTGACGAAAACAACGCTACATTTTGCTTCCATTCGGAAGCAAAATTAAATTCAGTAGCAAAGCAGTAAAAAGGTCGATTTCGACAAATGATTGGTTTTCAATGAATATCTCGAAATCCAAAGGAGATAACCACATTCTGCTCATAACTTATTTTGCAGCCCTCAAAGCGCTCTACAAAAAAGGCTATTACAAAAATTTCATTATCTCCCTCAGATTCGGAAATATTCCTCTAAAACTCAGCTGAGGGCTAAATCGATTTAAACCGCTTTACCACTTCGCAACTGAATTAAATATAGTTTTTTTTTCTATAAATTCATGAGCATGATATGTTCATCAAAAGTTGTAGTCCAGTCAACGGGGCAGAAAAACTGAGATAACTACTAAAACTTTTGCAAATTTAGAATCAATCTCATCTCAGTGATTAAAAAATACCTTTCATCATTTTCCTTTATCGACTTCTTTTATATTTTTCCTTTATTGACTTCTGCCAAAAAATTTCCTTCAACTTCCGGAAAGGATCCAAATGTAAATGTGAAGTTCTCATTTCAATGTTCACGAAAAAATCATGAGAATGGAAAAAAATGGCTAATTTCCCTCTGCCCATATTGCCCCAAGTAGCTTAGATTGCATCGCGAGAGAGATGGAATGAACCGAGGGGTTTGTTTCACATACTAGTTACCCTCTTCGCGATTACACCCACCCTCAACTCTCATTTCGAGCTTGGGATTCGAATTTATACTATTTGCCTCACCCCTTTATCTCTCTCGCTCACTTTCAACCCCTTTTGCCGTGCTCTTTGCCGCCCATTTCTACCCGATTGCAAAACGTGTCCGCACGTGCTGTAGGCTATACCCCCACAAGCGCCAATCCTTGGTATACGCGAAGTTGCGAGAGGGTGAGAGGTAAAGGGTGTAGGAGAAAAGCACAGATGGGTATATACGCGGTAAAATGCAAGTGAGACAGATCCAATGGCGCAGTTTGTATTCTGGACGTTGGTGGAGAGCCGTTCGTTACGCGCGTAGACGCACCAGTGGTGGCTGTGTTGGTGGAGCGGTTTGGACGGTGGCCGGAACGGTGGACACCACTCGGGGGCTTTATATTCATGGACCGTGTATGCACATCCCAACTGCCAAGTTTTCCACAAATGATGCTCCAGCAATGTGGAGATATATTAATTCGCTATTAAATGGAAATCACGAGTGGATACTTTGGGTTAAATTGCTGGAATAGGTGAACGTGCTTGAGACTTGTTTGCTCTCGAGAGGGATTTTTTTGCAGTTTTGTGAATTCTTTTTTATGGAAATTCGGACTCTGAGAAAAAAATATATTTTTGCCAAATATTCATTTACTTGAGAGAAGCATTTATTTTTTTCAAATCGTATTTCTCCAATCGAGTCATTCTCAAGCGTGTCTGTTTAGGTTTCAATTACAACAATCATGATGCTCTAGAGGATAACTATGTTACCAATGAACTTCTCCAATGATTATTCATCTTGCCTGAATTTATTATTTTCTAGAAGGAAGAATTTCGATTAATTTTTCAATATTGATAATTACTGAGGGAGTTCACTCCAGGTCATAATTAACATGATCATCTTCTAGAGCAATATCATTAACCTAATTGAAACCTAATGAGGATTGCCTGGGAATGACTCCACTGGCGAAATACGGTGTTGAAAAAATCAATACTTCTCTCAAGTAAATGGATATTTAGCAAAAATATTTTTTTCTCTCAGTGGAGTATTTTTGAGGTTAATGTGTTTATAAATGAGGAAATATAAATATGAAGTTGAAAACTGATTTACTTGGGATTCCTTCTCACATTTCATAATTTATTAAATTTCATATGTTCATGAATGCATTATAAAAATAAATGATACATAGGAAAAAATCCATCAAAGATAAAGATAAATGATAAGTGAAAAATTAGTTAATAATTGTTGCTTAATGAATTTTTTGTCGTTTCACTCAACGACTCTACTGCAGTTAATTCCTACTACTTTAGTGTCATCAATATCTCAGACAAAAACCCTTCGAAAAATTTCCTCAACGTCCCATGTAGGGCAATACAAAGAGGCCGAACATCGGGCCAAAGTCGGCGCCGAGTTCCCCGATAATCGGTTGCGATCTTCGGCCGATGTTCCGCCGAACGCTGGGACGTTACCTCGGGCCATCATAGACACCGATGTGCGGCCAACATTGGCGTCGATTATCAGCCAACCATCGGATAGATGGGTGCATGCTATCGATTTATTTATTCGAAAAATGGCCTATAAATATTAAGTCGGTTCCGATCATCGGCCGTGAAACAGTCGTTCATCGGGGGCCCATGTGCGGCGAGTAGATATTGGCCAGATGTTTGGCCTTTCATCGGGGGCCCGATGTTCGGCGAGCAGATATTGGGCCGATGGTTGGCTTTTCATCGGGCCCCGATATTCGGCGACCGGATATTGGACCGATGTTTCGTTGTATTGTATATATCGGCAAATCCTGCATGGGGTAGAATCGTTTTTTCTCCTCTTTCTCCTCTTTACGGATGTCTCGGAATGGCGATTTTTCGTTCTCTCCGCACACATGCAAATCCCATCATCTATTTATATCCCTAATACCCATCGGCTACAAAGCCCCGATGTGGTAAAGCCTATTCGCGATTGGCGTTAGATAGGGACAGATCCGTAACGGGAGAGCCGTACAATTCCCATTGCCCTAACTACCCACGGTCCGAAGGTTCTCCCGACGCCACCACAGATTTCGCCAATGGCCCTCGCCATTTCACACACCCCCATTCCGATTTCTATGGCCAGAGAATTCCCCCCGTTTACATCCCCCGCCCGCGCCACCGCTAACACGATAAGGTCCAGTGTCGGGGGTATACCCCCGTGACAGAGAGAGTGGGCAGTGGTGTCTCCACTATGAAGCTCGCCACCCTTCATTCTGTGCTATCGCAAAGCCTATATGGGGTACAGTGATAATTACTGGCTTGCAGATCGGATAGAACCTGCTGTTGCCGGCGCGTGTTGCGCTGTTGGCTCGGCTGGCTTACCACCACGCTGGTCTCGGTGCAGCAGAAGCATCAAAACTGACCAGAAGCTTGCCTCTTTGTGTGCAATACGAGATATTAATTAAGGACATCGGACAATACTGATGATGGAATCTGTTTCCTAATTGAATTTTGGGAATTTTTTGCTTCCGGGTGGAAGCTGTTGTAATCGTTCAAATTTAAGTTGCGGATTTTTTGGGTTATATCATGTGACAGAAATAGTGTTTTTCCGGGCTGCTCTGCGATGGGGTTTTTTACTCGTCCCAGGTAGGAATTATATAGGCTGACGATGGAAACAAGCCTGGGCGAGCCTAGGTTTGGGGACGGTCTCGTTTTTCCGCCGACTGAAAGTCGATTCTGTATTTTTCGGCCCGCCTAATGCCACTGAGACCCTCACTTTCCCCAGAAATGCAGAAATAAAAATTTTTTTCTTTTTGCACCCAGAGCCAAACTGCCATATTTAGGCTTTTTTCCCGGGGAAAGTCGACTTTCGCCAAAATGGAATTTTTCCGCCGAGTGAAAGTCGATTCTGTATTTTTCNGTTTCCTAATTGAATTTTGGGAATTTTTTGCTTCCGGGTGGAAGCTGTTGTAATCGTTCAAATTTAAGTTGCGGATTTTTTGGGTTATATCATGTGACAGAAATAGTGTTTTTCCGGGCTGCTCTGCGATGGGGTTTTTTACTCGTCCCAGGTAGGAATTATATAGGCTGACGATGGAAACAAGCCTGGGCGAGCCTAGGTTTGGGGACGGTCACGTTTTTCCGCCGACTGAACGTTGATTCTGTATTTTCTGGCCCGCCTAATGCCACTGAGATCCTCACTTGCCCCAGAAATGCAGAAATAAAAAAAAAAATTTTTTTCACCCAGAGCCAAAGTGCCATATTTAGGCTTTTTTCGGGGGGAAAGTCGACTTTCGCCAAAATCGAATTTTTCCGCCGAGTGAAAGTCGATTCTGTATTTTCTGGCCCGCCTAATGCCACTGAGACCCTCACTTTCCCCAGAAATGCAGAAATAAACATTTTTTTTTTTCACCCACAGCCAATGTGCCATATTTAGGCTTTTTTCGGGGGGAAAGTCGACTTTCGCCAAAATCGAATTTTTCCGCCGAGTGAAAGTCGATTCTGTATTTTCTGGCCCGCCTAATGCCACTGAGACCCTCACTTGCCCCAGAAATGCAGAAATAAAAAAAAAAATTTTTTTCACCCAGAGCCAAAGTGCCATAGACCCAATAGTGCCAATTTAGACTTTTATCGGGGGGAAAGTCGACTTTCGCCAAAATGGAATTTTTCCGCCGAGTGAAAGTCGATTCTGTATTTTCTGGCCCGCCTAATGCCACTGAGACCCTCACTTGCCCCAAAAATGCAGAAATAAAAAATTTGTTTTTTTCACCCAGAGCCAAAGTGCCATATTTAGGCTTTTTTCGGGGGGAAAGTCGCCTTTCGCCAAAATCGAATTTTTCCGCCGAGTGAAAGTCGATTCTGTATTCTCTGGCCCGCCTAATGCCACTGAGACCCTCACTTGCCCCGGAAATGCAGAAATAAAATTTTTTTATTTGCACCCAGAGCCAAAGTGCCATATTTAGGCTTTTTTCGGGGGGAAAGTCGCCTTTCGCCAAAATCGAATTTTTCCGCCGAGTGAAAGTCGATTCTGTATTCTCTGGCCCGCCTAATGCCACTGAGACCCTCACTTGCCCCGGAAATGCAGAAATAAAATTTTTTTATTTGCACCCAGAGCCAAAGTGCCATATTTAGGCTTTTTTCGGGGGGAAAGTCGCCTTTCGCCAAAATCGAATTTTTCCGCCGAGTGAAAGTCGATTCTGTATTCTCTGGCCCGCCTAATGCCACTGAGACCCTCACTTGCCCCGGAAATGCAGAAATAAAATTTTTTTATTTGCACCCAGAGCCAAAGTGCCATATTTAGGCTTTTTTCGGGGGGAAAGTCGCCTTTCGCCAAAATCGAATTTTTCCGCCGAGTGAAAGTCGATTCTGTATTCTCTGGCCCGCCTAATGCCACTGAGACCCTCACTTGCCCCGGAAATGCAGAAATAAAATTTTTTTATTTGCACCCAGAGCCAAAGTGCCATATTTAGGCTTTTTTCGGGGGGAAAGTCGCCTTTCGCCAAAATCGAATTTTTCCGCCGAGTGAAAGTCGATTCTGTATTCTCTGGCCCGCCTAATGCCACTGAGACCCTCACTTGCCCCGGAAATGCAGAAATAAAATTTTTTTATTTGCACCCAGAGCCAAAGTGCCATATTTAGGCTTTTTTCGGGGGGAAAGTCGCCTTTCGCCAAAATCGAATTTTTCCGCCGAGTGAAAGTCGATTCTGTATTCTCTGGCCCGCCTAATGCCACTGAGACCCTCACTTGCCCCGGAAATGCAGAAATAAAATTTTTTTATTTGCACCCAGAGCCAAAGTGCCATATTTAGGCTTTTTTCGGGGGGAAAGTCGCCTTTCGCCAAAATCGAATTTTTCCGCCGAGTGAAAGTCGATTCTGTATTCTCTGGCCCGCCTAATGCCACTGAGACCCTCACTTGCCCCGGAAATGCAGAAATAAAATTTTTTTATTTGCACCCAGAGCCAAAGTGCCATATTTAGGCTTTTTTCGGGGGGAAAGTCGCCTTTCGCCAAAATCGAATTTTTCCGCCGAGTGAAAGTCGATTCTGTATTCTCTGGCCCGCCTAATGCCACTGAGACCCTCACTTGCCCCGGAAATGCAGAAATAAAATTTTTTTATTTGCACCCAGAGCCAAAGTGCCATATTTAGGCTTTTTTCGGGGGGAAAGTCGCCTTTCGCCAAAATCGAATTTTTCCGCCGAGTGAAAGTCGATTCTGTATTCTCTGGCCCGCCTAATGCCACTGAGACCCTCACTTGCCCCGGAAATGCAGAAATAAAATTTTTTTATTTGCACCCAGAGCCAAAGTGCCATATTTAGGCTTTTTTCGGGGGGAAAGTCGCCTTTCGCCAAAATCGAATTTTTCCGCCGAGTGAAAGTCGATTCTGTATTCTCTGGCCCGCCTAATGCCACTGAGACCCTCACTTGCCCCGGAAATGCAGAAATAAAATTTTTTTATTTGCACCCAGAGCCAAAGTGCCATATTTAGGCTTTTTTCGGGGGGAAAGTCGCCTTTCGCCAAAATCGAATTTTTCCGCCGAGTGAAAGTCGATTCTGTATTCTCTGGCCCGCCTAATGCCACTGAGACCCTCACTTGCCCCGGAAATGCAGAAATAAAATTTTTTTATTTGCACCCAGAGCCAAAGTGCCATATTTAGGCTTTTTTCGGGGGGAAAGTCGCCTTTCGCCAAAATCGAATTTTTCCGCCGAGTGAAAGTCGATTCTGTATTCTCTGGCCCGCCTAATGCCACTGAGACCCTCACTTGCCCCGGAAATGCAGAAATAAAATTTTTTTATTTGCACCCAGAGCCAAAGTGCCATATTTAGGCTTTTTTCGGGGGGAAAGTCGCCTTTCGCCAAAATCGAATTTTTCCGCCGAGTGAAAGTCGATTCTGTATTCTCTGGCCCGCCTAATGCCACTGAGACCCTCACTTGCCCCGGAAATGCAGAAATAAAATTTTTTTATTTGCACCCAGAGCCAAAGTGCCATATTTAGGCTTTTTTCGGGGGGAAAGTCGCCTTTCGCCAAAATCGAATTTTTCCGCCGAGTGAAAGTCGATTCTGTATTCTCTGGCCCGCCTAATGCCACTGAGACCCTCACTTGCCCCGGAAATGCAGAAATAAAATTTTTTTATTTGCACCCAGAGCCAAAGTGCCATATTTAGGCTTTTTTCGGGGGGAAAGTCGCCTTTCGCCAAAATCGAATTTTTCCGCCGAGTGAACGTCGATTCTGCATTTTCTGGCCCGCTCAATGCTACTGAAACCCTCACTTGCCCCAGAAATGCAGAAATGAAAACATTTTTTTACACGAGGAACTGTACATAGTCCCGTCAGTCTTTTTCATAAGTTGCTCTGGCTTCATAAAAGGGGTTATGAAGCAATAAGAAATTATTTGAACACATATACGTAAACATTAATGATTTATTTAAAAGAAGTGCGATTGAGCCTTTAAAATTTTGTAATTCAAGGCTTGGACCAAGCCTTGGCGCCAAGTATTGTTCAAGCCTTATGGACTAAGTCTAAAACGAGGTTATCAATTTGGGGCTGAAGGAGGGCTGATCCAAGGCTGAGCTCCAGCCCTGGTTGAGCATTTCCAATCCTTGCTCCATGACTTGAGTCCTGTTTTTATCGTCAATTCCTACCTGGGATGTGGCGTTGGCGTCCGAGCCGAAGGCGAGGACTGGCCAACCACACGAGTAAAAAAACCCCATCGCAGCAGCTGGGGACAAGATTTTTTTTGTAGTGATTTTCAAGTTTTCGAGTTTCGGAAGTATGCAATACCAATTTCCAGACGAGAAATCGTGAGAAGCAGTACAGAAAAATATTTTACCCGATCGTCAGCGCTCTCCAAATATTCAAATAGCCGAAAGTAAACCAGTTGACATAACTAAAAGTTGAAATTAAATTTGCAATATATGCCTAAACAGCATTACTGATTCTTCTAATCGCGCACGCGGCGAAATATTGATTTCAGTAGTTGCGGAGGGGATACAGGGCCCGAAGCAACAAGTCGTACGACCGAAATAACTTACTCTTGATAATATCTTGTTATTGTATAGCCTTTTTACTACTGTGATCACTTTATCTAATTTTAGTATTAAATAATTGGTCAATTATTATTCTTATTTTCGTCGTAACATGGGTATGGGTACTCCTAATGCCATCGAATTCAGCAAAGATTGATTATAAAAATTGTAAACAATTGCTTTATTATTCTGTAAAATTATATTTTCTGGTCACACGGAGAAAAATATTCAATAAAAATTTTTTCGATTCCGTAATCGGTGAGTGAATTGTGAGTTTCGTAATTTTTACTGAACATTTCTCTCCATGCATATTCAATTCTCGATTCTTTTGATTTATTTGGGTCTTCCCAATCGAACCTATCATTGTATTTCATGTTTCATTTCGTCGATTATTTCCACTGCGTTTATGGTTTGTTAGTTTGTCAATAAAACTAGATGGCGCCCAACATTTAACATTAATTATTTATTCCTTGTCGTCAAACTTGCGTACGTTTCATGAGCCCTGACAGCCGTCAGACCCCGGCCGCGTCAGGTGCGAATTCCTTCGATTTTTCTCTTCTTTTCCATAACATTTTGTCGATTGTTCATATTTTCAATAAATTACATTTTTCTATTCATCATCGAAAGAATTCTGTCTCAATCAAACCATTATGATCTAAAATGTCTCAAAATGTAATTTTCATCACTTGTGCGTAAAGTGGAATTTTACGCCTTCGGCGAGTACTGCACACCTCTCACGGGTCAAAAATGATGGTTTTAGGGTCGTGTCTGTGTGCATGTATGTGACATGCGTATATAAAAAAATTGTTTTATGAAACTGTCTATTCAATTACCCTTCTCATAATTCTGGACATAAAGAAGAAAATTCATAATTCAAAATATTTTCATTTCCTCCCATATAAATTTTCGCTGCACCCTTTCAATACCACTGTACACCGCATAAAATATCCCACCAATATTTTAAGAAACCTCAAAAAAATCACCGATTTATCTTCTCGTCCCACCAGTCAACCATTTACATCACTGCAATCTGAAACTACCATGTCCCCTTTCAGCTACCGCAAGAAAACCAAAACAAGGTGAAATATATAGTTCCACCAATGAAATGTATCGATTCCTCAGGATGTTCAACTGTCTGTAGCACCGAGACCTACGAGGCGTGAATTAAACGACTAGCCCTCCCTCCCCCACCGCCCCTCTCTTCTACCCCCGTCTCACCCTCCCGGTATCCACGGTCAACCTCCGGCGCCCAACCGAAACCTATATAAACGTTTTCAAACACATACGATACCAAACACTGGGCGAGGACATCAGGCACATTCCAGCGGCACAAGCTCTCCTCTCGCCCACACGCTGGGCAATGTGTAAGCTTGATTTATAGTTCCCACATCGTGCAAACTACAAACAATCTTATTTGGTGAAATCGCGAGCAATCGATTTTTTCTTCGTTCTCTTTTCCTTCTTATTTTGTCGTCTGGTGAGGATATCCAAAATTGACAGTTGTTTCGATTAAACACAGTAAAGGATTCGTATAAGATACCTCATCTCATCTTATAGAGAGGTCTCTATAAGATATCTCGCGCTCCGAACGCTCGAGGCCTACCCCCACTCTCGGCACTGTTATCGCCTCCCGAATGTTTATGTTCCATGGGCTTCTGATAAGATACCTATGGCCCCGGTCATTTTCCAGTGGGAAGAGAGTAGTTATAAGGATCAAACGGTGTTGAGGGGATCAAACGGGAGGGACGAACGAAGTGATCCTGAGGATCTAATGACCTTAAAGGGGGGCCACGCCACTTTTTTCCAGTAATGGAAATATACATCGATTTTTCTCATTTTTCCCGTCGAAAAAATCGTAATTTTTCGTCTGTGATTATTTTCCAGTCCACCAACAATCCTCCAACATCAGCTGCCATTCTATCACGCGGGGTTATGTTTAGAGAGAAAAAGGAACGCGGGCGATACAAATTCGACACATTAAACACATATGAATTGATTAGTTATCGATATTCATTCAGTAAAAATAAAAACTTCATTGAATTCGAGCGCAGTGAGCGAGGTATCTTATTTGAAACCCGCTGATCCCTATTTTTCTCCTCTATAGGCGCGGAGTGGGGGCATAGGGGTTCCCGGAGTTCCACTCTCCTACTGTCTCTAAGGTATCTTATACGAAGCCTCTACTGTGAACTGCTAAAAAAGTATATTTTTGTGGTACCAGTCTCAAAAGTGCACAAAAAATAGGATGTGGTACACGGACGTGTAAAAAAGTGGAACTTTACGCACTACCCTGTTAAAAAAATTTAACTGAATTTTTCAGAAAATGATACTGAATTCAATTTAACGGAAAAAAGTCTATGAAATTTCAAGTTTCCCTGAAAATTCAAGGAAATTCCTGATTTTTCAGTGGAAGAACTATGAAGATTCCGAAATTTCCATGAAGTTTCAATGTAAACATGATAATTCAATAAGAAATTGCCCTGAAATTTCAAAAAATTGAAAATTCAAGGACATTTTTGCTTGCATTTTCCTAATTTCCATTAATTTTCATGCAATAATTTAACTGAGATTTAAAATTTCCATGAATTTTCCGCGAAAACCACGAATTTCAGTGAAAATTTTTTAACAGTGTAGTAACACAACTTACTATTCTTCACGTTTCATAACATTCTAGGCCATTCGCATTAAAAATTCGAAAATCGAAAAATTGGTCGGTAATTAAAGTATACAAACTACTTCAACGAATTTTTCGAGGAAACTGAATTAATTCGTCATTTATTATCAATAGAAATTGAAATCAAGAAGAGAATTGAGTCGGACTCAATTAGGTAAATAACCTGAAGGGGATTGACTGGGTCAAATTTTGACCTTTTGTCGTTCACACCAGCTGCGTCCCCGTCGCGAGCCCTGGGTAATGCTAAGCGCTGGTGAAGCTTGATACTTTAAAAATAAGTACTTCACTACACGTTGAATTTATGTGAACGCCACATAAATGGAATTTAAAAAACTGTTTTTAGAAGGAAAAGCGCAGAATGGGAGGTCCCGTATATCTTGATGAGCATAGACTGAGTTACTAAGTGTGGTGGCTCAAGGAGGTTAAATTAATTTATAGCAGCTAGTTTCCGACACAATATACGTCGAAATACTTCAAGATCACATATAAAAACTTAGTATTTACCTAGTATCGCGAGAAATTTGGAGTTGCTATATTAGCTAATTACCAATTGGTCAAATACAAGGCTTCCATTCGAAAGCAACAAATAGCACTTGATCCAAATTGATGGAAACGATGAAAAATGACCCTTCTATTTCCCAATTCAATAGTTTTTCCCCACGGAAGATGAAATTAATTCCCCCGAAGAGGGGATCTGATTCCAACTTCCGCATAATCGTTTTTGTTAAACGACGGATGTCCCAGACCTAGGTTTACGGCACGTGTGGGCTTCGGGAAATCACACACCACATCTATCTGATGTATTTACGACAATCTCCATCTTCCTGCAATTACCGGACTCAAACCTCTCCATTAACACTTGTTCCTTATCATTCATTATCTTCCCACCCTTTTCAACTTCACAAACTTGAATTACAATGTTGCTAAATCCGCCGACGACTCGTCTTTTTTGCCTTCAATAAACTGCTCTCAACTTTCAACTTGTTTTCCAAGTTTTATGACGTCTCGATTTTCTGTCAATATCGGGAGGGGGAAAATTCTTGAGGGCGAAACGCCTTGCAATATATCTCTGAAGAATGTTTTCGGAGAACTCGAGGTGTGCAAGAAGCCTGACCTATATTTTCGCGGAAGAAAAAAAGGAGAAAAATAGGGAACGTTATCCCCTCGGTGGCACTCGAACCAATGACGTCTTGGAGAGCAATATGCTGCTACTGTAGAGTTGTGTGAAATTTTATGGCGCGCAGCTGACGAAAAATGTCACTGCCAAGTTTTCTTTCGTCCTGACAAAATCGTACGAAATAGAGAATAGAGAAAAAAATTATATGTAGAAAGGAGATTGATTAATGCGATTCATTGATGTCCTGGGGTTGGCTAGCTAGTCCCTCAGGACAATAACTTTTGGTACATATTCTTACGAAAATAATAAAGATACTTTGCTCAAAATGGAATTACATTAATTTGATATGATTCCATTTAATTTCGTTTATTTCAACATTTCGTTTAACCAATTAACCAACTTGATGGAAGAAAACTTAATATCTCTCACAAAAGTAAATCTTCGTCGTGATCATCAGGAATATCCCTAGAAGAATTCGAACTGTTCGCAGGAAAAATTATAATCAATTGTACGACAATCAGTTGCTCAGAGAGAACTCCATAGGTTTATACCACAGAAAGAATACGTTGACAGGGAAAGAATATTTTTTTCCCAAAAAAAATTGTTCCATGGAAATTATAAGTGTTTATAGGATAATGATATACACTATTAAATATAACATTCATTTGATAAAACCGGAGGCTCATATAATTCTCTGTAGAACGAATATATCTACTCAAAAGACATATAAATGTCTCACGAGAACAATTACTGCTACGAAAATTATCATGTTTTGGTGGAAACTTTCTTTTTTGTCCACAAGTGAATCGATTCAACACGACAAAAGATCTCTTCAAGGAAACATACAATTTTTCGGCAGGCCTAATTTTTTCTCTGAATGTAATAGAAGTTCAATAGAAATCCGATTCGATAGCAGATTCTATAATGTCCTATCGAATTCGCCACGTTTATCTCTGAAATTTTTTCGTGCGTGTTTTTCCTGAAAAGAGGTCTGAATGGACGCGCATTGTCTCACCAGTTGCACTTTTTGATACGCACGTGTAGCTCTACGTGTTTTTCCTCCAGTAAACAATGGAAAATGGGAATTGGGAGAAGCCCGAAAGGGAGATGGATTTACGTGCCAGGAGCAGCCGATAATGAACAACACTCGATGATGATCAATTCCTTTGTTGTTGTCACGTACATTCTAACCGTCAGTCTCACTCCGACCCCTCCCCCTTTGCTCTATTCTAACCATCCACTTGTATTTCCTCATTTCTCTGCCATTCCCCTCTGGATTTTTATTTTCACTCAATCATACTCATCCTGCCTCGCACTCACCCAACATAACCAAACGCATTATAACTGACTCTCGGCGACGCGAATAAATCATTATTTATCATGTGCCCTAGTGAGCTATATGATACTCACTCATCTTCTGAATTGATAATTTATGGAAATTTATAATTTAGGAAACCCCTGAGTGATTGCGTTTTTTTCGGCACATCATCTCGAATCTTCGAGTTGTATCGAATTATATCGAAACTGCCTGACGGCTAATCCTCAATTCTGATTGGTCAACGCGTCGCGTGAAGTTGGTCACTGAAAAAACGCGGTATTTTCAAATTCTTCAAACGCACAATCATTCTCTGTCATAATTGTTAATTTTCTTATGTTTATCTTACGCAAATTTGATTAATTCTTCCTTCCTGCGTTTTCAATCATCATGTGTCTCATTAATTCATGAATCTCATTAATTTCATTTCTTTTCGTTCCATTGTATTTTTTTTTCATTTGAGAAAAATCTACGAAATTATTCAATTTTCCAGAGAATTCTCGGATTTTCTGAATAATTCAAGAAAATTGTTGACTTTTCAAGAGAATCGATTCATAATCGCGTCACTTTGAAAATTGAAACATGATAGGTTAAAAATTCCAAATTATTCAATGATTTTCCTCTTATCATTTATTTTCATCATTGATTGATTGTTTTCTTTCTATGTACCCATTGATTTTTATATTGCATTTCTGAGTGTATGAAACTTAATAGATTTCGTTATTTTGATGAAAAAGAAAGATCAGCGAGCGCCCGATCCGGTATCTTCCAAATTTCTATTGTAATTTATTGAGAAATGACTGAGTGATTGTGTTTTATTTTCGGAGTACGAAGCACTAGAATTGTTTCCGAAATATTCCGCAGAAATTCCCTCAATTTAATAACTGGATCTGCACTACCACAAATCTCTGAGAATTCGATTACTCAACGCGAATTGAATTGCACTCGAAAATAACTTCATAAATCCTGACAAAAATCTCAGTTACACCAATCATCAAATTTTCGCATTCTCTGCGGTGTGGAAACGCGAAAAAAGCTCCTCGTATCCGTATAAAGAGAACAAAGTTCCGTTCGCTGGGATTCGCCGAGTGGGTCTAGGTGTGGCGCCCCAGTCGCATGTAAATTAGTTTGTTAAACTCTGGCAAGCAGCTTGAAGCTCTTGAACCTCAGGCGCGCGCCAATGCGGCATTCTTTCCTCAACCTCCGCACAGCTCCCTCCCTCAATTTTCCCTCCTCCTCACACTATTACTCTTCATACCTACGCGGCTACATGCGGAATGTAGCATCAATTACATTAAATGAAGAGTGGAAATAGTGTGGAAAAAGTTGGGTCTGCACATAATGCATAAATACGTGAGTTAATTGTAACTCAGTCGGGATGTGCTGGTGGTAGGGGGTATTAACTAGGCAGTATTTACGCGGTTGGAGAAATCTATTCAAAAATTTCTGAATTCCAGTGATATTTCGCTGAAAATCAGAGGTAAAGTTCCGGTTCTCCGTAATTTGTAATAGATTCGAGTACACATGGTACTTGCATCAAGACAGTTTGACGCCGGAATCCAGCACTTTGGGTTCTTAAAATAAGAATCGTTGGGTATTGAAATCAAGAAAAATGAAAATCAACAATTTTTATGAAACTGTAACATTTGAGTATTTTCCGGGATTTAATGTAAGCCACTGCAGCTTATTTTGCTTTCTCGTGTCAAGCTATAGCCAAACACCCGCAATGTGGGGGCAATGAGGCTCTTGTTCAAAACAACCCGAGAGAAAGAGACATGTCATAGCATGTTTCCAAAAATCCAGACAGTTCTGCTCTAGCAGTCCGCCAAGACGCATGAAAAATTTCTACCATCCAATACTGACATTCAATCTTAACCATCCTATTCAAATCGTTATATCCAAATCAATTGAACCAAGTTGAATTATCTTGACTCATTCAACCACTAATAATTTAAAAAATAATTGAATCAAACGAATTTTGCCCTGTGAAATACTCAAGTAAATTTATATGGTGGTAATCATGTTACTCTTGCAATTAACCCGAATCAATCTTAAAATCAAACTATATCAAATTAATATTATTATAAATTAATATTGTTATAAATTTCAACCAACTTGAATATTTATATCGACTTCCAATATCGCGTTAAAAATCGAATTACTGAATCGATTAGCTAAAACTGTTGTAATTTAACTTTTCAAATATTAAATCCAATGAATCAATTAACAAGAAGGAAAAGGAAAGATTTTAATAAAAAATTGAAAGTGAGCGATCCAATGTAGTAAACATTCAAAGATCTGTCAATTGTAAAATCCTTTGAAACTCGTATTAAACATCCAAGTGAATTGAATCCATTAAATCTCGTATTTTTCATTCCAAAATAAGAATAAACCAAATTTTAGAATAACCTGAGTTGAATAACTTTAGTTACAAATAAATTACTTGTAACTCAGAAGTATTTTTTAAAACGATGCAACAACTTGTATCGAAAATTGACAAGAAATTGCTTATTGCAGGGACTCTCCCTCTCAAATACCCTCCAATCCTCGAAAAAGCAATATTAGTCCCTCACGAAGACCTAGTTTGAAGCAACACTAATACAATTGCCCCCCCCCCCCCCCCCCGCCCATTCTTTTCATTCGCATTTTCATCTTCACTTTGCGTCCAATCTCTTCAAAATTAGAATCGAGAATATTGTAAACGAGAAAAGCATCACGGTGTGAGATCAAGTAGTGCCACCCCGGTGTGATGGGGAGGTGAAGACGAGATAAAGGGAGAGAACCCCTGATATCGAGAATAAAGAGACAAACTGATGGATAGAATCTCCCGCTCTACCCTGGATACGTAAAGGTAAAATTGAATTAAGCTGGAGCATCATAGGCGGCTAAAAGCAGCCTTTGTACGGTGCCAGTGACAATGTACAACCGGACGAGTAGAATCATGCGCAAATGAGACAGCAGTAGACAATGAAAGAGCCAACGACAATAATAATACTCACCAGTGATGTCTCCGTTTGAAACAATACAGACCCATCTTTACCACGAAAATATACATTCGCACGCATTTTATAGGCCTGTAAAAATGATGATTCAATGAAGTGATAGAGACTTCACGTTCCCAACATCTCGACAAAAGGCAAAAATGAAAATTGGCCTCATTGAATTGAAATGACACCTCAAGTGGGACATTCTATCCATAATGGACCACATGATTGTCCCCTTCCACGACACCATTGTGTTGAAATTCAAACTGTATAGATATTTTTATCCACATCATTGGCCACCCAAACGCACCAACTGAACGATTCCTGAGGTCGAAGCGTCCCTAACCTCTCCCTCATGCCCGTGGTCCCCCTCAACCCAGTTGTTTGCATGCAAATTTCGTGAATCCTGCATTTGCCTTTTGCCTTGGGTCGTGTTATTTGCAATTTAAAAGGTACTATACCGGTTGTAGTATAGTCACTGAGTTCTGAAGGGTGTGGTTTGAATGGCTCTGAGGAAGAGAGACGCGACGCGTAAAAGAAATCAACGGAGAAAAAATAGAGATGCGAGATAACATGGGAAGCGATGAAGAAAGATGGAATATTATCAAATGCCAATCACGAACATTCGATGGTGTTAACAGAAGTAAAATTGGATGTAGGCCCTCATACAGAAGTACCCCACCATAACCACCTCGTCATTTCGGGCTTCTTTTTTGTGCTACCATCTTCCATCACTCTACGGTTCACGATGGTTATATGATGAACCGTGAAGGTCATCATGACCTTCGTGTTTTACGGTTCATGAAGTTCATCATGACCTTCGTGTTCTATGGTGCATGAAGGTCATCATGACTTTCGTGTTCTACGGTTCATGAAGGTCATCATATAACCGTCGTGAACCCCGCATGATTTTCATATATCCTTATAAGCTTCATACAGCCGCATATGCCCTACGCGGTCAGCGCACGGCGGTGGTGGGCCGGCTTAGCTTTGAAAAGCTAAACAGTGCTGAGGGTGATCACTAGAAGGATGGGTGGCCGCGAGGGAGCACCTCTGGAAAAGTTCGAATTTTTCGAAAGCTGGAGAAGCATTAGGAATTAATATCCTGCTGGAAAAGTGAAATCCAAAGGAAAGTGAAAGGTTACTTGTGGTAACCTTTTCATGAGTTTCCTGCGTCCCTATAACCTCCATAAAACCTCCACGTATTATGAGTGTATCTCATGTAAGCATGTAAATAAATAATGATAATAATATTGGAACGTCTCATTTGTGATCATTAGTCCTGTTGTCGCAACAAAGCCTGATATCGTCCCCTTTGATTTTGATGACAAAATAATTCATGTCATTGAGTTCTCAGCCCCGGCCGAGGGCAACATCTCAATAAAAGAGAAGGAGAAGGGGCTCAAGTGCCAACCGCTCCTGTTTGAGCTACGTCAGTTAAATCGGGGCTTCAAAGTGAAGCTGATTGTCCTTATTATCAGTTCTCTTGGGGGAATGAAGTAGTCTTTCGTATCGGCGCTCGAAATATTCCCCGTCCGCAGGCGGAATGCCTTCATACACTGAGAAAAAAATTTATTTGTGAGAAATAAATTTTCTTAGCACAAGTAAATATTCAACTGTCCCATACAAAACCTCCATTTGATTACTTGTGTCAAGAAAATTTTCTCTGGTTTTCTTGGGAGAAGTAAATTTTTCTCTCAGTGTATGGGCTGACCAAATGCAGAAGGACTGCAGTAGAGCTCACCCTCTGGTTAGAGGGAGCACTAGTGTAGAGTAATTAGGAGAAATTTGTATCGCTTAGCTTGTTGAACGGTCTTTGAGGTGAAGTCGGAACGCTCGAGGATCATTCAGTGATCTCATTAACGAGTAAAAATAATAATAGAAAATAATAATAATAATAATAATAATAATATAATCACTGAGTTTTGAAGGGTGTGGTTTATATGATTCCGAGTAAGAGAGCCGCAAGGCGTGCAATAAGAAAAAGAAGGAAGAAAAAAAGAAATACGCGAAAACATGGGAAACCACGAAGAAGGATGGAAAATTATCAAATGCCACTCACGAACATTTGACGGTGTTAACAGAAGTAAAATGGTGTATGTTGGCCCTCACACAGAAGAGCCCCACCATAACACAACGTTTAACTCGTCAACTTCTCTCCTCAATTCGGGTTTCTTTTTTCCCCTCACAAACTTTTTTGATTTCTTCACTCTTGTTTCCTCGTCCCTGTGCCACCATCTTCGATCACTCCACGGTTTACTTTTTTTTCCCCTCTCTGACATGTGCGACCTCTGCAGGGTAACACCGACGATTCATGTCACGTATCGCGCGTGCCGGCCAGCTGGCCCCCTTCTTCACAATCTCGTGCCTGTAAAGTCCTAATGACGCGGGACTCGAGGAGCGCCTCCTTTGATTGTTTTTTTTCTTCTTCTTTCTTTTTCTCTCTTCTGTCTAAGAATTTCTTTTTTTTCTTTTTCACTAGTCGTTTGGTTCTTCTTCCTCGTCGGGGTGAGGGAGGGGGGATGTGTGAGTGTGAGGCGGAAGGGACAGACGGATGACTCGAGAGACATTTCTTTGAGAGCATTGGACATGCGATGTGAGTGGCATTACGGATATACCCGGTGCAACGGGATGAAAACATTCTCGTTGAACATGAGAGAACAGGTGAGAATCATCTGTCAGAGGTGGGGGAGGAGGAGGAGGAGAAGAAGAAGGGGAGGAGGATCGAGGTGTGGGGGATTGTGTTTAACGGGAGAAATCCGAGTTGCATTGGGGGGGAAATCATAAAAGTGAGATATTGCTTGTGATATTCGTATCCTTTGGAGGAAATTTGCGGATTTAATCTGGAAATTGTGGAATACTCACGGGTTTCATTTCGATTATTCTTTTCGCAAAAAAGTGGCCTCTCCACCACGAGGAGTGGGTATTAGCCTGATTGTATTGGAAATTCCGAGTGGAGTCTGTACCATTCGGGGAATCCCCTTAATCTTTAGTGGAAAAGGTTTCTAGTAGTTAGACGTCGAGAGCACGAGGTTTTTTTCGTTTTGCTCGAATATCAATTCATTACAGTGAATCTTCTGCAATTAGGAGAGATGTTAGAGATGATTTGATTTTAATCGGATAAGTATGTAAATAATGCGCAGGGGAGAAAATTTGTTGATTAGAAATTAGAATTTAGAGAATTGATAACGGGAGAAGAATTTTTTTCATTTGTTTAAGTGAAGTAGAATATCAACCAAGAGACTAAAACTAAATGAGAGTGGATAGGGGTCATGATCCCTATACTAAGCTCCTATACGGCCCCATCTAGCTCTCATATGATCTTCATAAGGATTTCCATAAAATCCTTATACGACCACAACCATCATATTACCTTCATATGACCTCCATGAAACTCTCCATGACGCCCAAATGATCTCAACGTGACCTTCTTAACTTTTACATGTTTCATTTGTCCGTATCACCTTCATAACCCCCCACGTGATCTTCCTGACGTCTATATAGCTATCGTAAGCCCTAGATGACCTTCATCTGACCTCCATAAGGGCCCACAAGACCTTCATGACACTCAGATGCCCTTATAACTGTCACAAGACCCTATACGGTCACGTATAACATTTATATAATCTTCATATGACCTCTATGAGACGCTTCATGTTCCCCAAATGACCTCTACGTGACCGTCACGACGTTCTGACCCTCATATAGCTGTCGTGGACCTCATATGACGTCCCAGTGAGCTTCACATGAGTTTCATGTGTCCTTATAACCTTCATAAGACCCCCGCATGACCTTCCTGACGCCTATATATCTTTCGTCAACCCTTTATGACCTTCATCTGACATCCGTATGAGCCCGTAAGACCTCCCTGCCATTAATATGTCCTTATGACCCCCATACGGCCTTAGAAGTCCACTTATAACCCTCATATAACCTTCATGAAAATCTCCACAACCTCCACAAACCCCGATAAAAATCACTATTACCGGACGTCACCTGAAAATTTTGTATTATCTGAATTTTTTCATTTAATGCAAAGGGGGAAAAATTGATTTTTAATCTCTCGATGCAGACCATCACAACGAATAATCCTCAAATGAATCACAACTTGAAACGTCATCTTATGCTAATCCACCATCTCACGGGTGGTCGCAACACCCCTCGACTATCTGAAGAGCCGGTTACGCTCACTAATTGCACGTATGCAGCATTATAATAGCTTGATCAACGTCGATGCTGTGTTTGGTCCTGCCCCCTTGCACCCTAAAAATAATCGTCCCCGGGGTTCTAGTGCCCTTAAGGACAGCATCCACCTCACTAGAAAGGGATTTGGCCGACGGGAATGTAGCCCAGAGGCATTCACTCCTGAAGGGCATCGGGATTACGTTATGATGAAATAAAAGAGACCAGGGAAACTCGTGAAAAGGGACATATCTGGGTCCTCCTCTGTTGGGGGGGGGACAAACGACGATGGGAATTCGACCCAATGGAATTTGACATTCAATTTTTGATGATGGAGGGCTGGGTGGATACTGAAGGGTGACTGAGAGCAATAGACTCTTATATGACGTTATGACATGTGTGGAACTCCCCCACTCACTATTCAAATACGGAAATTTCACGTCTGTTCACTTGGAACAGTCATCGTGGATTAATCATAAATATTTATGAATTCTCTGGGAGAGAAATTTCGGGGTTAACAAAAGGAGAGTCAATAAGTGTAATGGAACTGACGGGGGAAACAGTATTTGGGCGATGTGTATATTCTTGATTTGGGGCAACATTTGTTTTGTAGTGGAGATGTTTTGCTGGTGGACGATTTGGCTGGAGCACGTAGGGTCTGGGCTAGGATGAATAATGGTTGTCCTTTATCACAGGAAAATGACTGGCAAATGGAGAGAATTCATTAAGGGAGTGGTGAATATAAGAGCTATTTCGACCTATTTCTTGGACTTGGTCTGACATGACCTTCAGATGCTGTCCGTGTATCGCTTTTGAGGGTCATCAAAAGCCGGTTTTCCCGGTAGCTTAGTTGGAAGAGTGCCCGGCGCGTAACTGGGAGACCCGGGTTCGAATCCCGGCTGGGCGGATCGGAATTTTTTCTCTCTAAATTTTAATTCTATTTGAATTTCATATTTTGAATTTGATAGAATAGAATAGATTTCGATCAGTCTGACCCTTAGGATCGTCACAACCGTAGCCCACATTGGTCGCCAATATTGTCCCAACATTGGGCGCCAACATCGGCCGCAAACATTGCCCCAACATTAAATTTTTTTACTTTTCCCCGAATATTGGTTTTAAAATGAATTTTTTCAATAACAGGTGATGCAATCAATCTCATGATCGAACTCGGTCAGGATGGCGTTGGGAAGAATATTTTACATCACAATTTAATTGATTTAAACAATTTCTTTTCAAATTATCGTTGAAAAACGATAACATACACACATACGCACATACATTACATCCGGACATGGGCTAAAAACAGGATATTCAAACTCCTGAGGCCAAAATTAGTTATCCTGACACAAAAAAATGACAATTTCGGATTTGACGCATACAATGCTTCCATTCGGAAGCAAAAAGAAAAAGAAATCGTTTGTAGAACTGCCCTCTAGGAGAATGAAATGTACGAACGGAATAAGAAAATTTAGCCGTGAGCAAAAATGTTGAAAGAGGGGACGGGGTAAAAAAAGCTTGTCCCTGAATTCTCATCGTATCCGAATGAGACGGAATGGGTACGAATTTCCGTGAGAGCACGTTTTCAGTGTCCTGGGTATGTCTATATACGTACAAAGAATAGCTAAACTAACAGCCGAACCGAGGGCGCCACCAGCCGCTCTAAATGACAATGCACGTCGCTCTTTCGGTTTAATTAACGGCCCCACTCCACTTGCCCATCAGCGGAGGTTTTTTTTTCCATCTACTTTCGGCTTTCCAGTGACTCACTTCTTGGAGATATGCATCCAGTTTACTGTCGGCGCGATGTGCTTTATAATGGAACAGGGTGTTCTACAGTTTCCGGGTTGTCTTCGTGGAAGTGACAGTGGAGGTGACACTTTTGTGACGTTTATGATATTCGAGCAGTGAGAGAGGAAGATTTTGCAATGTGAAGTGGTGGAATGAGAGAAGTCAGTACGAATTAACCGGGATTTTTCGATGAATATCTCTGGATCTATGAGAGGTAGCATAATTTTTGTAAAAACCTTTTTTGTGAAGCGAAGTGAGCGCTAAAAAAAAGCTTCTCTTGAAAATTTTGCTATCTCCTTCGGATGCCGAGATATTCGTCAAAGAATGAAAGAAACATTTCAGGAGTGAATGAATAAATAAAAAGTGATCAGTTTTGTGAAATATCTCGAAATAGAAGATAAATACCGAAATTCTTGGAAGGACCTTTTTTGTAGAGAAAGAGGAGACCTACGAAAAAGGTCCTAATGAAAAATTCGCTATCTCTCTTCAATTCGGAGGTTTGTATAGAAGAGTAAAAGAGGAATCTCCTTATCGCGAGCGAATAAAACTGTTATGAGGTAGTTGTCACTCTTCTCTATAAAAATAAATCCTCATAAACATTCTTTCGTCTTCGGAGAAATTCACTTGAAGAACTGAACTTCAAGTGAAAGTGTATAACAGGCTCAATTTGTTTATTTTGTTTGTTGATAAAAATAAAAACAGAATAAAATTCTGGGGATTATTTCAGAAATCGTTCCTTGCCAATCGATAGGCAATGATTAAATTAATTTCTTCAATTATATACCGGAGGATTTCCTCCATATTTACACCAATCAGTTGCCTCTGCTTTTGACAAACGAATTGTCCTCCAATTACATAATGAATGTCATTAAATTACTCGGCATGTGATCATTTGAATTTCGCCCGGTTAATTCAATTTGATAGCAACACCGCGATGCCCCCGGAGGGTGAAATCAGATACATTTGTCAGTGGATGTGTTGAAAACTACTGGCACTGTGACTTTAACTGATTGTACATGAAAAATAATCTCTCTGGTGACAGTCGGCTGGCCAAATCCATAAGAAGAAAAAGCTTAATTATTGAATTTAATTATATTAATAATTGACGTATCAATGACTCAATGTGATTCATATCACCTTTAGAAAATGAATAATAAAAAAATTTGTTAAATCTAATAATATAAATTATCTTGAGTGTTGAAAATATTTTAATATCACATCAATATTAATTTCAATCATAATAATCATAAAATTCTTCTCTCTGTTTACGAATGATCAGATTTATTTCGGAATGGTCCTACCCCTAGAGAGCATTTATAACGCAACCACTCGGAAAACAAAATGAATGAGTGAAAAAAACGCCTCCTATTTTCGCGGTGATCTTTAGTTCCAGAAAGTTAGTAAAACTTTCGGTGAGAAAAGTCTTCATGACTTTTCCACAATCTCGGGGACTTGAGGTATAATTCCATTTGATCTCTCAACGAGTAACAAACTTCCCTTTCCCCAAGTTATAATGAATCTTTCAATTTAACCCCTTAAGACTTTTCGGCAATTCCAAATAGCCTTAAAAATACGATAAAAATGAGAATTGAGGGGAAAGTTTTATCATGGTGGAATTGCGAGAATAAATAAGTGACGTTATTAAAATGTATTCTTGGAAAACAGAGTTTTCTTAGGATTGTTCTTCATAGATAATCGTTGTAATTGGCTTCATCAACAACATCTCTATATTAAAACAATGGAAATCGACTTCTGGTGGTCAAAATTCGATACTCGAAATTTAGACTCCAAAATTGAGCGTCAAAATAAGGGTTATGAGAGTCAGTGTAAGGGTCACAAGGGTCAAATTAAGAGTCACAAAGATAAAGATAAAGATTAAGGATCACGAAGGTCACCATAAGGATCATGAGGGTCAGATTATGGGTCACAAAGATCAAATTAATGGTCACAAATGTCAAATTAAGGGCCATGAGGTTCAGATTAAGGGTTATATGGTTCAAATTAAGGTTCACAATATTGAAGATCACAAGGGTCAGATTAAGGGCCCAAAGCAGGGTCTAAATAAGTATCACAAGGATCAGATTAAGAGTCCAAATAAGGAACATGGGGGTCAAAAACCGAGGCTCAAAGTAAGGACCACGAGAGTTGTAATGAGGGTCAAATTAAGGACCACAATGGTCATATTAAGGGTCATGGGGGTCAGAAACTAAGGGTCACAAGGGTCTCAATATTCCTCTAAATTGTAAAAATCCAAATCAACTTCTGGTGATGAAAATTTGCTGCTTGAAATTAAGGCTCCAAAATTATGTGTCAAAATAACTGTCTCGAGGAGTATAATAAGGGTCACGAGGATCAGAATAAAGATCATGGGGGTCATATGGGCGTTGGCGACCGGAGCGAGCATCGGGCGTAGCCCCCTAGTATGAAGATGGAAAAACTCAATAACTGATGAAAATGCAGTACATTAAATCATTTAAAATTTTCTCCGGAAATCCATTAGGACTAACTTTTGGATGGTATTGTCCTGCAATATACCTTAAGCTGACAAATGGAGTAAGGAAAGTACCCACTGGGTTTTGTACTGCAGTCGTTTGTCGTACTGTCCGTCGGGTGAAAGACACAGACGCTGTATCCAAAGGGGAAGTCTATTGGCCACTGATGAGGTTATTCCGCTCTCTTTCACTATCCCCCCCGGGGAGGTTGTGACGTCACGATGACCACTTTACGGACACAAACATAATGGAGAGCTTAGGGAAGATGGAAAATCAGTTGCTATCGGGTCGCTTCCCTCGGCATCAATCACGAGATCCACTATGTGGGATTGTGTACTCAAATTACCGGAGATATTGATTAATTTTGCGGGATTTCACGAGATTGATAGACCATCGTCAGCAGTGGGTAATAACTTCCGGGTTTTTTGAGAGAAGATGAATCTGACCATAGGTTTTTGTATAAAACAATTTCATAGAAAAACCTGGCGAATTCATTAGACAATTATATTGGATTTCTATTGAACTTTCTGATATTATTTGGCCGATTCTATTGAAATGTTCAATAGAAAATATTCCGTATAAAAATTCTATAGAATTCTATTTATCTATACAACTTATTCTATTGAGCTATTTTATTGAGACAAAGCCTGAAAAACTTGTATAAATTATCAACATAAATTGATATTAATTTATCCAGTTTTATCAATTTTTAATGGAATTCGCCACGTGAAGCGTGTAACTGACCATCGCCCAAGGGTTTTCTTTGCCGGGTATTTACATGTTATATACAAATTATTGATTGTAGAGTATAGAAAAGGAAGAAAAAGAAAAAAAGAAAGAAAAAAATTAATCAATATTCAGATAATTAGTGGCATAACATACTGGAAGAGGAAAAATAACAAGATGTTTTATATAGTCATATAGGAGATGAGTATGAGTCAGTTTGAGGGATGTGTTAGTGGTGAAAAAAGAAGAGGGTTATTATTGCAACTATTGTTGTGAAATAATGTGAATGGGAGTGAGTTATACCTCCGCAAGCGTCGCTACCGTATTATTCTGCCCGAATGGCTCTCAAATTTTCTAGAAGGAAATGCGCTTGTGACGGAGATTGAGAATATGGTCCAGTTTATCAATATGAATTTATATTATCCAAAGATTTTATGAGAGTAGAAGAGGCATCGAAAAAAGATTGGGAGCGTGAGTCGACGTCACTAATCCGCACTACAATAGCTCGGAAACTCACTCGAAATCGACGCAAACACTCACACCATCCCTTTGTTTACATTCATCGCGTCGTCGAGCGCTTACCAACACGCCGTATGGCGCCGTCAATAAACAAAGTCCAATGCTGCCCATAAAACCAACAAATCCGACAGATAAAAACCTCGAAAAATTTATCCCGAATGCATCCAATCGACTTTGAAAAAAAAAAAGTCGTAAACTGATAAATACGTCTGGCACTACTCACCGTGCACCGGTGCGCCGCCATTAGGGCCCCATATAGCGTGACATGCGCACCATCGCGAGTTGACTCGTCTCGCTGTAAAACACGCAACATTTGAGATTTCAAGGCTCTAAAAAACTCAGCCGAATGAAGGAGAGGCTTTAAAAAAACTTTTAAAGGGGCAGCGCTATGAAAATTCAAGATCACTCGGGCTTATCGCATTCAATTCAATGTTTTATCGGTTATTTCCGGGGAGTTTAAAAGTCAGGGCTTTTTACGTTATCTTTGATGAAGGTAATTAAATGGATCATTCCTAATTTCTCGAAATTATGATGCTATTTATAAAAAATAAAGTGGGGAAAGGATTGAAGGAATAACGAAATGATTTGGTAGGAATGGAATTTAATTTCGTCTGAAACTGAAAATATATGACTTGTTTCACTCTTCCTTTAAGACTATGAACTACATATAGAAAAACCTGAACGTTCACGGAGAGAAATATTCAATAAAAATTACGTATCTTTTCCGTAATTCCGGAGCAAAATGTGGTCCTATCCTATCCTCTATTCTACAGGAAAAACAACGTACACTGAGAAAAAAATATATTTTTGCCAAATATTCATTTACTTGAGAGAAGTATTTATTTTTTCAAAATCGTATTTCTCCAATCGAGTCATTCCCATCAGGCGAGCCTGACTAAGTTTCAATTACAACAGTCATGTTGCTCGAGAGGATGACTATGTTGCACATGACCTTGGATGGACTCTTCTAATGATTCTAATGATATTTCCAAAATTTTTCATTTTCTACAGGCCAGAATTTCGATCAATTTTTTAATGTTGATAATTATTGAAGAAGTTCACTCAAGGTCATAACTAACATGATCATATTCTAGAGCAATATAATTGACATGATTGAAACCTAATGAGGATTGCCTAAGAATGACTCGAATGGCGAAATACGGTATTGAAAAAATAAATACTTCTCTCAAGTAAATGGATATTTGGCAAAAATAATTTTTTTTCTCAGTGTACACTTAAAGTCGATAATTATCGATATCTCGCAAGTCTGTCACGCTTATTCCTCATTGGTTCCAGTCATCTGAAGCGGTAAACTTAATTCATAATTAATTTAATTCTGAGATTTTCAATTATGATTGTGACAATTACAGCGCGCTGTAACGCTCGTTCGGCCTCGTTATAGGACATTTTACGGAACTGTCACGGAATTATTCCAGAGCGTTCCGTAATTTTTATCTGAATCTCCTGTGAAAAATTACGATACCGTCACTTAAATTTTCTGAGTCTATTCCGTAATCGGTGAGGGAATTGTGAGTTCCGTAATTTTCACCGAACATTTCTCTCCGTGTAACTAATTTTGTTATCCCCGTTGATTTCAAAATATGCCGAGACAACTCATTGTGAAAAGAAATCGATTCAACTCATTACATTACGTTACCAATACTGTAAACCAAAAATTGATTTGAAATGAGTTCTGACCCGATGGGGAAAAAAGCTATTTCAAGCGCAAAACACGATGTTTTTGTAAAATACATTCATTAAAATCGTAATTTACGTTTAGGTTTTTCTGCATGTATTGAATTAAAAGTGCGAGTATACAGCTCTTATAACGTCGTGGATTGAATTTAATTTTTTCAAAAATCGTTTTCTCGAAAAAAGGTTCAGAAACTGAGGCTGATATGCTGCCTAAAAAATACTCTTGGTCTATTGTATAAACACTGCAGGAGATTTCCCCCAGAAAACATTGCCCGAACTACTCGGATATCCTTAATAGCCCATTTTTCCAGGGAATGGTGTCATCCTCTCTTTGATTTCGCCTCGAATCATCGTGCCCTTCCCTCACCTCCCAGAATCCCCTTATGCTGTGTCAACACGTCAGCCCGAGCCAATGGATCCGATACACATTGACATGGACCCCCAGGGTCCAGGGCGACGAAACCCGCTGGCTTAATCGCACAGTCTCGATCTCACCGTACGATAACAATATACGCGCGGGAGAGGGTGCCACACACGGAATACCAAAACGCCAAGAGGTAGCACGCACCACACATAGTCCTGTGTACCATGCATAAGACTCGCGATGGGGCGAGGGGGTGGACGAGGGAAAGGGTATGCGTCGCGTCAATTTTCCAGGAGCCAGAACGCGTAATAGCCCGACGCGCTACGACGGCGCCAGGAAATTGCACGGCAATCATTTCCTCTCCTACCCGATGGGCTGAGAGTACACCGGGGGATATGGCAACAGCCGCGTCCAAACTCCGTGTGTTCTCACTTTTTTTTCGGTACACTTTTTTTTAGTTTATTTTCATTTTTTCCTTTTCTACATTTTTATATCGATAACACGTGCGGCGAAAAATTCACCTCATCTCTTCTGGGTGTTGCATTTTCACCGGCGAAATGACATGGTTGAAATAACGGGGAAATAGTGGCAAACAGTATTTGCATATTGAGTCGAGCTCTCTATTTTTGTCTCTCGTTGTCAGTCGGATTCTTCATTATTGAAAAAACGAAACTTGCGTATTTTTAGTATTGGTTTTTGGTAGTTTAATTAGGAGTTTATTTCGGGGTTTATTTCATGAGACTTGATGGGGGAGCATCAGTACGATTTTTCTGTTCATAAAATGGGACTGAATGGTTAAAAATTTTCCACTGAAATTTTAAGTTGTTTTTTCATTGAAAATTCATAATTTCAGGGAAATTATTGCGACACATAAGTCTTGATGAAAAAAATTATGTGTAAAAATTAGATTATAAAATTATATGTTACCCTGAAGAAATCTTTTATCGTATTGAATCAATTCACTTGTGGACAAATATTGTAATAAAATTTCCACCAAAAGTTCTCTTGAGAAATTTATGTCTTTCGGGTAAATACATTCGTTCTACAGAGAATTATACGAGGCCCCGGTTTTGTCAAGTGAATGTTATGGATTATAGTGTATATCATTGTCCAATAAACACTTATAATTTCCATGGAACAAATGATAATTTCAAGAACAAACTACAATTTTCTTGCCGAAAACTGTGTTATTGGTAAAACTAAACAAATTCGAGGGGAAATTTTTTTCGGAAAAAAATATTCTTTCCTCGTCATATTCTTTCTATGTTATGAACCTATGGAGTTCTCTCAGATTAAATGATTGTCGTACAATAGATTATATTTTTTCCTGCCAATAGTTCGAATTCTTCTAGAGATATTTCTGATGATCGTGACAAAAATTTAATTTTTGCGAAAGATATTAAATTTCCTTCTATGAAGTTGATTAATGTCCCTCAAGTAAATCTGTTCCACTCCATCAAATATTCTCACGTGGAACATACAGTATTTCATCCGAGTTAATTTTTTCTCGCAAAGCATTTCATCCTCGCCAAAACCCTAACACATTTTATTGTCTCAGTATCATCTGAGTCTGCCTGTTCTACAGCTTCCCTTTCCACCAAAAGTAGCTTCTTCTTTTCTTGCCTTCTTGGTTGACTGGCTTTCTCAAACCCCCTTGCCTTGGTATGAATCGCGAGATTAAACGACTTCGCTCCCTGCTAGTTACGTTCGAGTATCTCGGGGATTAGTACGAGAAAACGAGTGAGTGAGAGAAGGAAAAGCCGGGCGAAGGGGTGGGGAAAGTTCAGTACCGAGTGAAACGTAATCAAGATATTTCTTTGAGTTGAATGCGCCAAGCTGTGCGAGTTGAGAAATAAAAAGAGAGAGAGGCTGTTGAGGGTGAGGATCATCATACCTCGCTCCCCAGGAAATGTTTCGGGGGTATCTCACGGCCCAGGGTGTTGGTGGAGTTGCTAACGTGAAATGAAGATAAATGTTGGGATTTTCATAATCATTCGAGTTTCATTATGACGGAGTTTTTGAGGGGAGAAGACAATTCACAAGGTTATTCTCATCGTTAAAATTTACATGGGAAAGTCATTGGTGTGGACAAGCTGGATTATTTTGAATAACGTAATTCTCCATTTGTTTCGGGGGAAAACAGGGGAGCATCCGACCGTGTTGTCATGGCTCCGGGGTATGGATCATTTATTCGTACTACTGATGGGCCTGCGCGCGCACCTATGGCTTGGAACATAACCTCAAACATTATCTCTAACTACAGAAAGAAAACGGAAAGCTGTAGAACTGCACCTTTTACGGGCCTACCGACAAATACCTTTTCATCACGCTGTGTATAAAGTGACATTTTACGCACGCTCCGCGTACTGATCTAGTCAGTGTGACAGATGGATATATTAGGGCAGTGCACAATCGACCGACTGTGCGACTGGGGTTTTACATGGTTTCCCGTGCAGTCCTAGCTCGAATGGGGCACAGCTAAGAGTAAGATGACCATGATACCGCAGATAACAATGAGAGGAAAAAGAAAGGAGGGGCGGCAGGCTAGAGGAGGGGTTTCAAATCGAGAATTATGTCGATAAAACCAATGAAATAGAAAAAATTTAAAAAAAAATTAATTAATTTGAGAAGTAGAAGTTGAGGGTTCGCGATCTCCCATATATCCACGGTAGAAATTACCTTGAATCGACGGGAAAACTTCCCGTATATCCACGGTCAAAGTGAGCGCAGAGCGCGTGAATAGACACTGCTGAAAAACTAATAGAGTTTTCAATAAAAGTTCGAAAGAAATCCAATAAAATTTTCCGTAGAATATGGATTTCGCAACATTTTTCTATGAATTTTTTTCCCGCATGATCCTGGAGACGCGAAATTCCTGGTTTCTAGTCATAAAAAAATCCTCAAAATGTAACTGAACATTTCCAAGCAAAAGCAGGGGTGTGAGTGCTCCCTTTAGTATAATTGCTCTGTTTGTTGTTCTCATTCTTGCCTCGACGCTCAGCCCTTGAGCCTCGAGAGTCTCCTCGTAGCAACCTCAGGGGCCAACCTAAACTCCCCACGTGGACCCACATGAACGTAAGAAGGGGGAAAGTACCATATGAAACGAGACCAGAAAAATTAGTCTGCCGGGGGGATCAACCCTGACGTTTCCGGTGTCGTGTAATGGAGCCTCTGGGCTTTTGTTCTTTCTCGGTGGCAAGACAACGCCAAGAGCCAGGTACTTGGGGATGGTTCAGGAGTGAGGGACACACTCGGCAAGTCTCGAGTGTAGTCAACTCAATCATCTGTCTGCCGAGAACCCGAGAAAATGGGGGAAAAAGAAACATGTGGCTTGAGGTGAGTGTAATCAGGTGGATTTGGGGTGTGTTAAAATCCAGGATTTGGGGGGAATTGTCGACTCATTATTATTCGGTTCATGTGGGCGCGAAAGTTTTGCAGGCGGCGCAGGACGCGTGATGGCTGATTCGTCTTCTCTTCCAGTTTGAGTTGTAGTAAATTTTGTGAAAGAATTCCGAATTCTCCTGGAGTTATGCCAGCCTGGCTGGACCGGGTGCTTAATGCTGAATCAATTGAAACGGATGCAACTTAAAAATGAAAACTAAAATCAAAATTTCTCGTAGAAAATCAATCAATAGTCAATTTTACATGCGTTATTCGATAGACATTTGTTCTATATAACTCATTCTATTGGGATTATTTCTATAGGAATTCCTTGACATACATTTTTCAAGTTTTTTTTTTCACTCTACTAGGAAAGTGGGCGCGCGCTTGATTGACTAGTGATTTATACATATTATTTTTAATTATTATGTATTCATTTATTCATTAAAAGGCAGTTCAGGTCCGCATTTATTATATTTTGATTTGAGAAAGAACTGAAAAAATGATCTTTAAAAATTTGCACGTTGTAAGGCTCATGAAGTTGAATGAATATAATGGAGAAGTTATTCTCCAATTTTTGCACTACATTTTCCCCATTCATCTTTCCTGCATAGCTTAGCTATTACATATATATGTGTAATAAAATAAAACTGATTAATTTATTGAGCCATCCATTTAAAAAAATTTTCAAGATATTCATTAGCTAAGATAAACTTGAAATATTCCCAAGTCTAGGACATGTTTGGCGGAATAGATTGCTGACCAAAAATGTTTCACCAATTTTTTAATAGAAGATTTTTCCTCTCTTTTCATCCGAAAAAACAAACGAAAACACTTATAAAATTTGACCGGAGGAACTTCTGAAGTAAATATCTCAACTTTTCGAGTGGTATAGAAAAATCAAAGTCTTTTTTTCTATAAAATGTATTCCATAGAACATCTCTCTTTAAAAAACCCGTTCAGATAAGCTGCAAAATTTTCTAATGGAAATCCAATGGAATATTTCAGCGAATTCCCTAGATTTTTCTATAAAAGTCCTTTCGTACGTGACACCCCGCGGCAATAAAAAACTAAAAACAGTCTTCCGCATTTTATGTTTACCTCCCAAAAAAAAATCTTTTAATTTTATTAACTTCTTCGCGGTATAACCGAACGTACCTCATTTCTTCTTAACCATCTATATGGACCGACTTTCTTCCTCTGGCATTTCTGGTATCTCCTCTTATTTCATTCCTTCGTCCCAAATATAGTTAACTCAAAGGAGTCCAACATGTGAAAATTCTCGTTCTCATTGCAATTTAACTTGGAGTCAACTCGGATAAAAACAAAGAGGAGACTTGTAGGAGGGAGGGGGACTTAAGACGCTCAGTTTTAAACTGTGGGAGCACAAGTTACCTCCGTACAAACACACCTATAGTAGGGTTACACGCTTCATGCAGTGAACGAGAGGAAAATACGGGGAAGATGAGGAATGAAAGGGACAGACTGTTAAAACTCCTCCGACTACTGTGTCTCTTACAGTCGTGTCTGGAATAACTAACGTACATGGTATAGCTTCCCCTCATCCTCCGGCAAACTGTACAACAGCTTAACTCAGTTTGCATAAACGCCCTTAGTAGTGAATGCACTCACTTGATCTGACGCACGTAAGCCCTTCGACTTGTTCCAGCAGTTTCCACGCAACTTTCTGGATTGTTTCCAATTCGATATGTTCAAGACGTACCAACTTTCAACCCTCGGAGTGACTTTGGGGGGGGGGGGTGGATTAATTGAACGAGTGGTGGCACTGTACCTCGAAGAATTATTCAGCTGAATTTCAATTGATGAGTTTTATTTCTGCGATGAAGTGGAAAGTTTTTCGGAAATGTGGAATTTTCGCGGTAAGGAGTCATCTTACGGGAAAATGTCATAAGACAGCTTTTGTAGCTGAGAAAATTTCCCTTGAAAAAGGTCTTTTGAGGTATTCCCGTTAATTCAGTCGTTAACGTGATAATTTGATGTATATCCCCTTCGCATCAGAAGAAAACTCATGATATCCATTTTCAAATTTCACGTTTTTAATTTCTCAGTCTTTTCACAGAAATGTAATTGAATAATGACGATTAAATTTACACTGAATCACATTCGCAAGTCTTCATTTTGAGGTGATGGTAGATGACAAAATGGCGACGCTACATTTGAACAGCTGATCGATTAATCAATAAAGTAGATCACCATTTATAATTCTTATTAGCAGAAAATGATCGTGGATTTGAGGAAAAGTTTTGTTATTTCACTATTACGACTCTCATTTGTCAGAAAATAAATTTTGGCTCATCTTTTTGGTTTATCCGGTCTAATGGCATAAAATAATACTGGACTCACTTGAAATTTTCCCTGCGTTCACACGAATTGAAGAGACGCTTATTAAAATCTACCCATTCTCATCAGTCTCCCACTTGTATTGACCGAAGGGCTGATTATTGTGAATATTATTTACTGCCATGTATGAATAGACACGTGGGCCGCGTGTGATAGGTAAATATCTTCCATACTGCGACAACACGAGGGCAATGACTGGACTCGGGGGTGGATGAATTGGGCTGTTGTATCCTTTGTTCTCAAGCAGCCAATCGAGTGTCGTGATTGCCGTTGCAACTGCATTCGGGGGTATATCGGGATGGTATTTTTGATTTTTTATGTTTACCGGAGTTACTAGGGTCTGTCCGGCTGAATGAATTTTGACGGGTGACAATGTGGGGCTGGACGGGCTGTACTCATCCTTGATAATTTTATACACTGGCCTCGATGGTTCCACCTCGGTTGGACTATTTGGTACGGGGATGAAGGGATTTTTTACTGGAAGAATGGAAAATGATAAAATTTAACAGAGATCAAATTTTCAAAGGGATTTTTCTCGATTTTTGGGAAAATCGAATTATCTCGATTATTTTTCCCATCACCATTTCGACCAATTGAATTGCAGTATTCGATGTCACGTGACGCATCAGAATTTCAACCAATAGAATTGCACGCTGAGAAAAAATTAGTTCTACCGAAAAATTATATGTTCCCCTGGGGAGATCTTTTGATCGTGTTGAATGAATTTACTTGTGGGCAAGAAATAAAGTTTCCACCAAAACATGATAATTTTCGTAGTAGTAAATGTTCTCGTCAGACATTTATGTGTCTTTCGGGTAAATACATTCGTTCTACAGAGAATTCCCAGAAAACAATTTTTGCCAGTGCCATCTAACATTTAACAGAACATCGGCAATTTGTCGACAAATTGTCGACACACTTTGCTGGGATTATATGAGGCTGAATAATTTCGAGGGAACAATTATATTATATTCTTTCCTCGTCAATGTATTCTTTCTATGATATAAACATATGGAATTTTCTCTGATCAAATGCACTAATAGAATATTCGAAAGGAAATGCGTTAACTACACTGAGAGAAAAAATTACTTCTGCCAAGTAAATTTACTTATCGCAAGTAAATGTATATAAATATTAGCATTTGAAATGTGTCGATTTTCTTGTAGTTAGTAAATTTACTTGGCAAAGGTAATTTTTTTTCTCAGTGTATATCAACGAACGGTAGAGTTGAATATGACGAAACAAATATTCGTTAATAGTTAACGAATGGTTCACTTGAAGGGTGAAAGTCGAGTTAAACGAGGCTCCTCAAATATGCATTTGTTAACTATTAACGAATGAACATTTGGTGAGATCGAATAGACCCTAGCCTACAACTAAACCTATTTGTTAACAATAATTAATCCTTTCTATCTTGTGATTGTCGTGCAATAGATTATATTTTTTTCTGCTAACAGTTCGAATTCTTCCAGGGATATTTCTGATGATCACGACGAAAATTTAATTTTTGTGAAAGATATTAAATTTCCTTCTATCGAGTTGGTTAATTCCCTTCAAGCAGATCTATTCGATTCCATCAAATACACTCACGTAAAACATAGTTTTTCCGCAGAGCTAATTTTTTCTCTCAGTGCAGACATTCAATGTCACGTGATTGACAATGGGAGCTTCGTAAATATTTTGAATAGAAATTATTCTATTACATGTTTACGTGAATATTCAAGACATTATAATCGTATTACTATACTCATGCTCAACAGGCACAACATCCACTGGCGTCCCTGTCTGCAAACTCTCGTACCCATAATGATAACCGAGACGCTGTGTACTCTTGGTATTTCGTGACGGTAGATACCCTCGGGAGGGTGTCTCGACGTAACGTGATGGCACTGGTGATCGATTTGATATTGGTGATGCCTCAACAACCCACGCAATGCTGATCTGTAAATGGAGTAACCATACAGAGAAAACCAGAGATCACTCTCCGAGTTGATACCAAGTTTAATTCACTGGGGGAATATATTCTCAACGTTTGTACTTTTGTTTTGAGATCGAGTTTGGCTTAATACCAACCAGTATTACGGAGAACATTGTTTCCATTTCGTGTCTGCGACTGTTACTGAGTTAGTTCAATTGTCAAGTCATTTATATACCTTTGGTGCAATGGTTAATGGAATTGTAGACTTGTGGGGCTAATGGACGAGTCCTGTTGGACAACGGAAGTGCTGTTACTTATTTCGAAGAGAAGTTCATTTAGTTTTCTCTTTCAGTATTTTTCACTTGGACATTTTCTCCATTTCCGTTCAGAGGTGACTTTTACTTTTGAACAATTCGCGTAATTTATTTGTTGCGTTGATGGGGCTAGAGGATAGCTGAATGGAACGTGGTTCCTACCATTATACTTGCTTTCAAAATAGTACATTTTATGACTTGTGCGTAAAACGTTGTTTCGCGAAGAAAGATTATGTTCGTCACTCGGTCGAAAACAACTTTTCTAACTCGTGTGATTGCATTGCAATCGTCAGAAAAGTTTTTTTCGGTTTTGTGACGAAAATAGCTATTTACACTCGCTCCGCGTGTGCGAAAATTCAGTTTTCGACACACTGTGATGAAAAATAACATTGGACACTCCTGGGAAAAGTGTTCTTTGACCCTTGGGAGAGTAGCACTCGCCTTCGGCGAGCGCTATATATCTGCCGCAGGTCAAAAAACACTTTTTTGTGATGCCTGCCTGAAAAGTGCACTTTTCAAAACGGTTTAGTGTACGTCAAGCGATTGTTTTCTGCACGGCGGGCGTAAAGTTCACGAGCCCACGTAGAGAAATGTTCAGTAAAATTACGGAACTCTCAATTCGCTCACCGATTGCGAAATCGACTTAGAAAATTTAAGTGATGGCATCGTAATTTTTCACCGGAGATTTCGATAAAAATTACGGAACGCTCTGAAAAATTCCGTGACAGTTCCGTAAAATTTTCTCCAATCACATTTAGCTTCGAAATTACGGAAAAGATACGTAATTTTTATTGAATATTTCTCTCCGTGCATGCGTAGTAGTATATTGTGTTCCAAGTGCGTAAAGAACCACTTTTACGCACGCACATGTAACATCCTATTTTTTGTGATACTTGCCTCAAAGGTGCACATTTCAAAAGCGTCGCTTTACGCATTCGAAATTCACTTTACGCACGCTCTTGAAGTTTACGCACGCCGTGCCGAAAACAACCACTTTACGCACACTAAACCGTTTCGAAAAGTGCACTTTTGAGGCAGGTATCACAAAAACACATTTTCGTGGTCAATGTTTTAAATCAAGACATCTTAAAAACTTTACGCACAAGTGATGAAATAATATATTGAGCTACGAGTACCCAAAAATGTACGTTTCCACACGTGTTACGCGTGCCATTTGTGCAGAAACCTGCTCAATTCGGTGAACATAACCATGAAAACTACCTTACCGATCTCCCTCGAAACATTACCCTCACACGATCACCAGTTACCACCCACCATAGTATTTCCACTCTCTCCCCACAGATGTCGCAACTAATATCTTCGAAGGACGTGAAGTTGTCCCGTCCCTAGTGAAAAACTGACATCCCTAAACTCTAAAATTGCCAGTCCTTCTCAATTTCTCAGATCACCTCACTTCACACAGCTGCTGAACTTCAATACACGGTGGCTAATGGAAGGGGACAAAACTGGTTGAAATATTCAGCCTCCAAAAGACGCCTGATTGTGATTTCAATATATTTGAGTACACAGGTAATAACTCATTATCAGCCACAATCAATCGTTCGTGATCGACTGTGATTCGACGTGACTCTTCTGTCATGAGTAATTGTCACTTGTGAACGTTTTATCGAGTGATGGCGAGGGTTCGCCGATCCGGCATTGCATGGGGCGCGTCTAGCGTGGCGTCTGTGATAATATGCCCTCAGGAAAATAGCTTTTCTCCTGTCAAATACGTGTTTCACACTGGAAATTTGGGTATTTCCTGTTCTAGGTTTTGAGCTGGACTCCACGAGCTCTTTGAGAGGTCACAGGCAGGATGGCTCTCCCTGGTAATTACAAACAAGTCGCACTCTCAGCTTCTAGTATGGTGGCTACAAACCGTAAGTACCTTGCATGACTCGGACTAATTTTAATGTAATCGTGTCTTTGATGCTGTTGATTCATGAATTTTGTTCCTTCTGCAGAACGTTTGAGAGCTTCTGGAGGAGGTGGAGGAGGATCTGGGGGAAATGTAAGTTGAAATGGCAATGACCTTCTGTTGGGGGTCATCAGTCGTTCACTAGAGCCATTGACAATTCCTGTTTTGGAATTTTCATGTTTTAGGCATGAAAGAGTGCAGAGGAGTCTATGAAAATAATTTTTTTACGTTTTCAAATCTTTTATGGATGTTTTAGTGTTTTTTTCGGGATATTTTTCTAATGAGGATATGTACACAATTTTAATGATGGAATTTTAGATTTATTTGCTTTGGAATTTGTCGGAGTTTTTAAAAATTTGTATTCGATCAAAGGAGTGGAGAATTTTTTGAGAAGTCTCTTTTGAGGCTTTTGATGAATTACGTAGATCTCTTCTTGCCATAGATAATTGTAAAAAAAATCATCAAATTTCAGATTTGTTTTTTAAGGTGTATCCTTATAAAACAGATTTTTCCTACGATTGATCCCATGTTTTTCATAGATAATTTATAATTTATGAAATTATTCATCTCCATAGTTTGTATCGAGGAAGTAGGGTCGTGGGAAATGTGGAGAAAACAATAAACAGCACTACATTATTGTCAATTCGCGACGTTTCGCGAAACAGAATAAACATCAGAAAATCAAAAATGAATAAACATTCCAAATGAAAACAAATGTCATGATCGACCTAATCGATAGTTATCATTGCATTACAGAAAGATTCCGGGAGTCCATTTATCCAGACTCCCCATGGTCATCCTGGATTCACCCCTCAGAAAGTTGGAAAAAATGCTGCGGTAATTATCATTCTCTAAACATTCTAATTCTAGAAAAAAAATCTCAAAAAGAGATAGAATTTCCCTGGCTTTTTGATTTATTTTTTCGATATTATGAAATATATTATGAAATATCATATTTTAAACAATAGAATCCAATGTTTCTTTGCAACTTATTTCGTTGAGGTATTTCCTATTAGAATTCCTCGGCTGAAATTTTTCAATGTATTTTATTTGATTTTTTTCTGAAAAGAAATAAAATGGAAAAAATAGAAAATTCATGTCGAGGAGTTCCTATAGAAAACATCTAAAAAAATGTATAGAATGAAGAAATCTTATTGATTTTTTCTATAAAATAGTTTCTATAGGACATTTTCTATCGAATTCGCTAAGTTTTTCTATTTTCAATAGAAATGTTCAATGAACAATATTCTACAGAAAAAAGTCAATAGAATTCAATTTTGCTATACAATTCATTCTATTGAGATATTTTCTATAGAAATTTCTCTCCCCACATTTTACATGTTTTTTGTGTGCTATGTTTTACGAAGAGAAAAGATAAATAGAATGTAGAAAACAATTAGAAAATTCATATCGAGGAATTTCTTTAGAAAACATCTTTAAAAAATGTACAGAAAGATAAAATTCACAGATTTGTTCTATAAAATAGTTCCTACAAAAACTTCCAGTAAAACTGTGGAATGCTACAATAGCGCCGGCCAAAAATAAAAGAATTTTCAATAGAAATCCAATAGAATTGTCTATAGAATTCGCTACCCTATCACCTATTTTGCGTGTCTGTAACTCCGTAAAAAAACTTGTGTCCTAAAAGCCCATTTCTGAATGATTCCAGGCGGACCCAAGACTCCCGAAACCTCCGAAGCCGCCAGAAAAGCCGCTAATGCCATACATGAGATACAGTCGTAAAGTGTGGGACCAAGTGAAGGCCCAGAACCCCGAGCTGAAGCTCTGGGAGATCGGCAAGATAATTGGTCAGATGTGGCGCGACCTCCCCGAGGACGAGAAAACGGACTTCATCGAGGAGTACGAGACGGAAAAAGTCGAGTACGAAAAATCCCTGAAGACGTATCACAACTCTCCAGCCTACCTGGCCTACATAGCCGCCAAAAACCGTGGGAAATCCGCCATCTGCGTCACGAGTTCCAGCTCTGACGATCGCGAGACCCACGATCGTTCCTCAGGGGGCAACAAGAATCAGGCAGTGCAGGACAGGCGCATAGACATTCTCCCAGCAGAGGACGACGACGATCAGGACGACGGTTACTCCGTGAAACACGTGGCATACTCGAGATACACTCGTAACCACAGGCTGATAAACGAGATCTTCAGTGATACTGTTGTTCCAGACGTGCGCTCAGTGGTCACCACCCACAGAATGCAGGTCCTGAGGCGACAGGTGCAGTCACTGACGATGCACCAGAAGAAATTGGAGGCTGAGCTGCAGCAGATCGAGGAGAAATTCGAGGCAAAGAAGAGGAAATTCATCGAGACGAGTGAGATCTTCCAGGAGGAGCTGAAGAAGCATTGCAAACCAGCCGTTGACGAGGACACATTCAACAAGATGGTGGAGCGCCAGTACGAGTTATTGCGTCGTGAGAGGGTCAAAGGTGCTGAGGAGAGTCGCCCTGAGACAGGATCAAACGATTCAACCCCAACGTCAACCCCAACTCCAGCCTCAGTGAACGAGGAGCCAACCCCAATGGAGCTTTCAGAGAACAGTGAAGGGGATAAGAAGACACCAGAGCCCGAGAAGATCGACACCAAGAAGGACAGTCCCTCGCCTCCCTACGTCGAGAGTAAATCGGACTCTCCGACCCAGAGTATCCAGAGTGCCCAGATGAGCACGAACAGCAACAAGACTGCTGATGGGAATACGAGTCCAGTGGCCCCAGTTCCTACAGCATCAGTCATCAACAGCAGTACAACAGTTGTAACTAGTGCCTCAAGCACCCCGACAACATCCCCAAACGACAATGGGAACGGTATTAATCCAGCGGGAGCTGCAGCAGTTCCAGACAACCCAAGTCCCAACACTGGCATCAATCCCACTAATGGGAATAGTTCAGGGCCCATGTACTCCACAGCAGTGAGTCCAATTCACCATCAGCTGTCGCCCCAGCCCCACCCAGTCAATCAAATCAGCATGGCCCAGCATCAGGGACAGCACCAGGGACCCCATGTGACGAATCCCCACCAGATGCAGCCCTCAAGTCAGAGTCAAGCCCCCTTGCACCAGGCACCTCAGCACCCGCAGGGCCAGCACCAGGGCCCCCACCCAGGCCCCCAGAATCAGCATCAGCACCCTCACCACCTGTCCCACCAGGGCCCAAGTCACCCTGGGCCTAATCAGCATCAGCAGATGGCGCCAGCTCCACCTCCCTCGCAATCGCCATCCCCACACTCTCAGGGGCCTCCAACACCTCAGTATCCACCGCCTGTCAACCCCCCGACGACTCCCCCCACATCGTCACCAGCACCAATCTCCCATAATCCTCATTCTTCATCGTCTTCTCATCCCCAGGCGCCTAATCCCCCATCGACTCCTCCATCGTCGTCACCAGTTCCTTCGATACCTCATAATCCTCATCCCCCAGCTGGCATGATGTCCAATCATCTGCCGCCTCATCAGGCACCTCAAGGGCCTCCAGTGATGCAGGCACAGGGCCCTGGACCCATGATACCACCGGGGCAGGGCTACTCCCAGCAGTATCCACCTGGGAATCAACCGCAAGCCCAGAATGTGCCTCTGGCACCGAGACCTCCTCATCCCTCTTATGGGTATGGACAGCAGCAGCCGTACCATCAGCCCTATCCTCAGTACTCCCATCCTTACTATCATCAGCCTTATGCACAGTATCCACCACATGGCATGGGTCGACCTCATCATGGTCCTCATAGTCCTCACAGTCCTCATTCCCCCTATCATCCGCAGTCTCCGCATTCTGTGGGCGAGGGAAATCCTCCGGGGAATCCCCCGAATGCTGAGGGCGGGGGGGCTAATTACCCCCCTGGACCCGTGCATGAACCTGAACGGGGCCAGCCCCAGGAGGGACAGGGCGAGGGCCAAGGGGAGGCCAAACCTGGGGGACATTGAGGGAAGCTTCCAGATGTGAATGATTTTTTTGGGATTTTTTAGTAATTGTGATTGGGTGGAGAGGAGGGAATGGATTGGGATGGAAGTTTGAGGGATTGATAGAGGGTGTAAAGATGTTTTTCTTTAGCGTATATGAAGGAAATTCTGGGAATGATTGGGTCACTAAAAAATTAACGAAACTTGGATAATTGACAATGAAATAGTATTGTATAATCATTTCATCCAATTTCTCGTCCAATCTTTTTTGAGGAATGTCATTGATAGTGTTTTCTTTACTATAAAAAATAAAACTGCAATTGGTAATGAAAACTGAATTTTTTAATTAAATTTCATTATTTCTCCTGTTTAATTAACAATTTAAAAACTGCATTGTTCCTATTGAATTTCATTATTTTTTACCCTTTTTGTTTTGGTATAAACTGACTCTGACGATATAAAATTATTATTTTTTTTCAATTTCACACCAGAGAATAGAAAAAAGAATTAAAAAACTGATTTTGTCCTTCATTTAATTTTTTAATCCAGAATGGTGAAACAATGAATGAAAAATTAAAATGAAAGAATTCCAGTCGACGTTTCAGTTCCATTTCAGAAACCCTCATCAGGACACACAACTCGTTCAAAACTTTATTATTCTGTGCGAGTTAGTTTTGAATGAAAAATGTTAAAAAGGAAACCTCCATTCAATTTTTTTTTTCATTCTCATATAGCCGATTGTGCTTTTTATGGTCCCGTTCCACCCACCACCCTTCGTTGCGGTGTCGTGGGCTTTCTCCCTCACCACGTCGCATTGTACTCCAGGAGCTGCTCCATGTACAGACTCGCCTGATCACCAAGGGAAACCATGGAAAACCCTGGCCTACATGAACTCCATTGACGTCCCATACCATCGGAGAATGTTCCCCAAACAATCAATCTCGATAATTTCCGGTGTCTAGACTCCCGTTCAACAGTTTCCGAAAGATAAAAAATCCCAATTTTTTGCCCCATGCTGGCCATTCAATTTAAATTCATTCTAATAACATGTAATTTTGAATTTCATTTTTAACATGTAATTTTGAAATTTCATTTTTATGTTCATTATTGATGTCATTAATGATACGTTAATAACAATTAGACCGGATAAACATCATTTATGCTGATGAACAAGAAAATAAAAAACAAACAGTTTTATAATTACAATAAGAATGTTTTGTAGGCCTTTATTAATCTTACTTTACAGCTTTCATTTGCCACAGACCGTCGTTGAGATAATGACAATTTTCAATACCTACTCCTTTGTTTACTTTAGCTCTGCAAAGAAAAAAAAATCGGGATTAACATTTTAAAAAGATCGAGGGGCCGCGAAAATAGCATCAACTCACATGTCGTCTGTTGACAATGCTGCGACACCAACAGCCAGTGCGTGCTGCTTTCCCTCAGCCATCACAGCCTTTTATAACAAACTCATTAAGGACATTTCAATTAATTTTTGGGAATAATTCGAGAGAATCTGCAGGGCAGTTCAATTTGAAGAAAAGGATACGACAACTGTTCCCTTGGTGACGGGAGTCATCTTGGCTCCTTTTGATGTCAATCCTGGACACATTATGTTGGCTCCACTGAGGACGAATCTTATGGCACCTTTATCGACCTGTTCTACTGGTAAAAAAAATGGATCTGCAAGGATAATAAACAAATTAGTTTTTTCATTCATCAAAATTTCAACTCTGAACGAGTGGAAAACTTTCATTTGACAGTAAAAACAGATTTTTTTGTTGAATTTCATTAATTTATCGTTTTATTTTTTATACGGATTGCCTTTGAGAATGATTTTTTTTGTTTAAAGAATTTTGTAATGAGAAACAAATTGGAGTTTATCGTTATTTGATTCATCAAAATTGAACTCACATTTGTGCAGCAATCGCAGGGTTGGCATCCAGGATCCCTCTCGTTGTCTGAAAAACAGCAGTTCTCCAGCTGCATTTACCATAATCTCAATATGATCGTGACTGAAAAAACAGATTTATCAATTCAATCATCGAACCAGTCATTTTTGTTTAAAAAACAAAAATAAAACAAAATCCCCCTTTTTTTAATGCGTAATCTCTCGACATTGGCTGAGAATTGAAAAATTGCACGTAATTTTCAAGGTATTTTCATAAGCTTCAATATGAGGCCATATTCATCAAAATCACAACATGAGGATAACAAAATCCCCATTCCACGAACTAAAGTGAACCCATCCTAAATCGTCAATATCTCTTGACGAAGTGATACGATTTGTACAAATCAAATCTTATTTCAAACCTTGAAAAAATACCATCAAAGTGAAAAAAGAAACATTGAACTCCACTCTGCCAATCTTGAATTACTAGCCCTTAAACCCAAAAGTTAAAATTTTCTCCTGCACCATGAATCAAAAAAAAATACCAAACCTACCATTTCACAAGACGAAAAGCGTCCTTCTTTGGAATAATCTGATCAATATGGCTCTCCAGGTGGGGATACAACTCCAGCAATTTCGACCTAATCCCCTTCTGAATGGAAGACTTGAGCTGCTGCACCCCCGAGACACTGTCCTTCTCATCGAATCTGGAATTTCCAAAAAAATTAAATCCCCGTCCCTCACTCCCCAACCCAAGCCCCATAATTGATAATAAACAAGCAAATAACTAGTATCCCACACTTTTTGAACATTTTCAGTAACTAGATCTCCCTAAACTCGCTATCAACTCAAGCACCAGCCCTCGAACTCGCGTTTTCCTTTCCACAAATAACAGAACGATCTTTCTTTTATCAATCTGTCGTTTTATTTAGTTTCCAGGTTATGTTTTTGGGAGCTTTAACCACAGGCCACCACAGGCCGACGATACCTTGTGGAAAAGAGACGAACATACGCCGGGGGGGATCCCACACGAGCCCTTTCTCCTCGTGATTGGCCAGCTCTCACTCCCACCCCCTCCAGATGTTATAAATACGTGAGTAAAAGAGAGATGGACATGCCTTCTATCTGCAACTGTTTCCCTTTGAAGGATCAGTAAATCCCAACTGCAGTCTCCATTCGCCACGAAAAAAGCAAATTCGCGAGGTATTCAACTCCATTCGCCATAAATTTCGTTGAAAAGATCATTTTTTAAATTGCTGTCGAGGTAATTCATAATTTTTCAAGCCTTCAAGGCCATTTTGATCATTTTTTAAATGATTTTTTCCATTTTTACAAGTGAGAGTCTTTCATACGTTAAAAAAGTAGTCTAAAAACTTCTAGAAATAATGCCAAGTATCCTTTCTCCATCCCCTCCACAATCATCGCTCGTTCTCCCTTTGTTGCACATTTATGTACGTACAGCTGGTAATGCTCGATATTAAGGCAGTATCGATGTATGGAATCGATAAAAATCGCCACGCGTGGAATCGATCGATCGATATATCGCGTTGAAAACATCAATAGAAAAATGTGGTTTATGTATGGGTACGTGAGGCAAAATGGAACGTTTGTTACCCGCTCAAAATATCGATCACGCATGAAAAAATGCTATAGAATTTTCTATAGAAATTTTTCTACTGGATTTTGTATAGGATATCTTGGAGCAAATCTCATACAAACACCTATAAAAAAATCCAGCAGAAAAAATCTAATAGGGTTGGCTATAGGAAATCTATAGAAATTGCTATAGATAATCTCGGAAAAAAATCAACAGGATAAAATGTCATGGGAGGTACTTTTGATAATAAGAAATCTATTCTATAGAAGTCTATAGAGTTCTATAGAATTCTCTATATGTAATTCTAGAGAAAATCCTACATTAAATCCAACTGGGAAAAATTCTATAGGGGATGCTATTGAAAATCCCGTAAAACATCTCATAGGAAAGTTTATGGAACCCCTTTTAGAAACCAATATAGAAAATTCTAGAGAAACTCCGACAGGGAAAACTTCCGTGGGAAATGCTACCGAAAATTCTGAGACCCTCTTTATATGTATAGGAAATCTTAAAGAATCCCTTATAAATACTCGTAGAAAAAATCCTGCAGAAAAAATCTAATAGGGTTGGCTATAGGAAATCTATAGAAATTGCTATAGATAATCTCGGAAAAAAATCAAGAGGAAAAATGTCATGGGAGGTACTTTTGATAATAAGAAATCTATTCTATAGAAGTCTGTAGAGTTCTATAGAATTCTCTATATGTAATTCTAGAGAAAATCCTACATTAAATCCAACTGGGAAAAATTCTATAGGGGATGCTATTGAAAATCCCGTAAAACATCTCATAGGAAAGTTTATGGAACCCCTTTTAGAAACCTCTAATATAGAAAATTCTAGAGAAACTCCGACAGGGAAAACTTCCGTGGGAAATGCTACCGAAAATTCTGAGACCCTCTTTATATGTATAGGAAATCTTAAAGAATCCCTTATAAATACTCGTAGAAAATATCCTGCAGAAAAAAAATTCCATAGAATATGCTATGTATAGCATATCGTGAGATATCCTATAGAACATCTTATAGAAATTCCTATGGAAAATTCTATAGATTCTTCTATAGAAAATTCTAGAGAAAATCCAGCAGGAGAAACTTCCGTGAGAAATACTACTAAAAATCCTATGAGACCTTCTATAGGAAGTCTTATAGAATCCCCTGTAGGAACTCTTACAGGAAATCCTGCAGGAAAAAATTCGATAGGGAATCCTATAGAAGAATTTCAATTTCTCCGTAACAAATCCTTCCCTACAAAATATGAAAACCCATTCATCAAAATTTTTCAAAATTTCGCCAAAGATGAATTTAAAAAACTCCTGAAAATTAAAATATTGGGGGTTTGAAATATCGATTCCTGCGATATATCGAGTGAGAAAAAAACATGAATATATCGATTGTCAGACCGTAAAATATCGATTATTTTCATGATCGACGTCACATTGAACATTCCCAACACACATAATAAACCCGAGCGAGCCATTTTGTGTATTGTTAGAGCAGCTGTGTAATAATTCTCATCGCAAACAACGTCCTTTGAACCCCAGAAGTGTCAAATACCACTCGTTCCTCATAACTAATGTCTCGGGGATATTCAATACAACCTGACAATTACTGTTTTGACATAAATGACGAAAATGTGTAACAACATCACGTGAAATTGTTCATTAAAAATCTCCCAGGGGTTCTTCGTGACGAGTGAAATACAGTTCACGAAAGAATCATTGAATTTGTCGATGGACGTTTGTCTTGTGTGAAGTATTCGGAGTAATTCAGAGTTTAGAACTTTTTGTCATCATCCTTTTGTTCTGGTGGAGGCTGTCGTCATCGTAGGGGTGAGTCCCATCTCACTGGTATTTATTTTTCTTTTTCGTTTAAAAATAGGATACGCTTTTGCAAGGCCAGCTTGGCAATCACGAAATAATGGACTCGTATGATTTCCGATACATGTCGAGGTGTTATTGACAAATAAGTACGAATAGGGGAATTCGAAGGATGAGAATTGGCTAGGACTTTTTGTCAATTACTTCCTGACTAGGTGATTTATGGAAGTCATTTTTTGCTGAGTAGCTTTCAATCCTTTGGAGGTGGCCAAGTTTTCGTTTGGAACTTTTTTGGAGCTCTTGAATTACTTGTAGTACAATCTTCAACCATTTTCGAGATTTTTACTAGAGACTAAAGTCGCAATAGCTTTTTTGTCTCCTCCACTGACAGGAGAATTCGATTTTATCGAGATATCAACTTTCCCTGTTGAGACATTTTCGCTAAGAATTTCTCAATAAATTTTCCAGGTTTTTCTCGGTGTTTTTTTTTCTCATCTAAAAAAAACCTAATAAAAAAATTAAGAAATTGGAGCCCAGGAATTTCTGTAGAAAATGTGTGAATAGAACAGATTGTATAGAAAAACAAAGTTTGGTTGATTTTCTCTTTAAAAAAATTTCTATTAAACATCTATATCGAAAAAAACGCGCAGAGAATTTTGCAGAATTTTTAAATAGATATTTTCTTTTTGCTACAAGAATTATTTAATTGAAAAAATTTCAGTCTAGTAAAATTTTACGGGGAATGTCAATATATATTTCTTTTTGAAATCCATTTTTTTGCTGGAATGGAATAATATTTTAAGTCAGATGACATCTAAACAATTTCGTAGAAAATCCTAGCTAATTCACTAGAAAATGCTATTAGATTTCCATTGAATTTTTATTGAGAAATTCCGCAGGTTTACTGCCCATTTTTTAAAGAGAAAATGTCCAACAGAAACAGTCTCATAGAAAAACATAATTTCATCTTTCCTTGATAAATTATCCAAGTGTTTTACACTCTATTTTTTCTTCCATAAATAAATCAAACTAAAAAATTAAAAAATAAAGTGCAGGAATTTCCGGAAAATTCAAATTCTATTGATTTATTGTATAAAATATCTTCTATTCAATATTTTCATTACAAAAATACGCAGGAACACGTATGAAGAAATTTAATAGAAAAACCTAGCGATTTCACTAGCCAATTCTATTGAAATGTTCAATAGAAAAATTTTTATAGAAAAGGTCAATCGAATTCGATTCCTCTAGACAACTTAATCTATCGAGATATTTTCTATAGAATCTCCTCGGCTTGAATTTCCGAAGCATTTTCATTTCATTTTCATGACGAAAAGAAAAGAATAATAAAATTTAAAAAACAGAGAATTTCAGCCGGGGAAATTCTATGGAAAATATCCCAATAGAATGAGTTGAATAAAAAAATCGAATTCGATTGACTTTTGCTATAGAAAATTTTCTATTGAACATTTCCATAGAATTTTCCAAAAACTAATTTTGATGAAAAGAAAATAATAGAATGAAAAAAAAAGAGAATTCGAGCCGGCGAAATTTTATAGAAAATTTTCTGTTGAACACTTCAATAGAATCTGCCAAAACTAATTAAAAATTCAATAGAAGTGTCTAGTAAATTCGCTACGTTTTTCTCTCAAGTTTTTTCATGCGTGAAGGCTGCAGAATTTTTCAATACACTCTTCTAAAACCAAATCCAATAGCATTCCCCCCGAATTCCCTACATTTTCCATAAAATACGTTCTTACACGAACCTCACCAGCATTACTTCCCCTCCCCTAAAATACCCCAGAAAAATCCCCCCCAAAAATCATTTGGCATCCAAAACAACGCATTCAATTCCTTTTGTGACGTTTCGAGCGTGCACCTCCGCCTCGAGCACCCTTGTTTATATACATGCACTTTATTTAGCCCCTCCTACGTAACAAAGCCAACTTACGACTCTTCAGCTACTGCAATCTCCTCATTCTTCCAGATACCTTCAAAATGAACACCGACAGTATGCAGACGGACCAGCACGCCCTCCCGGTGTACGAGCACGACCTAGACGACTCCGAGCTCTCCCAGGTCCTGCCAATCTTCCCCACCTCGAGCAAGCCCTGCATAAACGTATGGATGGACAAGATGAGCAAGGGCATCCTGACGTCGACGCACTTCAAGGAGCACTGGAGGATCTGGGTGCCGAAGATCTACAGTCCCGAGCCAAACGGCAACTGCCTGGGCTGGTCCTTCGACGAGGACATGGCTGAGAAGATGCTGTACAACACCCTGGAGGAGTTCATCTGCAATGGCGAGCCCAGAGAGGTTCTCCAGCAGCTGGCGAAGATGGAGAATCCCCCCTCAGTCTGCGGTAGATTCTTCAAAGTCGGTGAGCCCACGTACTTCTGCAGGGAGTGTGGAATGGACCCCACATGTGTCCTCTGCGTCACCTGCTTCAAAGAGTCAGCCCACCAGAACCACAAATACAAGATAGCAACGTCCAGTGGAGGTGGCTGCTGCGACTGCGGTGATCCTGAGGCTTGGAAGAAGGAGGCCTTCTGCAGGATACACGAGGCTGGCAAAGAGGCCAGAGAGACGTCTGGCAACAAATTGCCAGAGGACATTCGTGAGCGTGCGACGTCGACGTTCGAGGCAGTCATGCAGTACTGCTTCGAGCTTCTGGCGAGGGAACACACACCAGGACTACCAGCAGACCTCAGGGTCAAGGAAACTGACGAGGGTCCTCTCTCCTTGCTAGCAACAACAGACAGCTACTGCACTGTTCTATTCAACGACGAGACCCACACGTTTGAGCAGGTCATCAGTACTCTCGCTCGAGTCATCAAGTGCACCCAGAAAGAGGCGATTGAATTCGTCACTAATATCGACAGGAATGGACGAGCTGTCGTCAAGTGCTCGGACTTTCAGCACTGCAATGAGCTCAAATCAGACATCGAGAGGTTCACGTCGAGGCAGGGCAGTCAACCGTTGAAGGTCCTAGTGGTGCATGCCCACGTGATAGCCCACCAGATCTTCGCTATGAAGCTCTTGGGGTGGCTGCAGCAGTTCATCAGCCACTGCGAAGGCTTCAGAATCATTTTCAGCGATGTTGCATTGAACAAGAAGCTCCCTGACATGCCCATTGTCGAGGGCATACTCATGAGGGACTCGCAGTTGTGGAAGGCCGCCAGAACAGCCTGGCATCGTCTCTTCATATCGGGCATGCTGATGGAGTACGAGAGCAAGAAATCACTGGCCATTGTCTTCACCACCAACTATGGCACTGTGATGAAGGACTTCATGAAGGACGATCACGACCACTCGTTCTCAATATCATCGTTATCAGTTCAGTTGTTCACAGTACCAACACTGGCGCATTATCTCATAGCTAATCACGACGTACTGTTCATTCTCCTCAACACCTTCATCTCGGAGAGCTCGAGGCGGTGCAATCCAGTGGGGAAACTGGAGTTCGAGAGGAACTTACCGAACACTTCCTTCAAGAGGGCACAATACATTCTCTGTGATCTGTCGTATCTGCTCAGCTCCAAGTCCGACTCCTGGACAGACGAGTTGAGGAAGGGATTCCTCCAGGGGATGTCTCTGCTGATGAAGCTCCTCTGGAGCATGCAGGGGATGGACGCTGTCCTTCGTCAAGTGGGACAGCACATGGAGTACGAGCCAGAGTGGGAGTCTGCCTTCAATCTCCACATTAAGCTGTCACCAGTCATCAGTCTGGCCCTGGAATGGTGTGGCTCTGACAGAGTCGTTCTCATCAAAGCTTTCAGGCTTGTACTTAAGAAACTCAGTGAACAACCCAACAAGGATTCAACCGCCACCCCAGGACAGCTGAGGGAGCTCGCTGATCATTCAGCCACTTGTGTCCTCTACGACGTGTCCCTCGAGCCAGTCTCCATTCACCTCCCATTATCGCGATTCCTAGCTGGACTCTTTCTCTACCTCGAGAAGTACAATCTTGACTATCAGAGCAGTGATTTCATGATCCAGTCGAAGCTATCCCCCGAGCAGCTGATAGAGCCTGTCCTGAGGGCACAGGCCATGATATCCCAGGTCCACGCTGGCATGTGGAGGAGAAATGGCTACAGCCTGCTCAATCAGCTGTACTTCTACCACAACGTTCGTTGTCGAACTGAAATGCTGGATCGTGACATTATTCTCCTGCAAGTTGGGGCGTCTCTGATCGAGTCCAACGAGTTTCTGATTCACATCCTGAATAAGTACAATCTCCTCAACTGGGCTGATCTCAACTTCGAGACGAACACCCTGAAGAACCCCGAGGAGGACAGCATCAGGCAGACCATCAACCTCGTCGAGGAGTTTCTGGGCCTCCTGATAACTGTCATTGGAGAGCGTCACGTGCCTGGTGTGGGCCAGGTGACGCCCGACGACCGCCTCAAGAAGGAGATCATCCAGCAGTTGTGCATCAAACCAATGTCCCATTCTGAATTAAACAAGACTCTGCCTGATGGTGTGCACCACGAGACAGGTCTCGAGAGGGTGATAAACGACGTGGCTGACTTCAAGAAACCCTCACAGAACTCTGGGGGAAAGGGACTGTACGAGCTGAAGCCAGAGCTCTACGCCGAGTACAACGTCTTCTTCTACCACTACACTAAAGAGGAATTGAGCAAGTCCGAGGAGTCCCAGAGGAGGCGTCGCAAGGCCAATCAAGAGCTGGAGTGCTGTCCCCCTCCCCAGCTGCCGAAGCTCACAGAGACCTTCAGCCTGGTGGCCAATCTCCTCCAGTGCGACGTGATGCTTCACATAATGCAGACAGTCCTCGAGAGGTCGATAAACCTGAGGGCGAGAAGTTTCTCGGAGCCCCAGGTCCACAAGATAATTCACATAATAGGTTATGCCCTCCAGGAGCAGATGACAGGGCACTACCCCTTCCTCATCTTCACTGAACGTGCCTCCAAGTGGAGGATCTACAAGCTTCTGGAGGAGTTGTCAACCAGTCCGAGGATCGAGGCGCACAAGGACCTGGTGACGTGGGTCCTGGGGAAGTACAGGGAGGCTGCTGGTTCGTCCATGGCTGAGGCGAGCCCACAGCAAGTTGCTGTCGGCAAGGAGCCCTCAGTGTCAGCAGCCAGTGAAGAGGAGCAAGCCAAGAACAGTAAGGAATGGAGAACGCAGATGGCTGCGCAGAAGAGGGCCAAAGTTATGGCGCAAATGGCTGCGATGCAGAAGCACTTCATGAAGAAGAACGCCAAACTCTTCGAGGAGGCTGCCATCGACGCAAACAGCAAGGGGAACGAGCGAGGCTCCTCGATGGATCTGTCAGAGCCATCCCCTGAGGAGGTCCCAGTGGCCCTAGGGCCCAGACAGACCCTCAGGATCATCGAGGAGAAGACGTACACGTGCCTCCTCTGCCAGGAGGACCAGACAGTCACCCCTGGGGGCCGAGCAATGGTGTTGGCAGCCTTCGTCCAGCAGTCGACAGTCCTCTGTCAAACGAGGAATGACCCTGACGAGAAGAATCCACTGTACTTATCGTCAAGACTGGGGGCATCCCCTCACACCAGCACCTGTGGCCACGTCATGCACGCCAACTGCTGGGAGAAGTACTTCGATAACGTCCTTGCCAAGGAGAATCGAAGGCCTTACAGACTCCGGCAGCCTGCCAGCTTCGATGTTGAGAAGCACGAGTATCTCTGCCCTCTGTGCGAGTGCTTGAGCAATACAGTTCTACCTCTGCTCCCTCCTCTGGCTACGCTACAGCCAACTGAACCGAAGGATCGTCTCAACGTGGACTTTGACACTTGGTTGAACGCCCTCACCATCACCCTTGACTGCAAAGGAAAGAGCAACGTCGAAAGCATCAGCGATGACAACATGCATGGCAAGTGCAGGTACTGCAGACCGAGGAAGCCCGATGACTTTAGCATCAGTGACGGCAGCATCACGATGATGGACGCCAGGGAGCCCTTTGCCTGTCCCATCAAGAGGATCCAGGGTATCCTGGGTAAGGAGGTGGCCGATGTTTTCGATATGCAGACAGTGTCTGCTGGTGGCAAAGAGGCCACACTGTCCGACGATCTCAAGTCCATGGTCGATCTCTTCGCCCAGGCGACGTACACCAAGGGCCTGGGAGTGGATCCCCACACCAGTGACGCCAGGGTTCCCCTGCTAGCTTGGAAATCCACAGCCTACACCATTCACGCTATCGAGTTCCTCCTGAGGGACAGTGAGAAGCCACTCCTGGGGGCACTCTCCTCCAGGCAGAGGGACAGCCTGGAGTGCCTCGCCAGGATCTCAGCGGTCCTGGGGTCCACCTGGCCCAGCAGCAGCAGCCCCACCAACACTTCAGGCTCCAGCACTGGAATCAGCGAAGGGGGCGGCAACTGCAGCATCCTTGCTGGCCACGCCATGACTCTTCTCAGCACTCTGCTAGACAATTCCTCGGAGGATTGCATCGCTGATTGGGATCCCTTCGGCATCCTCGTGCCCCTGGTGGTCACACTGCCCAGTCTCTTCTCCAAGAATTCTGACGATCCTCCACCTGTTGTCACTGGTAGTCACCACGAGATTCACGCCCTGAAGCTCGTTCTCATTGGACTCATCGTCAAGATCCTGATTACCTCGGATTTTGGGAGCTCTGAAGAGATGGACGTGGACAGCCTCGAGGACATGGAGGTGGGCGAAGGGACGTACTCTGCTTTATCCAAGATCATCAGGATCCTCAAGGTGGAGACTGGTGGGCTCACCTTGTCCGAGATATGGAGACGTGTCAAGGTGGCTTCCCTCCCCTTCCTGAGGTGCTGTGCTCTCTATTTTCATTACATCACTGATGTGCCTGCACCAGCAGAGCTCACGGTCAAGGATGGAGACACCTACGAGAGTATTATGATGTATCTGGGGCTTGACACCAGCTGCGAGGGCCTCCTGGGGTCCGATGGGGTCAGGAGGCTTGCCAAAAACTGGGGGGAACATCCCAGGGCGAGACTACCTGTCGGCGTCAAGGAGCCTCTCAGGGTCAATGGTCTTGTCAAACTGCCTGATGACTACTCAGAGCTCATCAACACTGTTTCGTTGTTCACGTGTCCAAATAGTGATAAAGAGGACTCAAGGAATCCCACCATGTGTCTTGTTTGTGGGGAAATGCTGTGCTCTCAGAGCTACTGCTGTCAGACTGAGCTCAATAAGACCATGGTGGGGGCCTGCACCTATCATGCCAGCAAGTGTGGCACTGGGGTTGGGGTGTTCTTGAGGGTCAGAGAGTGTGAGATACTGTTTTTGAGGTCTCCAAATCGGGGCGCCTTCGCTTGTCCGCCTTATCTAGATGAGTACGGAGAGACTGATCAGGGGCTCAGGAGGGGCAATCCTCTCAAGTTGTGTAGGGAAAAGTACAGGCAGTTGAATCAAATGTGGCTTGGACATGGGCTCCATGAGGCCGTATCCAGGGCTATCGAGTCATCCAGCAATCTCATGTCCACGCAGTGGCAGCATCTATAATCTGATGGGTTTTAGTGGGGCGAAATTATTCGGGGGGGGGGGGGAGTTTTGTATTTGTTTTTGAGGTTTTAGGGGTTTCCGATTTTCTAGGACTTGAGATTTTGGTGGTGAGGGGTTTTTGGGGAGTCGATGGAGTCGTTCAATTTCAATTGATCAATTTTTTATGGATATCTCGGAAGCTGAGGGAAATAGGGGGGTTTTTCTAAGGACCTTGTTTGTAGAGCAGACTGAGAGCTACGAAAAAGGTTCCTGTAATAATTTTGATATCTCTCGTGGATTCTGAGATATTTTGAGGGGAAACATGTTATGGGGAACTGAGGGGGAATGAAACATTCAGGAAAATTTTGCTTTCATTTTTAGTTGAGGGTCAGACGGTCCTTGAGGATGTTCAGAATTGAGGGTCGAACGAATCTTAATGACGTATAGAGTTAAGGATCAAATGACCATTTATGATTATTCTACTCTGATCCATTAGACCCTCACGACGATCTGACTCTTGACCCACAATGTTCTTAAGGGTCATTTGTCCCTTAACACAAAGGTTGTCAAGGTTCGTTTGGCCCTCAACTAGAAATGAAAGCGAGTTTTCTAAATTCTAAAAGAGCTTTCTATTTTTCGTTTTTAGTTGAAGGTCAAACGGCCCTTGAAAAGGTCTATCCCTTAAGAAAATTCAACTCTCAAAGACTTGATATTTAATCCTTAGGGTCGTTTAAAGTTGAGGGTCAAATTGCCTTAATGGGTATACGTTTTTAAGGGTCGTTTGACCCTCAACTAGAAACAAGAAAGAGTTTCCTGAATTAGCTATTAGCATCATTCGGAGAATTCTATTTTTTGTTTTTAGGTGAAGATCAAATGACTTTTACTAATAATCGGGGCCAGGGGTCGAATGGTCGTAAGGGTCAAAAGGCTCTTAAGAATATTTGAAATTCAAGCCCAAACAGCCTTGAGGGTCAAATAGCCCTTAACAACGTTTACCCATTAAAACAATTTGACTTACAAAGATTTGACATTTGACCTTTGTGGTCGTTTCGAGTTGAGGGTCAACTTGCCTTAATGAGTATATATTTTTAAGGGTCATTTGACCCTCAACACCAAAGGTTCGATTAAGCCTCAACTAGAAACAGAAAAAGGTTTCCTGAATTAGCTATTAGCATAATTCAGGGAATTCTCTTTTGTTTTTAGTTGAAGGTCCAATGACTTTTACTGACATTTGGGGGTCAAATGATCGCGAGGGTCAAAAGGCCCTTAAGGATGTTTGGAATTTAATCCCAAATGGTTTGAGGGTCAAACAGCCCTTAAGAACGTTTACCCCTTAATGCAATTTGACCCTCAAAGACTTGACATTTGGCCCTTAAGGTCGTTTGGAATCGAGGATCAAATTGCCTTAAGGGTCGTTCCGACCCTCAAAATAACTTGAACCTCAATTAAAAAAAAAATTGACTAAATTCTCTTGGAAAATCGTTATTCCTCGTGTTTTTTTTGAAATTACATCCGATCCATCATCTCAAGACTCAACTCTTCACCCCAAAATTGAGAGAGTAATTTGGAAGCAATGAACACAATGATAAAATCATAACGTATGAGACTTGTATATATTCGTATGGTTGAGATATTTTTATTTGTTTTGATTAATCAACGATTATTATTTCTTTGAAAATCATTCAAGAGTTTACCACTCGCAAACATACACACTGAGAATAATACTAATGTAAAATTATTTATAGTGTTATTGAACGAGAGGTGTTAAGGAGACCATGAAATACGCAAGATTAATCGAATTTTATTTAACTGAATTGAACATTGAAATTGTAAAATTAGACGTGTACTATTGATTAATATTAACTTGTTTTGTTTCGTGAGATAATTTTTTCTAGTTTATTTTTATGAATGAAACTGGCGATTGTAAATCCTATTTTATTCCCCTTATCACGTGGCTCAATTCGTTCTCTGAGATGATTGAGAAAATTTAGGACTTTTCGTCTCTGGTGACAAAGGGCAAGTGTAGATTTGAAGGGCTTTACGAGAATAAATTAATATAATTATAGATAAATAATAACTTTTACTTGTTACTTTAGAACGCAAATAAAGATCTCGTCATCTGGATAAAAAAAACATTTGAAAGAATAAAAATTGATGATAGAAATATGTTAATTCTTGTTTTTCTAAAAATATTTTTTCATATATCTTCCTGTCCCCTTGGTAAACAAGCAATTATTTGAAAAATATAGCTTTATAGACTTTTTTCTATAAGATATTTTCTATAGAATTTTCTTGACGTAATTTCATCTTCTCTGAGTAAAAGTCTAACAAAAAAAACGATCTGAGGCAAATTAATCGCTATAGAATATATCTCAATACAATTCGCTATAGAAAATCTAATTCTATAGACTTCTATAAAATATTTACCATTGAACACATTTACCACTGTTTCTATTGGAAAAAAACGGCCCAAGAAACTGTGAATTTTGTCAAACGATTTCCAACAGAAGTCATAGAAATCCAATAGAATTTGATTTTTCAATGCAATTTTCTCGACATAATTTTCGTCTCCTTTCATAAAAAACATTAAGCAAAAAAACGATCTTAAACTAATCAATTTCTATAGAGCATATTTGAATAGAATAACTTCTATAGAAAAATACAATTCTATAGCCTGTTTTTTCTATAAAATTTTTACCATTGAACGTTTCCATTGACAAAAAGCCACCTATGAAGCTGCGGATTTTTCCAATAGAATACGCAAAAAACCAATAGCATTTTCTATAGAAATCCAATAGAATTTTCGACCGAATGCCCTCATCCCCCCATTCAAAAATTCGAAGTGACTCCACTCTACCTTACCACCAGTCGCTAAACCGCCCACACACGTACCACCCCAACACACACACATCCGCGTCCAGGAAAAAGTTTTATCAATGCCTCGCATATTTATGTGTCTCTGCAACAAAACAGGCTGTGTCAATACTTAAAGCTCCTCACCACCCTCTAGTCCCTCTGATTTTCTCCCTCTGAGCCCCCCAACCCGAGGTAATAAAAAAATATTAGTGTCATTTTCTTCACGTACACATCGGACTTGTTTCTCTCGCGGTCCATGTTACATTTTCGTCTGGTCTGGATATTCAATGTGGCGCCTTGCTTTGGAAGGTTATAGATTAACGTTTTGGGGTGTGGCATTGTAATTTCATCAAAATAAATCATACAGTGACCTTACTCATGTTTACAATGCACTCAGGGTTGATCATTGAACGCTTGATTACCAGTGATTTTTATTTGCGAGTGATTCCGTGTTCCGTGTTCAGTGATTGTGTGAACCATTCGTCCGTGGCCTCGGGCATTAACAGCTGAGAAAAGTGGTTATGAAGTGAAATCATCGCTCCCTTGAATTATAAATCAATTGCCAACGGTTTTGGGGTGTTTGTGGGTGAATAAATTTGGTGGCAAACATGGAATTTAGCGATCAGGAAGTGTGTAGCGTCGGTGGACATTCGAGTGACATCTGAGTGATTGCAGCAGCAAGTAGATTTGTTTTTCTTTTCGTCTGGGTCCCGCTGAGGACCATCAACGCTTATTCGTAAGATTTATTTTCTTTGTTATGAGTCATTTGATGATTTTGTTTTTAGAGATTTTGTGGGGAGCCCCTGCCATGGAATTGACCCTCGAAAGGAGAGTTTTGGGATTTTTTTTATCGAGAAGCAAAAAATTATTCTTCATTAGCATTTATTGAGTTCAGTTGGGGATCGTGTGACTTGAGTTTTTTGGGTTGATTGTCAACTGCTGATGTGGCAAAATACTAATGAAGAATTGTTTATAAAGGAAGAGAAGGTAAAATGGATCTTCTTAAATCGTCAGTATCTCATCACCAAGTAATCCGATTGGGATAAGTCACGTCTCGTTTTCAAATCTGAAACAGTAGTTTTTGAATTGAAAAGAATTGTTGAATTTCACTCTGACGATCTTGAGTTATTGATGATTAAATATAGCTCATTTTCCACTCCTAAAGGTTTTTTTAAAATTTGTAGAGCAGGCGGTTTTCAATTGTCAATATCTCCTAATCAATTGATGCGATTGGGAGAAGTCACGTCTCATTTTTAGGTCTGAAACAGTGGCTTCAAAACGCAAAAAAAATTGTGGAATTTTATTGCGGCGATCTTGAGTTATTGACGTTTAAATTGGCTCATTTTACCCTCCTCTCCCTCTCTTTCCTAAACGGTTTTTTAAGTGAATGGAATCGACACCCTTAAAAAACCTCACTGTTAGAAAACAATTTAAAAATTCGAAAAAAATTAGAAGTCGCCTTTTGGAGGAAGATTGATGAAATAATTAAAAAATAGCAATTTTTGAAAACTACTAACATTTTCTATAAATAATTGATAAACAGTCAATTTTCCACCGTAAAATTATTTGTTCGGAATCGTACCAAATTTATTTATATTCAGAATTTTACCAGAAATCGATTTAATGCCAAAAAAAATAAGGTTTCTGAAAGTTTAAACAATTCCACCAATTTATTTATAAACAACGAATGTTTAAAAAAATAATTCTAAGCAAAATGTAATTTTAATGACGCTGAATATTCATGATTTTTTTCAAATTTTTCTCTCGTAATTTAGGGGTTTTCGTGCGAAAAAGGTAAATAATGACCCGTATCTGGAATTCATATAGAATATTTATAATCACAATTGAATTGTCTATGAATTTTCATAGAATTTTTTCAGACTTTCTTTTCAAATTATCAACGATAAAAGTCGCTGCTCATACATGCAAAATTTGAAAAAAAATCATGAATATTCAGCGTCATTAAAATTATATTTCGCTGAGAATTATTTTTGTTACTCTTATGAAGATTTTTTTGCTTAGCGTAAACCTATATTATCAGCTCAGATGGTAACGCAGTTTCGTGCTAAACAAAAAAATTCCCATAAGAGCCTATAATAACTTGAAAGGGATATCTGAAAAATTTCTAGGAAAATTCATAGATAATTCAATTGAGATTATAAACATTCTATATGAATTCGTATGAATTGCATTATTTATCTTTTTTGCACGAAACACCTTAATTGACACATTTGATGATTGAAAATGACTGAATCTATAGTGTGGTCTGTACCAAACTGTAAAAGACGCTTGGATATCCTTAAATCGCATTCAACGTCACTCTCCTAAAAATTACCAGTCGAGTGTCCACGAAATTACAATTTTTCTCAACCAATGAATATAAAACCCAATTGCACGGCGGGACCTCCCAGCAGAATCCCCCACTCAACCAGTACTGACCCCCGTTTTCCTGATTAAAGGAAGTTTCATGATAACCAGAGTCCGTAAACCCCAGTGGGATGTTGAACGCCATCACTCCCACACCCCAGCAAGACCCAACCGAGATGTCTCGGTTGGCAGATTACTTCGTGGTCGTTGGTTACGACCACGATAAAGAGCGCGGTGGTATAAGCAACGGAACAGTAGTCCAAAGGTTCCCCGAAAAAGATTGGCCCGACACACCCTTTATCGAGGGTATCGAGTGGTTCTGTCAGCCGCAAGGATGGGCCCTGTCCACCGAACGGCAAGAGCCCAGATTTTTCGTTTCCATCCTAACCGACATAGACGCGAACCGTCACTACTGCGCGTGCATGTGTTTCAACGAGACAGTGTCAATCCTCCCCAGCAAGCCGGTCGACGAGGAGGAGGAGCCGGTTGATGGTAACAGTCGAGCGCTGGTCAGAACAATCCCCACAATCGCGCACCACAGCATCATGTACGCCCCCAAGTGTCTCGTCCTGGTCTCAAGACTCGACTACATTGAGACCTTCAGAAACTGCCTGGGAATCATCTACACCGTTTACGTGGAGAACCTGGGGATTCCCCTGGAGACCCTAGTCGGGAACATTCTGGGATGCATCCAGGTGCCCCCAGCGGGTGGTCCCCAAGTTCGTTTCAGCATTGGTGCAGGCGACAGACAGGCCCTGCAGCCACCAATCAGTCCATCCCTCCCGATCACCCACACCAGCGTCAACCTACTCTTCCAACAGCTAGGAATTCGCAACGTCCTTGTCCTCTTCTGCGCAGTAATGACAGAACACAAGATTCTCTTTCACTCAGCGAGCTACTCTCGTCTCACCGAAGGTTGCCGAGCCCTAACCGCCCTGATGTACCCCTTTCGCTACACCCACGTCTACATTCCGCTCTTACCAGCAGCCCTTGTCGAAATCCTGAGCACCCCAACCCCCTTCATAATGGGGGTCCACAGCTCCCTGAAACAGGAGGTCTCAGAACTCATGGACGTGATCGTAGCCGATCTCGACGGTGGCTCCATAACGGTTCCCGACGGAGTGTCCTTGGCTCTCCTCCCTGAACCCCTTCTCTCCCAAACGCAGGATCACCTCTCCCTAGTCCTCCAACCGGAGCTCTCCTGCGCTGACTATGCCTTCCCCCCTCTGGCCACCCGAGCCCCCCACCCCCCAATGCTCGATAAAGAACTGCGCGCCGTCTTCATGCGGACCTTTGCCCAGCTGTTGCAAGGCTACCGAAGCTGTCTCACACTGATTCGAATTCACCCCAGGCCAGTCATAACCTTCCACAAGGCAGCCTTCCTGGGGGAGCGCGGGTTAACCGACTGCGACTTCACAATTCGCGTTCTCGACTGCATGTTCTTTACGTCTTTCGTCGCTGAGAGAGGCCCGCCCTGGCGGCCATGTGACGTCTGGGACGAACTGTACTCTAATATAAGCGATCACCTCAAGCAGGAATCTCAGGACCATCGACTGATTCTATCTCACATTCAAGAGCTAGCTCAACAATTGTACACTAATGAGAATCCAAATCCCCAGCCATACGTTCAGAAGATCCTGAAACCGCCGGACGGTGCATTCGCAAGGATACACCAGCCCCAATTACCGATTATCAATCCTGAACAGGTTCAGGCGATCATTGACGAGGGATTGGCCAAGAATAATCTTAAAGTCCGGCTGACTGGGCTCCGGCAAATTCAGCCGAGAATAGTGCCATCTGGTCCGCACATATCCATTGTACATGACACTAGGCATTTAGTCAGTAATTCAGCGCGTAGGTTAGAGGTACTCAGGAACTGTGTTAATTGTATATTTGAGAATAAGATATCGGACGCGAGAAAGACATTTCCAGCTGTGCTGAGGGCACTCAAGAGCAAGGCTGCAAGATTAGCTTTGTGCATGGAGTTCTCGCAACATGTTGTGGGTAACAAAGCCATGCTTGAGCATCAGCAGTTTGATCTTGTCGTTAGACTGATGAATTGCGCACTTCAGGATGACTCTTCCATGGATGAGCATGGAGTTGCTGGAGCACTTCTGCCACTTGCCACAGCTTTCTGTAGGAAATTGTGTACTGGAGTGATTCAGTTCGCTTATACTTGTATTCAGGAACATGCTGTCTGGCAGAATCAGCAGTTCTGGGAGGATGCATTCTATCAGGATGTGCAGAAGGACATCAAGAGGCTTTATCTGCCTGGTGATAATCTGAAGTTCATCAATGATGGGATTATCAGTCCTATCAGCCCCAGGGATGGCAAGGAGAAGGAGTTTCCGTTTAATGACAGGAGGTCGATTTATAGGAGTCAGGAACCTTCGGCGCTGGAAATCGCTGCGGAACAGATGAGGGTGTGGGCGGGGATCGATGCCGACAAGCAGAAGGAACTTATCACTAGTGAGGAGAGCACTTTGTACAGTCAAGCTATTCATTATGCCAATAGGATGGTCTATCTTCTTGTGCCACTGGATATTGGGGCCAAGGCCCATAGGCAGGATCATGTCTATGATGATGAGAGGGCGAGTAACAGTATCACTAACAGGTAAGCATTTGTTTTTGGTAGTGAAGGGGTGGAACGATGTTAGTGGAGTTCGTTTCTATTTCTTCGAGGTATGAAAAAACGGTGAATGTGTGGATAAAGTCCCACGAATTTCTTGAAAATTTGGATACGCGAAATAACATACGGTAGAGTCTCCCTAACTTCATCACGTCGGGGCTACGAATTCCATGAAATGAGCGATTGCGGACATCCACACTCTATCGTTAGAGGATATCGCCCAAGTAGAATAACAGTGAGAGGCATGTATACATTTATCCCGATACAGAAACAACCTCACCTCAATTTATAAACGAAGTAGAGTAGAATGAAAAGTCAAATTCGATGCTTGGTATTTGGCCATTTATCTGAGAAACAAATGATTTGGAGAGAAAAGGTCGAAATGTAGAACTCGCGGTTGTTGGTGCGGGAATACGAAATCACTACTCAACCGAATTAACTATATAACTAATTTATTCGCCGAAGCGTTAGAGAGAAATATATACAGGTGATGATCCTATTCTAATAATTATAAATTTCGAAGTACAGTAGGAATCCTGTAATTTCGACGGGCGGAGTCATTGCGTCCCCACTCTTTCCGTTTACGGAATGGTCCCATCATCTCCCGGGCGCATAGCCCTATGCTCCCGAGTGTTTCCCTAACCTCAATCATTGGGAGGAATGTACTTTGGGATTATGTACTCACTGTTGCCCGACGGCCGAAGACAGAGAGCAACCTAATGCGTTCTCTCTCTGACTTCCCCACGACGCGCACTTGGCCAATGAGAGCTCGGCCGACTATTTTCGACTTCTCGGAATTCGTTCCCCCGTCGGATCGAAATTATAGGAGTCCTACTGTAATGTCATTCGAATAGGTCGATAGTCTCGGACTGACTGAATTCGGGTAGCCGTGACTTCAGAGGAATCTCAGAGATGCGCGTGCGTCCTCTGAGTGCGTGTGTGAAGGCTGTACTATAGTCGAGGCGCTACAAAAAGGTCTCTTTTGTAACTGGGGAAATTTACAAAAAAAAGTCTTTCAACATTTTTCCACAAAATTGATAAATAGCGAAATAATTTAGGAAGTAACCCGAGTTTATTATTAACTTTTTGAATTATGGACATCCAAATGACTTGCTAGTCCATAATCCAAAGTTTTTTTGGTTTCTTTCCTTGGCTTTGAGAACTGTGATTTGGCATTTTGGGGTTATCGGACACGGCATAGGAAAACGGTGCGCGAGCAGACTCTACAGCGCATTCACCGCGCGCAGAGGGATACACGCATATCACCCACACTCGTTTGAGGTGTTCAGAGTGAGGGAACACTCACCCCGCTGTCGCCGATCGCTAAGAAGTTGAAGAGTAGAGGAGTTAGGGCGACTCTACTGTATTGATTCCAATCAATTTACAATAATAACGTGATGAATCGTATAAAGTCTATCATATTTCCAGGCCTCCGATAAATTAGGTTTTCCGATAGAAGTCCAATAAAAATACAATCGAAATTCCTATAGAATTTTTCTTTACGTGTAGGTGTGTCCTATTTTTTCATATCTGTGCACTTGTATCGTTTTACCACTTCAGTACTCTAGATATTAATCGTGAAGTTTTGAGTATTGGAGGATTGATCTGTTGTTCTCACTCTCACAGCGATGTTTTTGTTCCGCGGAACAGCGTGGCGAGTGACAGTGGTGATGCTGAATCAGGTTTCGAGGAGACAGATCCTGGGGAGACTGGTAGTGCAGTTATCAGGATGGTTTCACGATTTGTGGATAGGGTATGCACTGAGGGGGGCGTTAGTACGGAGCATGTGAGGTGTCTCCATCAGATGGTACCCGGGGTGGTGCACATGCATATTGAGACACTGGAGGCGGTCCACAGGGAGAGCAAAACACTGCCGCCGATACAAAAGGTAACTGTTCAAATGGTATTTTTGGCGATTGTATTTTGAGAGGAGGGAATGAGGGAAAACATATCAAGGGATGAACATGACTTTATTTTATTTCATCTTTGGACTGACGCGTCCGAATTGGCGCCTTTTGGATAAAATGAACATTTTTTTTTATTTCAAAACAATATTTTTTCATGGCAATCTTGAGATACTAAGGTAAATATAAAAAGGTACCTACGCTATCACATTTTAATCATTTTGAGAATTCCAAGAGTATCAAAAGTAAAATACGATTGGGGTTGTGTTAGTTAATAAGGAGAGTTATAGACACCAACGAACAGTGACTTATTGAGAAATAAGAGAAAAATCCCATCCACATGAACTGGTGCTACGAAAAAGTGAATTCTTAAGCTGTTGAGAAACTCACAATTTTAAAATGTTGATGTCTCCGTTATACGTTGACTGAGGTTTCTGATGGTAAGAAAAACAATAAAAATCCGTAAGTTATGGCAATATCGTGATATTTCACAGAAATTTTGGAAATTGAAAGAATAGGTAGAATGAAAATGATATTGACCCTATGCTCATTTCGCAACTAACTGTCAACTGGTTACGGACTAAACGGATGAACAAATCTTTTAAAGTTTGGACTGTCAAATTGAAATATAATTGTGTGCCTCGAGATACTTTCCAATGTTGATTTATTCCAAATGGCATACTCACGAAAATTAATTACCATGATTAATATAACTGAATTCTAATTCTGAAGATTTGACTTTCTGATCTAATTTAAAACATCGTATCTTTACACTCATTTGAATAGAAACATTGGACTAACGATTTGTTCACTTTAACAACACGAGCGTAGGATCATTTACTTTAGTGCTTTGGCTTTATAAGACTGATGATCTAATCTAAGAACCAGCCGTATGGAATAAATAAGAAGATGATAGGAATGGTAGAAGACTTCTTGAGGTCAAGTTTGATGGTTTCATTAGCCCCCCAATAAACAACTTTGAGTTTATCAAGTCCATCAATAAAGGTAGAAGAGTCAGTGCTTATCGCGTTCCCATTGAGTGTCAACACTTCCAAATTCTTTAGATCACTAAAGATTTTAGCTGGCACCTTCATCAAAAGATTCATCTGTAGGAAGAGTTGTTGAAGACCAGTTACACTTGCAAAAGTTCCAGGTTTTATCAGTCTGATTCGGTTATTCCCCAAGTGAAGTGCCTTCAAACGATCAAGACCATGAAACATATCAGGGTGTAAAATCTCCAAGCGATTTCTCCTCAAGTCCAGAGTCTTCAGGTTCCAAAATCTCGCGAAAGTCTTCGGCTTGATGGATTCCAGTTGAATATCTTCAAGATTGAGATGCTCTAGAATTAGCGTGATCCCAGTGAACGAATCGGGAGATAAATCCTTGATTTGTTGGTCTTGAACTGATATGAATTCCAAAAATGTCATGTTCGCACAAAATTGCCGAGGGAATTCCGTTAATTTATTGTTGATTAGGGTCAAACTTCTGAGGGAGTGGCGATATCTGAATGGATTCAGTGTCTCTCGAAATAGTGTGCACTCCATACGGATAGATCTCAAACCTGATATATCACTGAATGATCCTTGGGGCACTTCGATTATAGCAGGTGTTCTGCAGGACGAATTATCAGCGGGGTAAAAATCCAAGTCAGTTAGTGGCACATACTCAACGATATCGTCCGCGATCGACGATGTGTTTTCGACTGCCCGGCGAGTAACTCTAACCAGAACGGACGAATTTTGTGTTAGCTTGCACACTTCGTAGTTTAGGAGGTCGGTCTTGTTGCAGGACTCGAAGCTCCTGAACGTAGTTCCTGCCGTGGTTGAAGATGTTGATACAAAAATGAGAACCCAGATGAGTAGGGAGTTCCCCATTTTTGCAGATAGCCTGAAGCCGCACTACAACATTTCGATCAGTCGTCATTCATGTAGTGTTGTTGGAAGACTAGTGGGGGAAACAGTGCCCGTACCGCCCAGTGGGTGCAGATGCCATAGCCATTAACATTTTTGAGCACATGTTCTCCTTCAATATCGAGAATCTAATCTCAGACAGAATTTACTTACCACAAATTGGTCACTTTTGATTCATTTTAATTAAAAAAAATCATCCTTTTACATTTTTCAACCATTACAGTGCAAATATCTTGGACGAGTATGTAAAATTTTTTACTATTGATTTATTGATTGAGGTTTATTAACTGCACATTATATTGTACAAATATATAAACATGACATAAGTCATAAAGTAGGAAACAGGGAAACAGAAAGTAAAAAAGTAAAAATATTCATGAATGAAAAAGAATTCATCCCGAATGCTCACAGTAAAGGAAAAAGAAGCTGAAAAAGGAAAAGTATAAAAGTGAAAAAGGTAGATGAGGAGGAAAAAGGGTGAAAAAGGTGAGAAATTACAAAGGGTGGTTCATAAATCTCAGGGTGATTACTGGGAAAGGCTCGTAGAGCTATTTTAAAAGGCAGGAGAGTTGGGATATCACGAATGAAAGAGGGAAGCTCATTCCAGGACTACTCGAGAGAGAGATTCCATGTTTTTTGAGTGAAAATTCGATATTATTGTAGAATTATCGCTTCCTGTAATATTTTCCAAAAATCGCTGGTTGAAACGATTGTCCCATTTGACTCTTACGATTGTCCTGTCTGCTTCTCCCGTATATAATCTACTACTTTCATCGACACTGGTCGTTTTTTGTGGCAATTACAATAAATTGACTTGTCGGGAAGTCTAAGACAAGTTCCGACCATTTGTTGGAGAGAAACACACATAAAGGCAAGTTTTATATCGCATCAATAATGCTTATTAACCACATTAGTGGTCAACGATAGAAAATCAAATTTCTGTAATCTATAATAGTATACAACCTTTTTTGTAATGTTATATTAATGGTTAACAAGAAAATCACATTCTGATTACCTTATCAGTCAGTAATGGTAATGACATAAATTATCATTATTCATTTGATCACATGTTAATTCATCTGACCTATTTTCCTTTTGGACACACAAGTTTTGAGGAGTTCGTTCCTTTGAAACCTGGTTAGTGTAATTAAATGGTTTTTAATCATATTCATCGGGAGATATTTGCTGTTGACAACTCCGCTTCAAGTCAGCCATTAACATAATAATTTTACCTTTTCTATTCGAATTAACAATCTAATCTGCGGACGAGAAGATTATTTGAACAACTGTGGAACGAAATATGAGACATTATAAATCAGTCATTCAAAAGTCAAATAATTTATTAGAAAACAGCATTTATTCATGACAATATTTAGATAGGAGGGCGTCAATTTAGATAACCCGGGATGCGAAATAACGTCACGTTTGGTAATACTATCGACTGACATATGACAATCAACTAGTTATTATAGATTTAATGCAACCATCATACATTTTTCTGTCACCAATTTCCAATTTCACCAGTAATCGTGTTGACGCTTTTTTATTGTCTATCGATGGCGGAATCATTATCATTATCGAATTTCAAACAAGTATCACCTGGGATGTCACGAATCAGATGGGATGTAACGGTCAAATGGTAAAACAGTTACGTTTTTGTCACATGACGACAGATTGGCAAGGCTGTCCCTGTCACATGACCCTAACTGATGTGTCATATGAGCGGTCATTGACATATCCTGCGAATTCTTGAAAACCCGGAAGAGATCCAACCCAAGAAAGAAATGTCGTCACATTCAAGTTTGGTCGTTTCATTAGACCCCCAATAAAGAAGCCTGAGTTTATAAAGGCCATCAATAAGCGTGGAATAGTCGGTGCTGATCGCGTTCCCATCGAGTGCCAGCATTTCCAAACGCTTGAGATCACTGAAGGTTCTCTCCGACAATTGCACCAATCTATTCATAAACGTACAGTCCCAAAAGTTCCAGGTTTTATCGTTTTAATTCGGTTATACCCCAATAAAAGATGTTCCAAAGAAAAAAGACCATCAAACATATCAGGACGTAGAATCTCCAAGCGATTCATCCTCAAATTCAGAGTCGTCAGGTGCGAAAATTGCATGAAAGTCTCTGGCGCGATGACTTCTAGTTGAATGTTTACTAGACGTAACTGCTCTAGATAATCCGTGCTTCCAGTGAACGAAGCGCGCGATAAAGCCTTGATTTGTTGTTCTTGTACTGATATGAATTCCAAGAATGTAAGGTTCGCGCAAAATTCCCAAGGGAATTCCGTTAAATTACTATTGATTAGGATCATTCTCTTGACGGACCAGGGATCTGCAGATTGGCAGAAGAGGCGGGAATTGCAGATTGAGAATGAAATCGTTGTTAATCATCGCATTTATCAGGAGATATTTTGCTGTTGATAATTCCCCTTCAAATTAGCCGTTAACATGATGAATCTGTGGACTAGAAGATTATTTGAACAACTGTGACACGGAATGTGAGGCATTTTAAATCATTCAACTGCCAGTAAAATTGTGGAGAGCTTGCCCAATAAGTTATGTAAACAAAGACAGTCTTTCCAAACAATTTATTTCAATACACCATTGTTTCGTGACAAACTTTAGATATTAGGGCGTAAATTTGGATTCTAACCAATTCAATGGACTAAATGACAAGATGATACGTAAGAAAGATGGTGTCTTGAGGTCAATTTTTGTGGTTTTATTAGACCCCCAATAAACAACCCTGAGTTTATCAAGCCCTTCAATAAGAGTAAAAGAGTCAGTACTTATCGCGTTCCCATTGAGTGTCAGCACTTCCAATTTCTTGAGATCACTGAAGATTCTAGCTGGTACCTTCACCAAGCTATTCATCTCCAGGAAAAGTTTTTGAAGATGAGTTAGACTCGCAAAAGTTCCAGGTTTCATCAGTCTGATTCGGTTATTACCCAAGTGGAGAGCGTTCAAATGATCGAGACCATCAAACATATCAGGGCGTAAAAGCTGCAAACAATTTCTCCTCAAGTCCAGAGTCTTCAAGTTCAAAAATCTCGTGAAAGTCTCTGGCTTGATAATTTCCAGTTGGATATCTTCAAGATTGAGATCCTCTAGAGTTAGCGCGATCCCAGTAAACGAATCGGGAGATAAAATCTTGATTTGTTGATGTTGTACTGCTAGAGATTTCAAGAATGGAATTTCCGCACAAAAATCCCGAGGGAAATTCGTTAATTTATTATTGCTTAGAATCAATGTTGTAAGGGAGTAACGATTTCTGAAAGGATTTAGTGACCCTTGAAATTGCGTGCACTCCATACGGAGATATCTCAAACCTGTTAGATCATTGAATGATCCTTGGGGCATTTCGATTGTAGCAGGTGTAGTGCAGGATGAATTATCAGCGGGGTAAATATACAAATCAGTTGGTGTCACGTACTCTAAGGTATCGTCTATGATCCACGATGCATTCTCAACTGCTTTAAAGACTCCAACCAGAACGGACGAATTTTGCGTTGGTTTGCACACTTCGTAGTTTGGAGTGTTGGTCTTGTTGCAGGACACGAAGCTACTGGACGTACTTTCTGCCGTCGTTGAAGATGTTGATACAAAAATGAGAACCGAGATGAGCAGGAATTTCACCATCGTAGGAGATAATCTGAAGTCTTACTTATTACAAAATTACGATCAGTTTTAGTTTCAGTCGTCACTTATATAGTGTTTCTTGAAGGCTATTAGAACAAATCCATATCTGTCCACATCTGTGTTAATAACGCGGTTAATGTGGAATTGAAAACTAGAAATTTGAACTCATCACGGGTTGAGGTGATGGGACATCCACACGTGTGACCTTGTAACGTGTTGAATTAGATAGATAGAATAGTTCTTCTTAAATGTACTGTCAACTAATCACTTGATAAATTTCATACCCCATTATGCGAAAAATAGTAAATTAATTCGTTAGTGAAGCTGCAAAACAAGATAAGCAGTAGGAGAAACGAGTCGAGTCCCAAGCGAAGGTATTAAATATTTTATTACAAAAATCACTTGACGTCTCAAGAAAATCATTATCCACTATTGGAACATTGTGGTAAAAGGGGGAACAGTAGTATGACAAACAATTGTCAGTAAGTCCAAAGGAGATGAATGTTCTGTGTGAGACATCTACTCAAATGATGTTGTCGATCATATAGATGACGAGAACCCCAATGTCTAATTTGTTTAAGTTGTTCAAATATGCTTGATAGCTCAGAACTGCTGTCTACTTTCGTCTTTCTCTCGCTTTGAAGTAAAGCGTTTTTAGCCCAAAAACGCTCATCAAGCATTTCCATGGCGCTTTATCTCTAGGATATTCATGAAGTATTATTGACAATCTCCAAAACAATCAGTTTTCTAATGGAAATTGGACTCATGCGACACCTTGACGTCAAATGCAAAGATAAGTCTATTCATGAGTTTTACAATCTCAAGTTCCTAGGATTAAGGCCCGGCCGGACCAAATTCCACACCAATTTTTTCACAAAACAGTATATGTTCTCCCTAAACGAGAGAAAACTTTCCTGACAAACATGAATTTGCAGCACGTGCCAACGGTGAATACTACAATCATATGAAACCCGTTAAATCTTACACCGAAAAACCATTGAAATTACAAAATTCCAGCAGTAAGTAATCCCTGCGAGCGGATGTAATGTATTCTTAATCTTCTCCTTTCAGCCTAAGATCCTCACCCCGAACATGCTCCCCGGTGAGGAAGTAATAATGGACGGCCTCCGTGTGTACCTTCTCCCAGACGGTCGAGAGGAGACCATCGGAGGTCTTGCCAGAACTCCCCCGTTGCTGCCAGCTGAGGGTGCTATATTCCTCACAAATTACCGCATAGTCTTCAAAGGCATTCCCTGCGACCCCTTCGCTTGCGAACAGATGGTCGTCCGAGCATTCCCGGTCACCTCTCTAACTAAAGAGAAACGCGTGTCAGTTCAGAATCTGGCGCACCTTGACCAGTGTATCCAGGAGGGTCTCCAATTGCGCTCTTGTACCTTTCAGCTCATAAAACTAGCATTCGACGAGGAGGTGACTCCTGAGAACATAGACACCCTTCGAAAGTTGATTCACAAGGCTCGCTATCCCCCCCACATCTTCCATCACTTTGCCTTTAACGGTCAGATATTCGTTACCCCAACGGCCCACAACAAGGGAAAAGAGAAGAACGCGACCTTGAAGGGCTTCGCCAAGAAGACCCTCCTAAAAACAGCGAGAAAAGCTGGCTTCAAACCTAAGCAATCATCAAAACGCCAGAAATACGTTCTTCCAAACATGAATATGAATCTAAAGATCAACGTAACGAACCCCAACAACAAGTACCTGACGTCACCAGGTAGAATGAGTCTTCCAGTAACCAATGACAACAATGATCTGAGTCACGATGACGACCTGAGCATCGACGAATTCGAGATATCTAACATTGTCTGTCAGCCACCAACGGACGCTAAGACGTTGGAACGCCTATCAGAGCGTAGTTACGTAAGGGATTGGTACAGATTGGGATTGTGCCCCAATGGGGTAGAGTACGACAAACGAAGGAATGAGCCTTTCAGACTGACCTCGGTCAATTGTGCTTACATGATATGCAGAAGCTATCCGGCTTTGTTGGTGGTTCCAACGGCCGTCAGTGATGAGAGCATCAGAAGATTCTGCAGACTGTACAGACATAGTAGACTACCTGTGATCACCTGGAAGCATCCCAGGACGAAGGCCCTGCTGATCAGGGGGGCTGGCTGCCATGGCAAGGGAGTCATGGGAATGCTCAAGGCACATCCGTCCTCGGGAAGTAATCTCAAGACGACGTCTTCTGAGTCAACTTCTACCTTGGAACAGGAGAAGTATCTGATGTCTCTGGTATCCTCCACTCCTCTGTCGGTTTTGAGGCAAGGGTCGACGGCCTGGGGCATGTCGGACAGCTCTTTGAGCATTGACTCGTTACTATTGACTGCTGATGAACGAAATTGCAGTGGTACGCCAGAACAGTCGAGGAGGAGTGTGTTCAATAAGAATACTGTCGCTGGGACTTTGGGATCTTCTGCTGGCAAGGGTGGGAAGAACTTTGGCAGGTGGGGGTCTCTGAAGGATAAACGTCACAATTCGTCACAGGCGTCGTTAACTTCTGTGAATCAACGGGGAACTGTGAGGCATTCGGCGGATTCTGATAGTGGGACTGAGTGTGTTCATACGTTCCAAAGAGCTGCGTTGTACATTCTGGGGGAGAAGGCGAACATGAGGGGCGTTATGAAGGTAAGACATGATGATTCTGTTTTTGATTTACACAGCGAACAATCTCTGGTAGCAATACCGGAAATTTGGTGAATCAATTGAGGCTTTTTCAGGTCGAATTATGATTACGGCCAAGTCTGTTGACATCACAGCATAGTCAATATATTTTTTATAATGAATTAGCAATTTGCTTCCGAATGCAATCTGTGACGAGGTATTTTTAATTGAATTGAATGATTCATTGAATTCAACATTGCCCAAACGTTAAAATTTCTTTCCATTCCCTGAATATTGTTTTCAAAATAATTTTTTTCAACAACAGATGTCCCAATCAATCTCATGATTGAATTCGATCAAGATGGCATTGGGAAGAATATTTTAAACATAAATTGGATTCTTTTAAACAATTATTTGTTGAATTATCGTCGAAAAACCATCGGTCACATACGCACCCACATACATGTGCACCTCAAGCCAAAATTAGTTATCCTAACACAAAAAATTGGAAATTTCGGATTTAACAAATACAATCATTCCACTCGGAACCAAAAGAGTAACATGAGGGTCCTAAGTATGAGACCCCAGTATGAAAAGAATTGTTATTTTTCTTTACCCTCAAACGCAAATAGCCAGTAAAAAATACGAAAAAATGCCCCCCCTTCATTAAGTCAATTGAAACGACTAAATTTCGAACTTTGACGTTTCTTTCTCTAAAGGCCGAGTCATCAGCCCCAAAAACCGACTTCATCCCAGTCGACTACTTCGACATAAGGCACACTAAAGCTTCCTTCAAGAAGCTAATGCGCGCATGTATGCCAAGCTCCCAAAGTATCGAGCCAGACCAAAGTTTTTACAAGCTTATCGAGAGTTCCGAATGGCTCCAACAACTGCAAAATCTGATGCAGCTCTCGGGTGCTGTAATAGATCTGATGGACGTCCAAGGCTCCTCAGTGGCTGTATGCCTAGAGGACGGTTGGGACGCCACGACAACGGTCTGTTCCATAGCTCAAGTGTGTCTAGACCCCCATTACCGAACAATCGACGGTTTCCGAACGCTAATCGAGAAAGAGTGGCTAGGCTTTGGCTATCGTTTCGGCCACAGGAGCAATCTGTCCTCAAACTCTCAAGTCACCAATTTCACCCCGACCTTCCTCCAATTCCTGGACATTATCCACCAAATTCAGAAACAATTCCCAATGGCCTTTGAGTTCAACGACTACTACCTCCGCTTTCTCGCTTATCACTCGGTCTCCTGCAGATTCCGAACATTCCTCTTGGACTGCGAATTCGACAGAGTTGAGTGCGGTATAACAGCTATCGAGGACAAGCGAGGATCCTTGACAAGCTATCACAAGGGCGTTGACACGGGTAGTGATGACGAGATTGTCTACCCCGGGGGTCGTCTTGCCACGAATACCAATAACGGCTCTAACCTGGGCCAAAGTATCTTTGACTACATAGAAAAACAACACACGCGATCAGCCCTCTTCTACAATTTCCTTTACACCTCGAATTCGGAGCATCCGGTGCTCAGGCCGGTGTCACACCTCCCTAGTCTCGATATCTGGCAGTATTACCTCGAGGAGGAGCTCGCTCACGGCCCTCCTTACGACCTCGAAGTCCTCCAGCAGGATTCTCAGCAGGAGGAGGAGGCCGAGGCGGCTGATGGCATAATCGAGAAGAGCAACAGGAAAGTTGTCACTCAGGGCCATGACTCCGTGCAGGAATTGGTGCCAGATCAATTCTCTCATCTCCTCGAGGAGATTCACAAATTGGAGACTGAATTGGGCCATTTACCACAGAAGTGGAGGGTCTTGTGGGACAAATTGGAGCTGCCCAATACTGATTCTTTGGCGAGAAATGGGAGCTTCAGTACTGCTCTCGTCAGGTACCATGGACGATTGATCCACAAGAGGTCGACCCTGGAGTTGATACTCAGGGGGAAAATGGCCGGTGGAGGTGGGAGTGGGAACAATAATAATGAAGCTAGCGTATACGCTCATCCTCACAGGTTTGAGAGACTTGATACAGCCACTCCGACTCACTGCGATGCCTGCTCTGGTGTCCTCTGGGGACCCGTCAAAGCTGGTCTGAGGTGTGTCGACTGTGGACATGTCTGTCATGACAAGTGTGCCGATGCTGTGCCCAAGAACTGCACCAAATACAAGGCGGTTACTAATAATGTACAGTCGCACACGCTCACTAGGTCTGGGGGAGACAATGGGAGTGTCAATTCTGGAAGCACTATGCAGACTTCGTCGCAGCAGTATTATGAACAGTTCTCCAGCAATGTTGCTGAGAATCGGACGCATGAGGGGTATCTTTATAAGAGGGGAGCACTGCTGAAGGGGTGGAAGCAGAGGTGGTTCGTCCTGGATTCCATTAAGCATGAGCTCAGGTATTATGATGCCATGGAGGACTCACACTGCAAGGGGTATATAGGTGAGTCACAAAAATATTATTTTTCTTGACGATATCACACTATAGATTCAACCGTGGCCTTGAGGGTCAAACGTCCTTTAAGGACGGGTGGGGGTACGGATCAAATGGCCCTGATGTAGACATTGAGGTTGTTGTGGGAACGTTCATTTCACTAACAATGCGATTACGTTAATTAATCATAATATATTTACAAGACGTTGAAGAATATACACAAAAGCAGGGATAGCCAAATTTGTCATATTTTATTATGGTTAATATTGTAGCCCTTAATTAAATAACATAAGTCTTGAAATTTTTTGAGTACTCAAGTATCATCAATTCAAATATTCAAATTTTCAACTATTTTATCAATCAATAATTGAGGCAGGAAGATTGACGATTACTTGTGTAATCGAAAATTTCCTTTCAAGAACTTTGAATTATTCACTTAGTAGTAAATTTACAGTTTCAGATTAATCAATTTTAAATACATCATTATTCGTAAAAAGTCAGATTATTAATATTATACTAATATAATATATTATATTATTGGAAAAATTGAATCAAAATATTTTAAACCTTCATTAATGTAAGGGTCAAATTCTTGTAATATTACAGAAATTTAATATTGATGGGGATCCCTGCACAAAAGTAAAAATGTTACGTAGAAGTCGGGTCGTCGACTTACTGAGTATTCGGCGGTTAGCGCCACACTCAATTCCTATTCGTAATCGGATCAAATGGTCAACGCGAGCCCTTGTGCTAGGATATCGCGAGGCGCTGCACTGAGAGTTAAACGTCCTTTAAGGACGTTCTTTCGGGACGTTTGAAGCTGAGGTTTAAGGGTTGTGAGGGTCAAGCCTCCTTTGAGGACGTTAAGCATGAGAATCGAATGGTCTTGAGAGTCAAACAAGCCTCCAGGACCTTTGGAGTTGAGGGTTAAATGGGTTTGAGGGTCAAAAAACTGGTAAGACCGATCGGGGCTAAGGGTCAAACGTCCTTTAAAGACGTCTGGAACAAAGGGACAAATGGTCTTGAGGGTCAAACGTTCATTACAGACGTTTGGGGCTGAAGGACAAACGGTCCTGAGGGTTAAACCTTTGAGGACGTTTGAAGCTGAGGTTTAATGGTTGTGAAGGTCAAGCGTCCTTTGAGGACGTTCGGGAATGAGAGTCAAATGGTCTTGAGGGTCAACAAACCATTAAGAATGTCCGCGGCAGAGGGCTTTAAAAATCCGTTTTTTTTTTGTAAAGTGTTATTCGCAATGTAATTTAATCAACAAAGTTGAAAATTCAAAATTTCTTCAAATTAATGAATAATTTTTCTCCGCGTGTTGATAAGAATTTCCACAAGCTGTACTAAGAACTGCAACCAAGAATTGTCAATAGTGATTCATCCATTGCCTCTATACCTTTAAAAGTTATGCTTTCATTCATCTATTAAAGATTTGGCTGAAGTCGTGTCAGTGACGCCAGCATCTCCTACACCTGGACCACCAAAGAAAACTGACGATAAATCATTTTTTGATGTAAGTCCGTCGTAATTAAAATAAAGAAAATGCATCCAATTCAATTCATTGAATTGATTAAATTAATCGTTTTCATGTTCTCACAGCTCCGCACAAATCGACGAACATACAATTTCTGTGCAAGTGATGCAGCAATAGCTCAGGAGTGGATTGAAAAGGTTCAAGCGTGTCTGCAGTAGTCTGATAACAATAAATCTGATCTGTATCGAGTTAAATACTCTCTTAAGGTAATGAAAGCTATGGATTATGTATTGAGCGTCACCAAAACTCGTTAAGTTCGCGCAAGGGACTGATAGGATAATTAAAACGATTACAAGGGGGAGAGAAAATAAAAAACAAAATGATGATCGAGAGCGAGACGATGCATTAATTTTGTTACATAATTTTTGTATAGCTTCGTTAATTTCCGACTATATGATAAATTCATACATAAAACGAAATAGTACATAAACGTTAATACTGTAAGGATTATTGTTTGTACATCTTATCATCAATGAAAATGTGTTTAATACAGTTATTTATTTAATTCATTGAATTTATTATGAAGTAGAGAGATGAATGTCGACGCTTAGTGTTTTTACGAGAGCCAGGTTTATATTAATTCCAATATTTGTGTTATAGCAATGTTGATGTCTGTCAGATAATTATGAGCATTAAATTTAAATAAAGTAATGGGATTATCGAGTGTAAGACGGGAGTCGCTAAATTTTTTCTAAGATTGATAGATTCATGTCTTTTTTTTATTATTTTTTTTACGTTCGAATTACGCATTTCGATTTTTTTTTGTATTCTCGATTTTTTTAATAGTTTTATTTTACTTTTCTGGGGTTCAGTGGAGTGAAGGGGTGAAACATTGTGTTCTGTTCAATATTTATTTTGGGATGGGGGTAAAATGGTCTGGAGGGTCAAACGATCCTTTAGGACGTTTGGAGCTGAGGGTCAAATGTCCTTTAAAGACGTTCGGGATGAGGGTAGAATGCTTTTAAGGGTCAAACGACCCTTTGCAATGTTTGAAGTTGAGGGTTAAATGGTCTTGAGGGTCAAAAAATCGTTCAGAACAGCCGGGGCTAAAGATCAAATTATCTTGAGGGTCAAACGTCCTTTAAACGTCTGAGGTTGGGGGTCAAATGGTTTTAAGGGTCTATTAGGTCACAATAGACTGATTAGAATGAATTATTTCACCCTTGATCCTAAGCATGGATTGACTCTCAGAGCAAAAGAAGTTTCTTGAACTATCCTAAGAACAACCAATTCTGTGGGAAATATGATTCTCAAAAAAAAATTACCCAGACTTTTACTTCACATACCACTCGTTCTCAAGATAATTTCAGGATTAATTACAACTTCTAATTTATCTCATTACGTTCTACCGTTCCTCCACTGAATCATCTTCCCTGCAATCCAAAAATCTAGAAGAACGAGTGGCGAGAGAAAAAAATATTGGGTGTGCATTACCAATGTAATGTGACGTATCGAAAGTGTGAAAGACTGTGGTAAATAATTGTCAGTATGTTAAATTAATTATTGATTGTTAATACTCATTGGAAGACTAAATGGAGAACAATATCGCCAATGTTGCTTTCTGGTTGTTGGCCATATTCTAATCATAATAGACAAAATGAATAAATGAATCTGTAATGAAACTGAATAAATCGATATTAATTCATTTGAGGAAAAGTTTAAACAATTTATTCTCTGGATCCTGTGGAGATGCAACATTCTACTGGATTTCTATTGACAATTCTATTAGTTTTTGACTGATTGTAGTGAAAAATTCTGCAACAAATATATATCGAATAAAAATATTTATTTTTATTTATTTATTTATTTGTGCAGAAGCTAAGACAATCTTGAAATATTCCTAAGTTTAGCATATGCTTGGCGAAATAGATTGCTGACCAAAAACATTTCACCTATTTTTTAATAGAGGAATCGGATGAAAACTAATTGAAAGTTCCATAGAAATCCAATAGTATTTTTCGTACGTGAAGAGCTACAAAAATTATCTTGAGATAATTGTTCATATATCCTCTGGTTCTCAACATAATTTCGAAAAATCGTAACATGAGCTGATTTCGATCATCAATAATTTAAGATTAACAGAGTGAAATTCAAATTTCTTTTTTCATTTTAGAGGTATTTTATAAGGCTTCAAAATGAGACCTGATTTATTCCAATCGAGATATTGATAATTTAAGAAGCTCCATTTTATCGCACATGCCCTCAATTTCATTTTACCTTTCTATGAAAATCTATTCAATAATTCGGAAATTTAATGATGATTAATGAATATTTCCTGACGATCTGGTAGTACTGATAGTACGTCATCATGTTTTGAAATTTTTCAAGACATTTTTACCCCTGCAAAAACGCTCCTAACCTCAAAATCGCCATATTTACGAATCAGTCGTCATCTCCTCTGAAATGTATTATTGAATGAATAAAACTCAAAACAGTCATTAATTATGAATAAATTGGTGAGAAATGTCCTCTCGAGTGGCCGGTTGTTCTCTTATAGATGTGCAGTGGGTTGTCAATGTCCAAAGTAGGTAAAATTCCATTTTTAGTAGTGAAGTAAGAAAACAAGGCACGTCAACATCACTTTCAGATCAGTTTTTTGGAATTATCTCCAAATTGAAGGGAAATGGCGAAATTTCCACTCAGACCTTTTTTGTAGAGAAAATCAAGACCTACAAAAAAGATTGAAGTAAAAATTTCGCTATCTCCTTTAGATTCAGAGATATTTGTGGAAAACCCCAATTGTTATAGAGTTAACTTGATTTTTTTAATTCAACATATCTTTTAGTCTGATTTTCTACAAATATCTGTCAGTCTAGAGGGAATATTGAAATTTTTCTTCAAAAACCTTGTGAATTTGACAGAAAATTCTACGTTTTCCAATTTTTTTTTGTGTAATTTTTTTACTGAAAAGAAAAAAAATTAAAATGACAAAACCAGACAATTTGAGGCGGGGAAATTCCGTAGAAAAAATCTCAATAGAATAAGTTATATGGAAAAATCTAATTCTATTGACTTTTTTGATAAAATATTGTCTGCTGAACATTTCAATACAATCGATCAAAAACTACACAGAAAAAAAATTATTTTTGCCAAACATTCATTTACTTGGGAGAAGTATTTATTTTTTCAACATCGTATTTCTCCAATTGAGTCATTCCCAGGCGAGCCTGTTTAGGTTTCAATTATGACAATCATATTGCTGCAACCCGCATCTGACCGACTATGGCCCAAAACCGTCGCAGAAATTATTACTATAACGGTCGAAAAACTGGATTTATTGACAATCATATTGCTCTAGAGCATGACTATGTTGCACATTTCAGTAAAATTTTCTAGCGAATTCGCTAGGTTTCCTATTGAATTTTTTCATACGTGAATATAATTTTCATAATTGAAACGTACTAAGGATTGTCTGGAAATGAATCGACTGGAGAAATACAGTATTGAAAAAATAAATACTTTTCTCAAGTAAATGAATAGTTGGCAAAAATAATGTTTTTTTCTCCGTGTAATAGAAAGTTCAATAGAAATCCGGTAAAATTGCCTAGCGAATTCACGAGGTTTTTCTATTAAATTTTTTCGTATGTGACGCATTACTCGGTACTCCCAAGCAACTGCTGCCATTCTCCCCAGATTCACCAGGGAATTGCACGTCGACTACAGAAATCCTGACGTCCGCGGTTGTCTTCAGTCCCCAAAACCCCTAACTCAACTCCAAAGGAATATGTTCATCCAAACGCAGGACACACCGAACCCCAACAGCCTGAAGTTCCTCCCCGGCGTTCCTGTGATGGAGACTGGACAGACCAAGGACTTTCCCAATGCCACCGAGAGCTACTGCTCACCCCTTGCGAAGATGCTGTTCAGGATCGAGGGGGTTAAATCCATTTTCTACGGCCCTGACTTCATCACTGTGACGAAGGTCGATGAAGATGTTGACTGGAATCTCCTGAAACCTGAAATATTCGCGACAATCATGGACTTCTTCTCGACGGGGCTGCCCATCATAACGGAGGAACAACCGTCCTCTGATACACGTAATTGTCTTTGAATTTCAGGATTATTATGAGGATTTCTGAGGTAAAGCTAGTGCAGTTGCTAGAAAATTCTGTTGGACTTCTGTTGATTTTTTGCCGATTTTTTATTGAAAAATTCTCTAGCTTTTCTTCACTTTTTTGCCAGTAGAACTTGTTTTATAGAAACTATTTTCGCAGATGAAATCAGTAGTTTGATCGTTCTATACAACTCTATTGAATATTTTCTATGAAAATTCCTTGACATCAATTTTTCAAGTTTTATTTACTTGATTTTTTCTCTTCTCATAAAAAAGGATAAACAAAAAAATGAAATGAAACAATAAATTTTGTTTTCAAAATATCTTTATATTGATTTGTTGTAGAAATAAGTGAAGACGATGATGAGATTGTCCAGATGATCAAGGAGTTGCTGGACACTAGAATCAGACCTACGGTTCAGGAAGATGGTGGGGACATAGTTTTTGTGGTGAGAAAATCATTGAATACGTACAAGTGATTTTAGAAAAAACTTAGTCCTTTTGTTTCTGTTCCCTTTGAGCATTTTTTCAGAAATCCGATTTTTTAAAAACGAATCCTTCTCCATCGTTTCAGGGGTTTGAGAATGGAATTGTGAAGCTGAAGATGCAGGGCTCCTGCACAAGCTGTCCCAGCTCAGTAGTGACCCTCAAGAATGGAGTGCAGAATATGATGCAGTTTTATATTCCTGAGGTGCTTGGAGTCGAGCAGGTGGAGGACGAGACCGACAAAGTCGCCAAAAAGGAGTTTGATAAATTGGAGGAGAAGATAAATGTCAAGGGATCAGAGAACGAGAAATGAAGTCATTCAATCTAATAGTGAAGTTATAAATCATAAGAGCACCTTTAATATTTTATACTAAATCTCCATTCATCTGGGAAACGAGTAATTTTAGAAGAAAATGTCGCAAGACTTTTTTGTAGAGAATTAAATTTTCGACAAAAAATCCTTCTCTACATTTTCCACTAAAACTTTTTATTCAAAAAATAATTGAATGGTGTTTCCTTACGTTTTATCACTTCGCTACTGATTTCCCCCTGAATTTGTCAAATAAAAATAATCAAATACTGTACTATAACTAGATAAATAATTAGAATAATAACGAGAGCAATTCTACAGTTTTAATTGTTTTTTCAATTTTTTTATTTCGTGGTTTCATGAAAAAAACGAAGATTTTTTTAACCACAAATTGGAAAATGTAGAGGAAAGAATAAACTACACTGGATTATTGTCTGTGCTTGTGCTTGAACCTGTGCCTCAGGTTTCGTGATAATTAAATACATAGTTATATTGGTTTCTAAAATATTCCATGTTGGAAACTCTAAACAGATGTGTACGTCCACGTGAAAAGGGCCCACTTTGTCGCATCTAGTTTCCGAGATATTCACGTTTTTCTCTCCACATCTCCCATTTAAACCAATGTTAAATTGTTTTTTTGATCGTCTATACTGACGTCAGTTTTCATTCTATCGGGTTGATTTCGGGCTCAAAATGTGAGAAATCTGATCAAGATTATCGGAACATACATAACTCCAATACCGTCAAAGTGGGCCCTTTTCATGTGGACGCCCACAGATTATTAAGTTCATAGAACATATTATGTCACCGCTACGTCAAAAGTACGTTGAGATTATCTGCATATGGTCATAATATCCAAATTATTGCTTTGGTTTGCGTGCAATAATTTGCATATTATGACCATATGCAGATAATCTCAAGCATTGTTCAACAGTCTGTCCCCAAAAAATATTTCTCTGAAAATCTGTAAGATACCCCCTACGGTCGAACTTCGGCCGCCCCGCTGTCTTGCTTTGGTTGCTGTCTCTCATTTCCTTACTAGATACCTCGTTTCCCCTATTTAATTCACTCGCCGGGCCACAAATTAACCGCTGCTAATGCAATGAATTATTATGATTAGGAATTAATAAACTGCGCAAATGCGTTTTATTTTACTTGTTCTGACGAAACGTCATTTGTAGCCTAAAGAAAATGCTTGGATTCTCAAAGCACAATCCCACCCCTCAAATTTTCAGTAAAAATTCACTATCTCTCTCAGTTTTGGAGATATTTTCGAAAAACTGACCGACAAAATTTTTTTGGTTGTGGATTCCCAACACGCAACCCGTTTTACCCCACCCCCCTCTAAATTTTCAGTAATAATTCGCTATTTCCCTTAATTTCGGAAATATCTTTGAAAAAATCACCGATTCAATTTTTTTCAATCAAAATATGTATCAATCAAAATATGTATATCCGTTCAGTTTCCCAGATATCCCCGTTTTTAAAATTTTTCCATTCTTGTACGCACAATATTTTGATAAAAATAAAAATAGCAAGGTTAGTGTTTTCTTCGTGGGCTCAACCGGGCGAACAGTTTCGGAGATATTCAATCTTTTGTATAAATCCATTTCGAATTTTATACTATACTGTAGCAAGCTAAATAACTAGAATAATAACGACAGCAACTCGACTGTTTTAATTGTTTTTTCGATTTTTTATTTCATATTTTCATTAACAAAATGAAGCTTTTTTTAACGGCTAGTGACAGACACTTGCCAGACACGGATCGTGTGATCAGAGTATCCAGCGAAGAGGGTCTGTCCGTCAGTGGACCACGCCAGGGAGAGACACTGGGGTGGCTCGGCCTTGCTCGTGGTGGATACGACCTCAGGCTTGAGCTCCTCAACCATTTCTTTGCTCTCGAGATCCCAGATCTTGATCCAGGGCCCAAATGCAGCGCAGAGCCAATAGCGGTTTGGACTGAAGCACAGGGCTGTGATGATGTCATTGTGGTCGAGGGTGTGGAGGTGCTTGCCATCGTTCAAGTCCCAGAGCATGGCTTTGCAGTCCTGAATAGAATAGTTTCATGGTTTTCTTGTCATTCAGGGTCATTTTTTGAGGATATTGAATTTTTTTTCTGTTTTCCTTTGTCAGTCCCATATCCGCAAACACTCATGGTCATCGTTAGTATTAGCTTTTTGCATCATTCAAATTTTTTGTGATTAATCGTTGAAGGGGGGGGGGGGTGAAGTGGAGAATAAAACACCAGGAAAAATGACTATTTACTACAATTTGAGAATATCGTTCTTTTTTGTTTTTAGTTGAGGGTCAAACTCTTAAATCGTTTGAAGTTGAAGGTCAAATATGCTCTTGAGGGTAAAACAATTCTTAAAAACGGGGCAATGAGTGGGAATGTTGATCAGTAACGGTCAGTCGACCGTTAATTCTACAACTTCAAACGCCCTTAAGGGTCGTTTGAGCCCTAAGACCAGTTGACCTTAATAGTGATTTTTCCTGGCGTCATTACCTGAATTTTTTCCTTTTTCCCTATTCTATAAATATCTCAGAAATTATTGCGTTTAGACAAAAATGTCAGATCTTTTTATAGCCTAAGAAATTCTCCACAAAAAATATTTTATATTCCCGACACAATCTAGGAATTGGTTTCAAACTTCATCAGCTCATTAAATTATTTTAATATTCACCTTTCCACCAGATGCACACAGGGAGCCATCAGGAGACACTGTGACAGTGTTCAAGTATCCACTGTGTCCATTGTGGTTGATCTTCAGACGACAGTTGGTCAAGTTCCATACCTAATTCCGAATAATACGAGAAAAAATCATTAGAACACAAATTTTCCTTTTTTTTTCAAAGAAGAGGATAAATCAATGATTGTAAAACATATTCAGTGTTGAAAATCTATTTTACCTTGACGATTTTGTCCCAACCAGCAGAAACAATGATTGGATTGGTGTGGTTCGGTGAGAAACGAACACAACTGACCCAGTCACTGTGTCCCTCATCCTGAATTGTGTATTTGCACTCGGCCAATGTATTCCACAGCTTGATCGTCTTGTCCCTGGATCCAGAGACAATTTGACGGTTGTCAACGGAGAAGGCGACACTCAGAACATCCTAGGAAACCCAACAATTGACTCTAAATATGTCGTCGCGGTGATGATTACAGCGAAGTGGTAATATTTTGAATTTCTCAGTCCCATATCCGCAAACACTCATGGTCATCGTTGGTATGAAAGTTTTGCATCATTGTAATCACAAAAAAAGCATGCTGTCACAACTATTCCTCTTTAATTTTTGTAAGGAGAAGTCGGAGAATTTTGTAGTTTTCAATTATTTTAGCGATTAATGGCTTTAACAGAAATGGTGAGGATTTTTTTCAGCATTTCATGCTTAATGGGCAATTTGTCTTGTTTTGAGCTATTAATTTTCAAGTTTTTTTGAAAAATAAGAGATTTAGGGAAAAATGTCGAGCCATTAAATGCTAAAAAAAATATTTTGAAATTTTTTTCTCAAAAGAACCTTTTAAAGATGTTCAAGGAATAAAACAACTTCTATTCAGTTTCAAAACAGCAATTTTTTGAAAATTCTGTGCTATTAATTTTGAGAATATCAAGATACTTTTTTTACACTTCATAAAATTCTTATACAAAAGAAATACCCCCGGACATATATCCATAAATCGTTTCCTCCTGAAGATATTTACAAAATCAACAATTTCGAAACGAAGAAAACCTTAAATAGAAAAACCTAGCACAGATAATTTTGCAAATGTCTCAAAATCGAGTCGTTTTATCGAAAAATGTCATAAGATCTTTTTTGAAGCTTATGAAATTCTCCCCAAAAAAATTCTCTAATTTTTCTCTAAATCCTTTCCTCGCGGAGATATCCCCAAAGTAATTGAGGTAAAATCCTCGACTCCATAAATTTACCACTTCACTTAAAAAAATCAACAAGAAAAAGAAAGGTCAAAATAATTACATCTAAAAAATGCAGACTGAATCAAGAAAATACTCAACCCAATACTTACAGCATTGGCTCATCATCTTCTATTAATTATAAAAAAAAATAAAAAAAAAAGCTTCAGTTCGTAAAATTCCTGATCAAAAGGATCTCAGGTCGAGTTGATTCTCAAGACAACGAGATGTGGTAATATCACACCTTGGTATGGTCTTCGAACCTCCTCGTGGTGCGTCCAGCAGCGAGATCCCAGAGACGAAGGGTCTTGTCCCACGATCCCGAGAGGGCGTAGTTACCGTCGGAGGAGAGCACCACGTCGCTGATAAAATGGGAGTGACCGTACAGACGCTTCTGGGGGATACCGTAGTTGGTCTCGTCACGAGTGAGCTTCCACACAATCAGAGTCTTGTCTGTGGACAAATTAACGAAAGATTTTTGGGGGAATTGAAGTCATTGGTGATGGGGGAGCGGCGAAAGGGTTGTTTGACCCTGAAGACCATTTGGTCCTCACCTAAAAATCAAAAAGAAAATGTTTTCTTAATTTGACTAAATAGTCGTTTTTTCTGGTGTCGTTTTCCCTGCTCTCCTCTGCTTGAATTAATTTACTCTTTTTTAATTCATTAATAAAATATAGAATTAAAAGAACATTCGACAATTGCAAAAGCTACAAAAAAGGTCCTCATAAAAATATTGCAGACTATCATTTTCTTGAAAAAAATTTCCTTTTCAATTAATGTTCAAGCGAAATTTACTTATTCTTATTTTAGACAATTTTCCAATGTCAAAAGCAACAGTGATAAAAACTACGTAGAGACATGTCGATAAAGAATGAAATGTGCGAAAAATAATTGTGAAAATGAAGCGAATTCGCTACGTTTTTCTACTAAAATTTTCCATTCATGTTTTCCTGAAAAAAAATTTTTCTTTTCAACGGATGTTCGAGTGGAATTCACTCATTTTTTTCTAGACAGTTTCTCGATGTCGAAAGCAACAATGATAAAAATTATGTAGATAAATATCAATGAAGAATGAAATGTGCGATAAATAATTATGAAAATGAAACTGATGAACTTCTTGGACCCCAATGCACACTGATAGAACCATTTACTTGCTGCTAACGAGCCTTCTTGACTATTAACACGACATGTTAAGAAGTCTTGTTAATAGCAACAAAATCGTTCTGCCTTTTCTATCAGTGCAGGGCAGATGGAATCGTCGCGTCTTGCCACTTACCACGTGAGGACGAGAGAATCATATCCGGATATTTCGGATTTGTCGCAATTTGCGTGACCCATCCATTGTGTCCCCGCAAGGTACCCTTCAGCTGAAGTGTTTCACTCATTATTAATCACAAACTGCAGTTGTTAATTAATGGATTAATGTGGATTCGATAGAACGATCCACCGTCCACGACACGCTGCAGGGAAAAGACCCCGGCGGAAACGATGCGCAATGGCGTTGGGCTCGGCTTCACGGGATTGGCCGAGATCCGCCGGAAACTACCGATGTCACGTTCGGCAATGTCCGGGGAAGGGGGACTTGCGCGGTATCTACGCGGAAGTGGACTTCGCAGTTTTAAATATTTTTTCTAATTGAAAATTGATTCGTCATGGAAAAAATTGCATAGGAAAATTTAATTCATTTTAATTATAGAAAAAAAAAAACAAAAGGATCCCATATTTCCATACAACTCATTCGATGGAGATACCCTGTCTAACAAAAGGATGGGCAATATCTCGAATCGAAAATTATAAATTGAACATAGTGGATATCTCGAACGAATGGAGAAAATAAGACAGTTTTCATGACAGTTTTCATCATCTCAAAAGAGAATCGAGTACCATTTTATGAAACATGAATGAACGAATCATAATAGTCAAAATCATGTAGGTCAGAGGAAAATAGAATAATTCTATTTTCTTAATATTGCGTTTAATATTGGTTTTCTTCGAACAAAGTCGATTAGAATTAATAGCTAAAATTATGAGATTGTCTGACTTTTTTTACGCTGAGGACAGGAGAATCTGAATGCAATATAGTGAAAACGATGATCGATTTTTTCACAATGAACAAATAATATTAATATCCAAATACAAAATTTCTGATATGAATAAAAAGAAGCTGTGACTCAATATTCCAAATGAAGTTTTAATTTTTAATTTGCTGCTGAAAACACGAGATGAGAATGTTCTAAGCACAGAATTATATTGATGAGATGAAGAACAGATTAATTGAATTACCGTGTGAACTAACTAAAAATTGATAACAGTGTGGGCACGCAGTTTTAGCAGAGTATCAACAAACATTGAATTCCAGAAATTCACACTCTAAAGTGTGTTCTACAAAAAATTGCATTGCAATTATGAATAAAATCTTACTCAGTGAGCATAGAAATTGGAACATGAAAACCGTTTAATTCGACTTATCTCCCAGTTGAGTTTTTAAGAAATATTTCCGAATCTAAGGGAGATAGCGAAATTTCCGTAATTACATTTGTTGTAGCTCTCAATCGGCTCTGCAAAAAACGTTATAATAAAAATTTTGCTATCTCCTTAGATTCCGAGATATTCATTGAAAACTGGTCAATAGTCAAAATCGACTTAAACCGTTTTACCACTTCGCTACTGAATTATTGTAATATGAAAATTTAACAGCTGATAAATTGGGACGTGTGACTCTCATCGGTCGTATTGCTTATGGAAAATGTCTGAATGGAAAAGGTTGTACACAAAGATGAAATACAGATGATTTTTTCTATAAAATAGTCTCTACTAGAAATTTTCATTTAAGAAACGCACAGTAAAGGTGCGAAGTTCTTCAATAGAATCGGCCAAAAACTAATAGAATTTTCAACAGAAATTTACTAAGAATTTTCTATCGAACTCGCTAGGTTCTAGTGCATTTTTTCATGCGCATTGCGCGCGTATGTTTCAAACAAGGAAAGCGAATGAAGAGACATCTGAAGGTTTTTGTCATTTTTGAATACCAATTTCTGCTTGTTTGTGGCTTCTCTGATTTTGCTTCGATTGATAACTAAATATTTGATTGTAAAATGGGTGAGAATGTTCAGGGGACCTTCACGTCCGAGAAAATCTCGAAAATTCGGTGGCGCAGGGAGGATTTCACTGAGGCCAAGTCCTTTGTCACCGGCAGTTGGGACAATCCTGTAAGTTAACCTCGAAAATATTCAATTGCAATCGACTATCAACACTTACAAACATCAATAACTCGAGATCGGCAGAGTGAAACCGATAATTTTCATTCATTTCTGAGAGTTTTTTTCTTATTTTCAAAATGAATTTCAAGTCACTCGAATCGCGTCATTTGGTCAGTAGGTATTGATGATTTAAAGTAGCCTATTTTATCTTACTTTATTATTACTATTTCGGCTGTTATTATTTGTCATGACGTGTTCATTATTATTGTTTACGAATAGATCAATAATATCGTTCATTGGACATTTGAAACTTCCGAGGATGATGAGACGTACCCAGTAGTGGATTCCACGTTCTCTTTTCAAGGGGATGTAACAGAAATTGAGGTAATTATCCGCAAGTTAAACGCTTTCATTTCGATTCATGTATGAAAAAATTTTCAGAAAAACTTTGGGAATTCGCTGGGAAATTCTGTTGGATTTTCTGTTTATTTTTGTCCGATTCTATTTAAAGCATTAGAAATGAAAAAAAAGAATTAAGATAACAACAGAAATGTTCAATAGAAATTTTTTCTATATAAAAAAAGTTGATAGAATGACATTTTTCTCAAATTTGGTCAATTTTTCATGTTTTTTTGTTTGATTTCTCTGGTGAAAAGAGACGAAAATAGGGTGAAAAAAAATCGGTGAATTCATGTTGAAGAATTTCTTTAGGAAATGTCTCAGTAGAAAAAGTTGCACAGAAGGAAGAAATTGTACTGATTTTGTTCGATAAAATATTTTATCGGACATTTTCTGTTAAAAAATGCGCAGTAAAACAGCGGAATTGAAAAAACAACAAATTTTCAAAAGAAATTCAACAGAATTTGTATCGAATTCGCTAGGTTTTTCTATGAAATTCATCCTCGCGTGTGTAATTTCATTTCCATTAATTTAATTCACAATAACTCTGAAAATTACGTTCCATAAACATCGACACAATTTTTCTTCTTTCTTGCAATCTCCAGCCTTAAAATATATTCTTAATGTCTTACTTTGTGGTGCTTTCACCGGAGGAAGCTAAAATATTTAGCGAAACGTCCCATCTATGACAAATTAACGAACGTCGTTACATTATTTCTCCAATTTTTCCTTTGATCCCAAGTGAATATTGATGAACATTGAGGTGGACAGTAAAATTGATCATCTTCTTGCTGTTATTCTCCCTTTTCAATTTTTTTTCCACCAAATAATTCGTCGCTTCGATAAATTGATCAGTTCATAGACAAAAATGCATTCGTGGCTTCTTCCTCCATCGGTTCAGTGAAACTCCTAGGAATAAATGAAGCTCCTTACGGTGAATTCAGGGAGCTCATGTCCTGGGAGTTTATCCACCAGTTCAGCACTGGTGACCACGCGCCGTGCACGGCATTGACGACATTCAATCAGGACATTGCGACTGTGGGAGAGGACGGAAGGATAAATCTCCTGACAGCCCAGGAGAGGAAGCCTGTGAGGACTATAGAGAATGCCGACAGTTGTTCCCTAGTCTGCATCGATTTCCTGAGACACAATGAGATCCTCACGAGTAATAGCAGAGGCCATATGAAGTTGTGGGACTTGAGGAATGATCGAGATACACCAGCCACCACTTTCATGCTGCCAGATCAATTGAAGGTCGTTATTATGCTCATTTTCACGTGAATTTTGGTATTTTTTACTTCTGAATGGAGGCTTTTTAATCGTTCTAATTTAAGTTTTCAATTTTTGGGTTATATTAATTCTATGTTCTATATTCTATGTTTTTGAGGCCGTCCAACTTCCAAGTTTTACGGGCCGTTATCCCTTTTAATCGGGGCGTTTCGTTTATTAGGAGGTGGATAATGTCGAAAAAAAGGGTGGTTATCCCTTTTAATTGGAATTTTTTCTTTAATAGCGGGAGTCGATTGTAAAGGTTATAAAATTCGATGGAGAAAAAAAATGGCCGTTATGTCTCTTCATTAGAATTTTTTCCTTAATAGTGGGAATCGATCGTAAAGATTATAAAATTTGAGAGTCACTTTTTCAAATGTCACTGATTGACGGCCAGTTTTGGGGTGGGGGTCCTTCAAGAATGTTTTAATTACCAGCGGAAAAAAAAATGATTTCGGTTATATTAATCCATTATGATGCAAAAAATCATTTATTCCAAATATTTTCAAAAAATAAAAGAGAATTGAATTCCATTCTATGAAACATGAATAAACGAATTATAATTGTCCACATCATTTAGGTCAGAGAAAAATAGAATAATTCTGCTTTATTAATATTGCATTTACTAAGATTTTCTTCGAACAAAGTTGATTGGAATTAGTAGCTAGAATTATGAGATTATCTCACATTTTGGACGTTAAGGGCAGGAGAATCGGAATGCAATATAGTGAAAATGATGATCGATTTTTTCACTTTGAACAAATAATATTAATATACGAATACAAAATTTCTGATATGAATAAAAAGAAGCTGTGACTCAATATTCCAAATGTTTTAATTTTTAATTTGGTGATGAAAACACGAGACAATATTCTAAGCACAGAATTGTATTGATGAGATGAACAACAGATTAATTGAATTGCCGAGTGAACTAACTAAAAATTGATAACAGTGTGGGCACACACTTTTACCAGAGTATCAACAAACATTGGAGTCCAGAAATTCACACTCTAAAGTGTATTCTAGAAGGAATTGAATTGTAATTATGATTAAAATCTTATTCAGTGAGCATAGGAATTGGAACATGAGCAAATCATTTATTGTAATATGAAAATTTAATAGCTGATTAATTGGGACATATGATTCTCATCGGTCGTATGGGTTTTTGCAATGAGAATATAATTATAAATAATCAATTGGAAAAAGGGCATAATGAGGGGCCGTCAACACCGCTAGTATAATGAGAAAAAGGATGCAGAAAATCTGAAAAAATCGTACTCAGTGCATCTCAATTGGAACAATTTTTGAGATTTTTCACCTGTCTCAATTTCCATTAAAAAATGTCCAAAACTCAAAAAGTGAACATTTTTAAAAAGCCTCATTTAGGTATATTTACACACATATTCAGCATTTGTAAACCGAAATTCAAGTCAATCGATTGAGAATAGTGTCAGGATGGCATTTTGAAGATTCCATCAATAAAAAAAATTTAAACCCAATTTCTATGTTTAAAAATTAAAATTGAAGTAGTAAACTCCTCAGCACAATAGATAAAAGCCTCTGCGATTTCGAAATTTCAGTGCAGTCTTCCTTAAATCAAGTAAAAAAAAAATAAAGAACCCCTTGGGATGAAATTTTCGTTAACAAAGTAAAAACTTTCAATTTATTCCCAAAAAATTATTTCTAATTTTTCTGGGACTCAGACCGAGGCAACGGATATTGCTCACCACCCAACCCAGAGGCACATCGTGGCAGCAGGTGGTGGTGATGGTAGTTTGAGCGTCTGGGACCTTCGCCAAAGCACATACCCCATCTCTCAACTCCTCGCGCACTCACGAGCTATCGCAGAAGTGATGTTCCACCCAGATCGACCGGACAATCTATTCACGTGTTCTGTTAATGGGGAATTGTGGCATTGGAATGACACCCAAGGATCAAAACTAAAGCTGGGTGATTGTCCAACAGAATCCAATTTGATAGTTGGTTGAGGGGAGGGAGGTCTGATTAAGTTCTACTGACAATTGTTGGTTTTTCAGAGGGCGGCGAGAGCCACTGGCTGACGACCAGAGGAATTGACGGGAAAATGAATGTCTCAGCTTTGTGTGCACCAATGCACAAACCCGTAAACAGTATCGACATCGACAGGTCAACATTACTATTCGGTTGTGATAACGAAGCTATGTACGTCGTTAGGAATGTTGCTGTATGAATTTGTCAATTTTTTTTAATCTTTAAATGAAGAAATAAACTTTTTCAATTATTAAAATAAATTTCAATTAATGAAAATTCGATAGAAAAATTATAGAAATTCTTAACAAATCATCATTTTCAAACATGAAAATAGAATGCAGAAGAAGAGAATTGCTCATATGAGACAAATTGAAAATAAAATAGTTGTTTTAAGTAAAATAAACAAAATAGTTGTTTTAATTACAAGAGTTTTTAAAAAAAAGTCGAGAAAAATAAAACGTGACATAATTTTAAAAATTCAAGGTATTCAACTTTTTGTTTTTCAAAAATTCGGTATTATGAGCACCGAGGGATTGAAAAAAAAATTACTCAAAATATTCTTGTGAATGGTAGAAAATCGAATACTTTCACGTGTCATAAATCAAAATCGGATGAACTCAATCGAAATGGAGTTATTGAGAAAAAACGAAAAAACAAAGAAAAAATCCCATCTCCAAAATGGGCTGTTAAAAAAATCTGAAAAAAATTAAGATAGTTTTTCTAGTCCCCCAATCGTTAAAAAAATCGAGATCAATTTTCAAGAAGGGGAGGGTCAGCCGTTGGTTCATTTGACATGGTAGGGAAAGGTGGGCTAAAACGGACACTTTTGATTTTTTAAAAAATGTTAATAAGGGATTGAAATGTTGATGAAATTTAATAATTTTTTTTTTCAGTGCAAAGAACAAGTCTTTGTGACGAGGCTAAACTGAGCTCAATTGATCAATTTGTTTCTGAGCTATGAATAATTAAAGAAAAGTTTAAAGTGTCCGTTTTACCCCACCCTCCTTTATACCTCATATAATTTAATGAAGTGCAATTAAAAAAAAAAAACCAAACCTTTATCGACTCAGTCCTAAATTGGTGGATTTCATTTGTCTTCAATTCCTCGTCTCCGAAATTATATCCGTCGAATTGCTCGCAATAAATTGATCCGATCAATTAGCCTAGATATTCAAAATTTTTAATTTTTTCCTCATTGAAGTAGTTTTGAAGAAAATTGCGAGCTAATAAAAAACATTTGCTAGTTAGTACGTTTTTTAAAATAAATTTTTGGAAAATCACCTCTATTTCATTGTTTCCAAAAAATTTTATCACCAATCGATAGCAAATTGTTTGAAGATTTTTGCGAGTTAAGAAAAAATCGTCAATGCACTCCTATTATTGTGTAAATTAACAATTCCAATTTCAACTGAAAAACAGAGTTGATGACCAGAGTTTGTAACAGAGATGTCAGACAAGTTATAAATGTTTTTTTTTTTGGCTCAAATGAAAGAACGGCTCGAAAAATAGCGTGCAGAAGTCTTTAAAGATGACAAATGTCTCTAAAGATGATGTCTGTTTTCAATTGAAATGCGCAATTGTGACAACATTGTCCAGTGGGGTCTAGGAGTATC
>NW_021680344.1:2484954-2556046 GCF_001412515.2 Diachasma alloeum
GACAAGATATGAATGTCTTGTTGGGCTCAAACGAAAGAGCGGGTCGAGAAATGGCGTGCTAGGACCTCTAAAGATGGTGTTGAACCAGGGGAGACTCCTAGAACCCACTGGAAAATGTTGTCACAATTGCGCTTTTCAATTGAAAACAGACATCATCTTTAGAGAGATTTGTCATCTTTAAAGACTTCTGCACGCCATTTCTCGACCCGCTCTTTCATTTGAGCTCAAAAAAACATTCATATCTTGTCTGACGTCGCTGCTACAAACTCGGGTCTTCAACTCGGGCCTTCAACTGAAGGCCCGAGTTGTAGGCCCGAGTTTGTAGCAGCGATGTCAGACAAGATATGAATGTTTTTTTGAGCTCAAACGAAAGAGCGGGTCGAGAAATGGCGTGCTAGGACCTCTAAAGATGGTGTTGAACCAGGGGAGACTCCTAGAACCCACTGGAAAATGTTGTCACAATTGCGCTTTTCAATTGAAAACAGACATCATCTTTAGAGAGATTTGTCATCTTTAAAGACTTCTGCACGCCATTTCTCGACCCGCTCTTTCATTTGAGCCAAAAAAAACATTCATATCTTGTCTGACATCTCTGCTACAAACTCTGGTCATCAACTCTGGTTTTCAGTTGAAATTGGAATTGTTAATTTACACAATAATAGGAGTGCATTGACGATTTTTTCTTAACTCGCAAAAATTTTCAAACAATTTGCTACCGATTGGTGATAAAAATTTTTGGAAACAATGAAACAGGGGGGATAAAACGCATTTTTTTTCAGGGGTGATATTTCAAAAATTTATTTAAAAAAAGGTACTAACTAGCAAATATTTTTTATTAGCTCGCAATTTATTTCAAAACTACTTCAATGAGGAAAAAAATAAAAATTTGGAATATCTATACATGAGGGGCTAATTGATCGGATCTCAATAAATTCGCTCACAAAGTTTGTATTTTGCCGCCAACAAACGTCACTCCCATCTGTGCTCAATATCCGCAACTAAAAAATCCTCTCATCTCTGTTTCCCGGGGTCGGAGCGGAGCCCTTTGCCATTTTGTGACGCCTCGCGGTGTATTTTACTTTTCGTAAACAATAGACTGAACACGTTTTTCCCGATAAAATCCCTCGTGGACAGTTGGTCCTCCGTGTGTGGAAATTCGACAGTGAATATGTCGAAACGAAGGATTGAGGTTGTGGATCCTTACATCAAACGAAAAAGGTGAGTCCAGCTATCATTTAATCGTCGGAATTATTCATTTGTTAGTTCTTGCCATGTGTCGTACGATATTAATCGAGGAACCCGACGTTTCTTGACCTCGACACATGGGCAGATTTTTCACGGCCCCAGGAGATTCGCCTAGGCTCGGGACAATTGACGAGAGATTGTTTTGGCGAGTGAGAGGAAGCTGCGATAGGACATCAGCATGCAATTCCCTTGTCGTTTTTTTTCCACAGTGACTCTCAATCAATTTTGTTCGCGTACGAGCACTTGTCGCGGTGAATATTGGAGCACATACAGTTGTCTCATTGCTCCGAGAATGGTCGTGATCGATAAACGGGGAACGAATGGATTTGTTAACCATTAATTGATGGAGGGTAAATCTGGAGGTTTTGGCGAGGGTTTTAATGATTATCGTTGGAGCTAGTGGAGGTGGAGAAAATGTCAAGAGATGGTCATGAATGGTCTTTCGAGAAATTTCTGTAAATTTATTCTCTTCAAGATGAATTAAATGAAGAATTCCAAATTTCAGAAATTGGACCTTTCATTTTTTAAAATAAAAACCAGAATTACTAAATTAATAAGTTAGAATTTCGAAATTATTCAATTCAGTAGTGAAGCGGTAAACCGAGTTAAGTCGATTTTGACTATTAGCCAGTTTTTGCTGAATATCTCGGAATCTAAGAGAGATAGCAAAATTTTTCTCAAGACTTTTTTTATAACGCTCTATTAGTTCTACAAAAAAGGTCATAACAAAAATTTTTCTATCTCTTTTAGATTCCGAGATATTCGTTAAATATAACAAAAAAAAAGAGATATTCGTCAAAAACTAGCCAATAGTAAAAAACGACTTAACCCGGTTTACCGCTTCGCTCCTGAATTATTCAATCATCATTGCCACAAACCGTTAAAAATATACCCGGAATTCTGATTTTCAAAAAGCCCAAAAATTTTGCAAATTTTCAAACAAATCAAAATGACGATTATTGCAATGACCTTCATCTTTGAGCTCGGTCAAAAGGACATCCAAACAATTTTTTTAAGCCATCATTCAATCAATTTAGAACATTTTTTTAAATTATCGTGGGACGACCGATTATCGAAAAAATTCGAAAATTAAAGAAACCTATCGATGAATTGATTTTGAATTTATGACAATTGATAGGGCTCAATAATACCTTCATCTCAAAGAAAAGATTCCATTCCATCCAGAAAATAAGCGAACAATTGAAGAATATAATTAAGAATACTTTGTTATCTGGACATCTTTAATGATACTATGGAATTGATACGCAAACATATGATACGGTAATTCATTTCTACTAGCATACTAGCCCACTCGTGAATATTTCACCGGCAATTTAGGTTCAGCCATTCAACACACTTCTTCAACTCATAATGTATATAATTACTTTACTACTTCTACTTTATTTTTCTAAAGATAATTCTAAGTAGATTATCACTTTTGTAATTAGTCATGTAATTGGCTTCGGCTGTTTGACTTTGGAAATAAATATGTTACGTACGTACAAACATGCACACGCACGTACAGACGAGGTCTAATAATTGCATTTTCGGACTTTTAGGATCATACTGGATCGATACAACACAAAAAATCCAAAACATAAATTTGAACGCTTTCAACACATATGCAAAAACCGTATAGAAATTTTCAATACGGATTGCGTATAGAAACTCTATAGGATTTTCCGTATATGATATTCAGATATTTCTATACGAATTATTTCCATACACAATTTTTTGTTTTCATACGAAAGATGTCTAACCGCTCCAGAGAAAAACGTAGAGAAATGTCGCAGCTCCATAGGAAATGTTTCTATACATGTGGCAGTGGGTCGTACAGGATCAAACCTACAGAAATCGTATAGAAATAATTTGTATAAAACCATCCGTATAGAAATATTCGAATATCATACGAAAATCCTATAGAAATTCTATACACAATCCGTATAGAAAATTTCAATATACGATTTTTCCATAGGTGAAAGCTTCCATTCGGACGCAATAATAGAACAACAAGCGACACGTTTCGTCAATTTGCAAAATTACTCCAATATTTTCGAAATAAACAAACGTAGCGCTCCTTGTGGTGCGACGTTCCAAAATATTAGAATAGTTGACAAAAAATCTCGTGAAAAAATGACTAATTCCCACCGGGATTTGAACCCGGGAGCCTTCGATTCCGCAACTTGCCCCCATTACACCGCGAAATCTCTTGTTTCCAGGGACGATGGATCGGACACCGCATCCTCCTCGTCCGCCCTGACGCCGTCGCTCGCCTCCTCCAAAGCCCCGTCCCAACTGAACCCCTACACGCACCTCCCGTACACCCCGCGTTACTACGAATTCCTGAAAAAGCGTATAACCCTCCCCGTATTCGAGTACCGGGCGGACTTTATGCGCCTGCTAGCCCAGCACCAGTGCATAGTCCTGGTGGGTGAGACCGGCTCCGGGAAAACGACGCAGATACCCCAGTGGTGCGTCGAGTACTCGATGTCGATGGGCGCAAAAGGTGTTGCATGCACCCAGCCCCGACGAGTTGCAGCCATGTCAGTGGCCCAACGAGTCTCCGAGGAGATGGACGTACCCCTGGGCGAGCAGGTGGGCTACAGCATTCGTTTCGAGGACTGCAGTTCCCCGAAGACAGTTCTCAAATACATGACCGATGGTATGCTGCTGCGCGAGGGCATGTCCGACCCAATGCTGGAGGCCTACCAGGTGATTCTCCTCGACGAGGCTCACGAGAGGACTCTAGCCACTGACTTGCTGATGGGAGTGCTGAAGGAAGTGATAAAACAGCGCTCAGACCTGAAGCTCGTCATCATGTCGGCGACCTTGGACGCTGGAAAATTCCAGCAGTACTTCGACAATGCGCCACTGATGAATGTCCCTGGACGAACGCATCCGGTGGAGATATTCTACACGCCGGAGCCGGAGAGGGACTACCTGGAGGCTGCCATCAGGACTGTCATTCAGATCCACATGTGCGAGGACGTCCCCGGGGATCTGCTGCTGTTTCTCACTGGTCAGGAGGAGATCGAGGAGGCGTGCAAGAGGATCAAGAGGGAAATGGATAATTTGGGGCCCGAGGTGGGGGAGCTCAAGTGCATTCCCCTGTACTCAACGCTTCCCCCAAACCTTCAGCAGAGGATATTCGAGGCTGCACCGCCGAATAAGGCTAATGGGGCCATCGGGAGGAAGGTCGTGGTCTCCACTAATATCGCTGAGACCTCCCTGACAATCGATGGAGTTGTCTTTGTCATTGATCCGGGCTTCGCCAAGCAGAAGGTCTACAATCCCAGGATCAGGGTGGAGTCGCTGCTGGTGTCGCCAATCAGCAAGGCGTCGGCACAGCAGAGGGCTGGACGGGCCGGCAGAACGAGACCCGGCAAGTGCTTCAGGCTGTACACTGAAAAGGCGTACAAAAATGAAATGCAGGATAACACTTATCCTGAGATACTCAGGTCTAATTTGGGGAGTGTCGTCTTGCAGCTGAAGAAACTGGGGATCGACGATCTCGTTCATTTTGATTTCATGGATCCACCGGCACCTGAGACACTCATGAGGGCTCTGGAGCTGCTCAATTATCTTGCTGCTCTCGATGATGATGGCAATTTGACCGACCTGGGGGCTGTCATGGCTGAGTTCCCGCTCGATCCGCAACTCGCGAAGATGTTGATTGCTTCGTGCAATCATAATTGCAGTAATGAGATTCTCAGCATCACTGCTATGTTATCAGGTAGAGTTTTCTGGGGGATTTTCAATGGTTAGGGGTTGATTAGGATTGGTGGGATTTTTCCAATGGTGGGGGAACTTTGATTTTTTATTCGTGAAATGGATTAATAATGTGACACGTGTGGAAATTTTTTTATAGAAAAAGGGCTCTTTCTTTAAGAAATTCTAGTGAATTTCGATTGGAACTCTGTAATAATTGTATTGGAGTTCTATTAGAATTCTTGGGTATGAATTTTAAAAAGTTGTTTTTTCTTGCATTCTATTATGAGGAAGAAATCAAAATACAGTGAAAAAATTGAAATTTATTGATTTTTTAATATTAATTATCTCTTAACAAAATGATCTATAGAAATGGGGAAAAAAACAAATAGAATTCTAATAGAACTTCACGAGAAATTCAATAGAATTTCGTAGAGAATGCGCTTTTTAAAACAAATTTTCGTATCGTTTTTTTGTTTAAATTTTGGCCATTTTTAGACAAAAAGCTATTTTTTCAATAGAACAGGTGAAGTTTGTTGACAGTATTTTTATTGTTTAGGAATTGATTGATCTTTATTTTGAGATAGATAGTAATTTTTATTGAGATCTGTTGTAATTATAGTTGGGATTTTTTAAGTGATGAGGTAAATTTGGTTTTTTATTTATGATTCACATGGCATTAGTCCCACAGTGTTTTGTGAGGCCAAATGAAGCTAAAAAGGCTGCTGACGATGCTAAAATGAAATTCGCACATATTGATGGAGATCATCTGACCCTGCTTAACGTTTATCACGCCTTTAAACAGAGTAAGTTGTTGAAAAAAAGGAAATTTACACACGAAAAAATTTCGTAGAACAAGACATTTCCTGTAGGAATACCTCGACATGAATTTTCCAATTTTTTCACTCCATTTTTATTTTTCCATTTGAAAAATCAAACAAAATAACTTAGAAAATTCTAGTTGAGGAATTTCTAAAGAAAATATCTCAACAGAAAAAGTTGTATGGAAGAATGGAATTCTATTGATTTTTTCTAGCGAAGAATTTTCGCTAGAGAAAAAAATTAAGAATTTTGTAGCGAAATATCTAAATTTTTACAGAAAATTTTTGAAAAAAAATTTCGGAAAGTATTGATATTCATTTGGAATTCTTTTCATTCAGACATGGAAGATCCCCAGTGGTGCTACGATCACTTCGTCAACTACAGATCCCTGAAAAGTGGTGACAATGTTCGACAACAGTTGAGCAGAATCATGGACAGATTCTCGTTGAAGAGAACCTCCACAGACTTCACGTCGAAGGACTATTACATCAACATTCGAAAAGCTCTTGTCGATGGATTCTTCATGCAAGTGGCTCATCTGGAGAGGACTGGACACTATTTGACCATAAAGGACAATCAAATTGTACAACTGCATCCTAGCAGTTGTCTAGATCACAAACCAGAGTGGGTGATATACAATGAATTCGTCCTCACGACGAAGAATTATATTAGAACTGTTACTGATATAAAACGTAAGTGTCAACTCGTACGAAATTATTGATAGGACAATTGTCTTTCTTTCAAACTTTTTCTGGAGGAGATAATTTATTAATTTACAACTAATTAAATCGGAAACTGAAAACATCTTCTGTAATTTTGTATTTCTACGGAAAACGATTCTTCCCAGGAAAAAACGTCTAAGAACCTTTTTTATAGCGGAGAAAATTTCTTGCAAAAAATGTTATTTCACATTTTCTCCTTGAACCTCTCGTTCTCGAGATAAACCCATAGTAACTATTTTTGTTATTCTGAATCTTCACCTGAATCGAGACAGTAGTAAAAATACCTCTGATATTTTTGCTTTTATCTCCATAACGACTTACCCTAGAGAAAAACATCAAAGGACCATTTTTATAGCTGAAAAAATATCATACAAAAAATGTTTTTTGACATTTTACCCCAGAATCACTTATTCTCGAGTTATTCACATCATCAATAGAACTGTCACATCATCACTGAATCAATTCCTGCCTTTCAATATAATTGAAATTAACCCTTTTATTTGCAATTTACAGCTGAATGGCTATTGAAAATAGCCCCGCAGTACTACGACCTACAGAATTTCCCTCAGTGCGAGGCAAAGAGACAATTGGAGGTGATCCAAGCAAGATTAGATTCAAAACAGTATCAAGAAGGCTTCTAACCACGAGTCCCTCTAGAAAACTGTAAAAAACATTTCAATGAAGAAGACATTCACGACTATCATTTGGGTCCACTGCATACCAACGTCGATTTAATGTTTAATTTTATTGAACTTTCTCTCGTCAAAATTTATTGAAAAAAATTCATAACGACACGATGGGAAGAAATGGAATTGTTACTTTATACAATTGGTGATGAAAGTCGATCACGTGTATCAAGGCAGAGAGAATAGATTAATTTTTGTATCGCCTTTTAAAAAGTCATTGCTAACAACAATGAAAATAGTATCAAATCACTCATCTATTGACAGCCCGATTATATTAATCCACTGATTTAATTTTCTTGTCAGATGCATGTCGTTGGTCAATTAGTATTTCCCGCATTTCTCGTTACATTATTTCGTAATATTTATTGTATTATGAAATCACTTGTCGCAGATTTGAGAGGAATAGGGATAGACTCGTAGACGTAATGAAAATGAATTTTACTTTTATCGTGAGTCTATTTTAGTTCAGCCGAATGGAAGAAAACAAATGAAATCATATGCAAACGTTAATCAAAAATCTCAGTCTGACACCGGCATAATACTTAGTGTTAACAGCCAATTAAGAATTCATGTATTTAATTAATCGATATGGAACACATGTCTTATTCAACAGTTTTCTCATATTTTCTCGTTTGTAACACTAAACTAGCTGAGAAGAAGGGATGAGGTACATGGATATTTTCGTCACGTGCGAGTACACAGTTTAAGTTTTGTAAATAAATAATCATCAGACTCAAATGTCTGGTGGGAATGGTATTTCATTATTGTACGAATTCATTCCAATAAAAAAAGACAGCAAAGTTGAGTGGATTTTACTTTTTTTGGGGGGTTGACGCCCTTATTTTTTTTTGTTTATCGTGGCAACAAATGTTCTCAGGTGAAAATGGGAAAAGATGAAAGTTATTTTTGGTTATTTTGCCCCTTGATAAGAATAAACAATTTTTTCAATATCAAATGTTCATTTCTAAATTAATTCAGTAGCAAAAACACCTCTAACATTTTTCAATTTATCTCAATAACGACTTATTCTAGAAAAAAACATCAGAAGACCATTTTTGTAGCCAAGAAAATTTGCCCTAAAAAATCATTTATTACATTTTCTCTTAAAACGTCTTGTTCTTGAGATAAACCCGTAATAAACAATTTTTTCGATATCAAATATTCATTTCCAAATCAATTGAGTAGTAAAAACACCTCTGACGTTTTTCAATTTATCTCCATAAGGACTCATCGTAGGGAAAAATATCAAAAGACCATTTTTGTAGCCAAGAAAATTTTCCATAAAAAATCCTTTATCATATTTTCCGCTGAAACTTCTCATTTCCAAAATAATCTCATTCACAAAACACAATGAAAAATCGATTTATCGTTTACGTTATCCCCTCAACAGCCAATGGGATGAGAACCCCGGGGCCACGAGGATTGGTTCAGTTCATTCCAATTTCATCATTCACAAACGTGCATAAACGAACTGATAATGGCATCGATGGCATTGCCGGTCGCCTCGAGATTTCTTCGATTAACAGTCGACAATTTTCACCAGATCTCACGTAGAACACTTCTCAGGTGAGTAATCCATCTTATTCCCCTCGAATCCCTGAAAATTACATTTGAAAAACGTCACGAGATCATTTCCCAAGTGTTGAGGTTAGGTATTAGATAATGTTGGAGCATCGTTCCATCCCCGAATCGTTTATTCCCAAAGAATCAAGGATATCCAAGTACTTTGGCTATTTTTTCTCCAGTGAAACGCATTTTTAATTTTTTAGTTGAACACCAGAGCTTTCATTTGAGCTCCATCTGACTCGAAGTTTCCGGACATTTTATGATTTTATCGTTAGAAAACATTTTTAAAATCTGAGAGAAAAATATTAGAAATTTTACTCTTGGAGTAAGATTAATGAAGTAATTAAACAAGTGGGGAATTGCTCTTGCATTGCATATAGTATAGTTATTTTTGCTCATAAATTAGCAATATGCTTCCGAATGGCTATTTTGCACATCATTTCCTTCTATCATGTGTAATTCATTGTTTATTTCATTTTATTAAATTGAATAAGATTTCTTTTTAACTAATTTTGTCAGATTTTCAACTTAATTGAATGTTATCATCATCATTATTCTGATTATCCCTTTCTTCTGTACAACCGATTGTCTTTTTTACGGTTCTATCTCTCCCCTCAGCCATTCGATAAAATGTTAACAGAAAATTTTTATTTAAAGCATGATATTCAAAGATATCCCCGGAAGTCTGATTTTCAAAGGATACCAAATTTTTGGAAATTTCCAAATAAATGAAAATAACGATTATTGCTATTGCCTTCATCTTCGAACTCCGTCAAAAGGACATCCAAACAATTTTTCGAAGTCATTATTCAATCAATTCAGAACATTTTTTTTTGTTATCGTGGGACAACTGATTTTCAAAAAAATTCGAAAATTAAAAAACCTAATCGATGAATTAAATTTTAATTAAAGGCGATTGAGAGGGCTCAGCAATACCTACATTTGAAAAAAAAATCAATTCCATCCATTCATTAGCGAACAATTGAAGAAAAACTGCCAGGTCGATATAACACAAAGACTCCAAAACATAAAATAATAATTCTGTGCAAAATGTAATTTAAATGATGCTGAATATTCATGATTTTCTTCAAACTTTCCTCACCCAATTTAATAGAGAAATTTGATGATTGAAAATGGTTGACTCTATAATCTGTTTTATACCAAAATGTAAAAGATACTTGGATATTCTTAAACTAGATGAAAATTCCCTTTTTGAATTAATCATTGAGATCGTAAAATTATTCCAAAGATCATGCGACTCAACGTCAGTCGTCAGCACCCAGAGACATCGATATGGCACAGCTACAGAGGAGAAAAACGCTGAGACGAGCGAAGATTTGTCAGAGAACGAGAAGAAGTTGAAGTCGGAGATTGACCAGTTGAGTAAGGACATTGGGGTCCTGAAGGAGAGGAATTCAGAGCTGGAGGACAAGTACAAACGAGCACTTGCGGAGAGTGAGAACATGAGGGTGAGACTGACGAAGCAGATCGAGGATGCCAAGTTGTTTGGGATTCAGGGATTCTGCAAGGATTTGCTCGATGTGGCTGACATCCTGGGGAAGGCCACTGAGAGTGTACCTAAGGATCAGCTTACTGAGAGAAATCCACATCTCAAGACGTTGTATGAGGGACTGAGAATGACTGAGTCACAGCTGCATAAGGTAATTGTGAAGTTCAATGGGGAAAAATGAGTCTGATTTCGTTTGAATGCTCTTTATTCAGCCTCTGAGTTAAAAAAAGAGGGAAAAATAATCATTGGTGAATATAGTCGTACATTTCATAAATTGAAAAATAATCATACATTTGATGAATTTGATGAAATTGAAAAGTAATTAATTATGAAAAATTATTAGTTCATCGAAATTGAGGAGGAATTCAGTAACAATGAATTAACAAAATTGTGATCACATATTTATGTATTCTTCCACTTAATCATGTTTTGTATTTTTTTAATTCATTTGCTCTCATTATTACATTGTTTATTCAATTTTATTAGACTGTTTATTGATTTTTTTTTATAAGGAAACATTCATTGGTTTTTTGAATCTATTAGAGAGTTTTGAGGAGAATATTGAAAGACATTTTTATTATCAATTCCAGGTGTTTAAAAAGCACGGGCTGGTCTCTCTGAACCCTCTCGATGAAAAATTCAACCCGAACCAGCACGAAGCCCTCTTCCAACAGGAGGTCGAGGGCAAGGCCCCTGGAACAGTCGTCGTTGTCTCCAAAGTCGGTTACAAACTGCACGAGAGAATAGTACGGCCTGCACTAGTGGGTGTCTCCAAGGCATAATTAATTCCTAAGATTATCCAATTTATTATTTTCGTTAGAAATGTCTATGATTCCAGAATTTTCACGTTTTATTATGGTTTAACGTCATAATATATTGTTGGAGGTGAATAAACGATTTCGTCTTTAGTCGAAATTGATAATATTCCTTTATTTTCGAAATTAATCCTGAAGATGAAAAATTGATTGGCATTGAAGTAGAGGTGAAATGGCTGTTTTTAATCGCTAATAATTCAAAATTGATAGAGTGAAATTTCACGATTTTCTTCCATTTTGAAGGCGTTTTTGTAGCTTTAATTATCTTTATTAATCCATCGTTGCATGATTTACATAAATTCATTCTGTTATTGACATATGAACTTTGGTTTTTCTGTTAACTTGTATTTAGTTGCTATGAACATATTTTGAAATTCTTATATTACTACTTTTAATGAACGTTCACAAGGTAATTCCGCCTTTTCTATACGTCTTATTTGAACAACTGTGAAATTAAATATGAGACATTATAAGTAGTTTTTCTGCCAGCGAAATTTTGGGAAATTTCCCGGTAAGTTATATTTTTTTAAAAACAGTCTTTTCTAAAGAATTGATTTTGAAACAACACATTTTAATCACGATATTGATATTTAATAGGATTCCTGTGCAGGAATTTTCGTCGGAAAAACATTCAATACGAATGAAGATTCTTCATATTTAAATTACATTATGGTTACATTATTCACGACGTATAACAAGTCATCGTGCGTTTTTGAAGTTCTTTATAAAGACTCGGATCGTCCAGCAATTTCTCATGAACAAAGAATTTTCGAAGACGAGGAAGACCCGCAAAAACTTCAGGGTTTATCGTATGGACTGGGTTATGCTCCAAGTGAAGAGTTTTCAAATGATCAAGACCAGCAAACATATCAGGATGTAGAGTCTCCAATTTATTTTTGTTTAAATCCAGGCTGATCAGGCCGCTCAATTGCACAAAAGTCTTCGGAGAGATGACTTTCAGCTGATTCTCGTCTAACCTGAGATTCTTCAGTTTACCCGTCATATTTGCGAAGGTTCCAGATTTTATCGTATGGATTTGGTTTCGCCCCAAGTTAAGATTCTCCAAATGACTAGGAAACATATCAGGCCCTAGAATCGTCAACTTATTTGCCCACAATTTTAGGGTGGTCAGGCTGCGCAATTGCGTGAAAGTCTTTGGCTCGATGACTCTTAGCTCAATATCGTTTAAATTGAGAAACTTCAGTTTATCCGCTATATTGTCGAAAGTTCCAGGTTTTATCTGATAGATTGGGTTACTGTTCAATTTAAGACTCTCCAAATGATCAAGACCAGCGAACATATCAGGGCACAGATTCTTCAAGCGATTTCTCCTCAAGTTCAGGGCGATGAGACCGCTCAATCGCGCGAAAGCCTTTGGCTCGATGACTTCTAGCGTATTATTTCCTAAATTGACATTCCTCAGTTTATCCGTCATATTGTCGAAAGTTCCAGGTTTTATCGTATGGATGTCGTTACCGTCCAAATCAAGATTTTCCAATTGACTAGGAAACATATCAGGGCCTATGATCGTCAAAGAATTCATCCATCTCAACTTCAGGCTGGTCAGGCCTCGCAATTGCGTGAAAGTCTGTGAATCAATGGTAGTCAACTGATTCCCGTTGAAATTGAGATCCATCAGTGTATCCGTTATATTGGCGAAAGTTCCAGGTTCTATCGTATGGATTTTGTTATTCTCGATGTTGAGTCTTTTCAAATGACCAGCAAACATATCAGGTCCTAGAATCGTCAACGAATTGTACGACAAGTCCAGAGTGATCGGGCCGCGGAATTGCGTGAAAGTCTCTGGCTCGATGACTTTCAGCTTATTAAATGCTAAAGTGATAAACTTCAGTTTATCCGTCATATTGGCGAAAGTTCCAGGTGCTATCGTATGGATTTGGTTGTACGCCAAGTAAAGATATTCCAGACGATCAAGACCAGCAAACATACCAGGACCTAGAGTCTCCAAGCGATTTTTCCTCAAGTCCAGGTCGATCAGGTTGTTCAATTGCATGAAAGTCTTTGGCTCGATGACTTGAAGATGATTCCATTGAAAATCGAGAGACTTCAGTGTATTCGCTATATTGTCGAAAGTTCCGGGTTGTATCGTATGGATTTGGTTATAGCCCAAGTAAAGCGTCTCCAAATTATCAAGACCAGCAAACATATCAGGATGTAGAATCTCCAAGCCATTTCCATCCATGTCCAGGGTGATCAGGCCGCTCAATTGCGTAAAGGTCTTTGGCTCGATGACTTTCAGCTGATTATCTTTTAAACCGAGATAATTCAGTTTATCCGTTAGATTGGCGAAAGTTTCAGGTTTTATCGTATGAATATCGTTAAAGTTCAAGTAAAGCTTTTCCAAACGACCGGAAAACATATCGGGGCCTAGAATTGTCAAGTTATTGTTCTCCAAGTCCAGGATGATCAGGCCGCTAAATTGTGTGAAAGTCTTTGGCTCAATGACTTCCAGCTGATTATTTTCTAAACTGAGATACTTCAGTTTATCCGTTATGTTGGCAAACGAGCTGGGAGATAAAACCTTGATTTGCTGATCCTTCACTTCTATGTGTTGCAGATTATGAATATCTCTCAAAAATTCTGTAGGAAATTCCGTTAAACTATTATTGATTAGGACAATTTTCGCGAGACTCTGGCGTTTTGCGTAATCCAATTCTTTTTGTAATTTCGTGCACTGCAGACTTAGAGACTTCACCTTAATTGATTCGGGAAATTCCTCAAGTCGGACAACTACTGGGGGCCATCCAGCGCAGAACGAATCGTCAATGGGGTAAAATGTCAAATTCACCGGTGATTTGCCTGTGTCTGTGAAATTCTGAGCGATTTGCACTAGATGGGACGAATTTCGCGTCACTTGGCACACATTGTGATCTGGGGTGTCGATCGTCTTGCAGGACACGAAATTGAAGTACGTATCTACAATGGCGTTTGAACCTTGTGTCGTGGGTGAAGATGTTGATACAAAAATGAGAACTGAGATGAGTAGGAAGTTGCCCATCTTTGAAGAAGTCTGAAGTCTCACTTTCTGCGACATTTCAATTAGTCGTCTTTTATATAGTGTTTGTTGGAAGGCTAGTGGGAGGAGCGGTGTCCGTACCACCCAGTGACTATAATAATCGCTCATTTCCACAACCACAAATATTTTTCCCACTTCTTCTCTTTCAATGTCGATGATCTAATGTCAGACAGTATTTATTTACCACAAAAATTTGAAACTTTTGCCCCTTTTTAAGGGGTAATAGGACAGTTCATCCCCGAAATTTTTCAACCCGGGACATTTCAGCTTCCCATTTCAGTCTAGGGTTATTTCATCCTTATTTTGGAAAAAAATCTTGAAAAAAAAGACTTCAGAAGAAATTTTTTATAAAAATTGATATTCCATTTGATTATTTTATTCGCATTTTATTTTATCATGAAACAATTAAGATGAAATTACCATGAATTCGTAATGACAGCGTGCTCTGCATCCTTTCTAATAGGTACTGCATTTCCATATCACTTTACCTGAACCGTAGGTGTGTTTATAAAATGTGTGCGCATCAACGATCAATGTTTTTTGCCCTCTTTGGGTTTGGCAAATTTCAATACCATGTGCAATTTATTTTGTTAGACTTGATTCTCAAATCGTGTTTTTGTTCCTCGTAGTTGGAATATCTATACTGAAACATCGGAGTAAATTGTAAGATCCGTCTTGTGTATCGATAAGTGATATGGATGTGTATTGATGTATTGTTTTTGTGGAGTGCGTTGAGTGACAGGGATAATTCGTTTGTTGTCCTTTATTGTCATTCAGCTGTCTTTGATTCTGGTAGCTCTGTCATCTGTACATGTGGAATGAAATGTCTCGGGATGAAATGTCCTGTAACCTTTTTAAGGTACTTCCTCAGTCTAATCTTGGGGTATCAAGTTCGGTCTTAAATGAAAAAGACGTAAATGGAAGTTGACTTTTTGATGAAAAATAAAAAATGCATTGTCATGGTAATTAGAATAACTTCCGTTGTCGGGAAGTTAAAAAGAGAATTACGAGATACCCCCTTTATTATTTAATTATTTACATTTTTGTCACACGAAAGTGTTGTGACTAGGCTGGATCGTGATGGATGCATCCACTGAGAACGAAAATAAAAACTTATTTCCTTTTGACATTGAGGTATTTTCTATAAAACCACAGGAGATTTGAGGAAAAAACAAATACAATTCATAATAGAATCTCAATGAATACGTGATTAGATGACTCATGAAAATTGACGTCATTATACCATCATTCAATAACAAGGTAATAAAACATACGTTCTGTTGAATTCGTGACCGAAAAGGGGTCCATTAATGCAAAACATTAATGCATTAGTGATTAAAAAAGTAATCAGCATGACTAGGATTATAGATCATTCATTATAGATCAAAATCAAAATCAAAATTTTATATTGGTCATTGACCACTAATGCGGTGGAGAAATATTATTGATGGAATATTATTTCCATGAACACATCAAAGAAAGGAATTTATATAGCGTTCCACATCTTTGTGACGTCGTAGGAAATGATTGGACAGGATTTGGATGAGGAAGAAGGGTAACCTGGATTATTCTCAATATGAATAACCAGAAAATTTTTACTGAAAAAAATGGATAGTCCAGATCGGGATGGTGAACGCGGGAGCTTCCGATTATGCATCGGGTGCTCTCCTTTTTTTTCATAATGTTTATTTATCAACTGACACAAATTTTTGGATGAAGGCGTTAAATAAACAATTAAAAGAATACACCAAAATTTAAATCACGCAACAGAGTACAAATATTAGAACTTACATGGCTAGTGTTAAGAGCATCTCATAAGTCAAAATTGTTTTCTTGATTTTCGTGCATTACAGATCATTAGATTGATATGGCTAGCAGTAGAATGGTGGTGCCTGTTATTATGAAGGTTGTGGAGGAGCTTTGGTACTATGACAGGGGAAAATGTTCAGTTTTCTTGAAAAACCACTACAGACGTTCGAGAGCTCTCCCAACTGAGCTATCCAGCTCCTAGCCATTTTTTCATTTTAAATTTCTGTTACATTTTATTGCCCCTTCCTTCAATTGATTAATTAAATAGATATTCGTTTCACAGAGAGATTTTATTACAAGATTACAAAAAAATTAACAACCAGTGATTAATAAACGATCAACACCTTTCAAACACTTTATATAAATTAGGTAAGCTAGCAATTTGGAGAATAGTCGAGTCGTGGGAGAAATGTTTAGGTGGCAACAGGCTCTCCTTAATAGCATCATAGATCACATGTTCAGTCAAGTGTTTCCAGTTCTGCTGGAGATTATTCGTGTCTACTTTGCTGTAGAATTTAGCGACTTCACGACAGATGTTGTCGAAGCATGTCTGCTCGACAGACCATTCGACCTCTGTTGACAACCGAAGGATGAACAGAGGGATCTCAGCTTGATTTGGAAAGTAGTCCTGGAGGAGTACGGGGAGGGAGCGCAGGTTTCCCCTCTTGTCTATTACGATTGCGAAATATTCTTTGAGCATTTCTGCCTTTTCCAGGAGGAGTTCCTTCACGTTGGAGGCTATTTCCTCCTTGGGGCCATCTCCCTCGTCCCAACCAGCTTCCTCGGTCTCGAGGCCTAGCATTGCTAGGTCGTAGATGGGTAGGGGCTCCTGAATAATTTGTTTTTAATGAGAGAAGGAATAATTGATTGAAAGTATTGAGCATTTCTTTTTCTCTTGAGGATTCAGAAGAAACATTCAAGAGTGATTATTTTTCAATTAAGAAGAAGATATTGACAATTGTAGAATTCTATTGTTTTATATGTAATTAATGAACTTGTTCGATAATTAATTAATTGATCAACAGAATTAATCAATTGATTTTTCCTCTATGTCCCGACATTCTCGATTCGAGAATAACTATTTAAGAATCTTTATTTTTTAATCAAGAAAAAGATATTCTTCATTATAAAATTCTCATTCTTTACATTTAATTGATAAAATTATCGGGTAATTAAGCAGTTATTCAATACAAATGATTACTTTTTGCATGAAAAAAGTGTATTATCTCACCGAGAATTTGATGACGCCATAATTAGCAAAATCGTACAGCATGATCTCGTAAAAAAGTTCCTCCCTAAAAAAACAGCTTCCATTAATTGATTCATGAAAGTAGATCTTAGGTAATGACGAAAATAGTCTTGTGGATCTAGTTCTGAATATGCATAATCCGAGGATAACTTTCACTCGTTGAAACACTAAACTGCAGTATTATGTCAGTGATTAAAGGACCACGAGGAAATCAACATCCCCATAACAAAATAATTACTTCTATTGCATTTTGTTCCGAATTCGTCGCTGTTGAATATTCTACGAGTTTTTGCCTGATTTTATTGATGATTTTTTTTTAATACGAAATGTCCAACAGACAAAATCCAAATTTAATCTTTCTGCACAACTTTTCCTATTCAGATATTTTTTATATAAATTCTTCGACAGTATTTTTTTTACTTTCCTTTTCCCTAACTCCTCTCAGCCAATAACAGTCCAAAAAGCGGTATTAATCCAATTTAAATGCAAAGAAATGAAGAAAATAACTGCTTGGTTTCCTTGTGCCAACGTTTTGAGCCCTCAAAGAGCTCTTCATCAGCGTAAAAAATCATTTAATTCTGCGCCAAAAAAAAACGTACAAATGAAATTTACACCCAGTTTACAGATTGCTATAACTAATTAAATTAAAGTATTAGTAATTTATTTAATGTATTTTTGATCGTGAATTCCACACGGAAAATAGTTATAGCAATCTTTAAACTGGATGTAAATTTCATTTGTACGTTTTTTCGGCGCAGAATTAAATGATTTTTTGCCCTGATGAAGAGCTCTTTGAGAGCTCGAAACGTTGGCACAAGGAAACCAAGCAGTTGTTTTCTTCACTTTTTTTGCATTTAAATTGGATTAATACCGCTTTTTGGCCCGTTATTGGCTGAGAGGAGATACGGAAAAGGAAAGTTTCTGCACGGTTGATGAATTATTTCTGGAAGATTTTTTTTACTTAATTTTTCATCTCTTCTCATGTAGTAATTTATTTCGTAAGAGATACAAAACCCTTATTGAAAATGGGGAGGGGATGATGCAATAAGCAATACAATAGCGCAGGAATAAAAATAAGTGCGCAGAGCAAGTTGGCAATCACTAAAGCAGTTTCAGGCTGGTAAAAATAATTTGCGTAGAATATTTTCCATTCAACATTTCGATTGAGAAAGAAATAATCCAAAAGCTACTAGAAAACCAATAAAATTGTCTATCGAATTCTCTAGGTTTTTCCATCAACTTTTACTCGTACATGATATTGTGAAGCAACTTACGCAAGTCTCGCTGTATTGCAGATGTAGAGGTTCACATCGCTCTGTACCAGAGCAAGTTCCTCATCGACACATCCAACAAATGTCATCCCCGAGATGATGTTCCTAAGGCCCTCGTGATAATTATCCTCAACAGTCTTTCGAAGTTTCAGAACACTCGTCAGTCGAACTTCCCTTCTGGTGCTGTTCACAGAATAAGACTTGAATTCTGGAGGTTTTCTAGAGGAAGTCTGATCCTCCGCACCTCCAGGAGCATTCCCACCACTGGACCCCATCTTCTCATTCTTCTCAGGTGTCAGGGTCTTATCTCCCTCAGCCCCTCCATTTTTCGAGCCATTCAAAACATCCGACTCTTTATTCTCGTTATTTCCCTCTTGCCGAGACGATTTATCCTCATCTGAAGACCTCTGAGACCCAAAGCACTTGAAGACAGTCTTCAGCGCTCTATCAGCAACACTGGAGTTGATGTCTGGAGGGGCTGGTGTGTCGTTGGAGCTCTCCCCATCCGAGCTGAATAATTCAAGGACTTCTTTAGGGAGAATGGCCCCTCCCTCGTAATTCTCTTTAGGAGGTGCAGCAGACTCCACCACCCTCGGACCTTCCTGAGAGGATTCACTGGTGGGTTCGTCCACTAGGGAACTCCAGTGTGAATTCACCAGTTTCCTGGGGTTTTCCGGAGTTTTCAGGCCCTCTTCAAGCCCTTCCGGCTCGAAATCCACGAGAAATTCCTTTCTAGGAGTTGCAAACATGCAGGAAGACACCTTTCTCTCCCTAATTTCCTCGTTTTCCTCATTTTTCTCCTCATTTCCAGTCTCTGGAGTTTTATCCTCAATCCCTGCAGTTGCATTTCCATTCTTATCCTCAATTTCTTCATCAATTCTCATGGAATCACTACCTCCATCGCTTTTCGTAACAGTAAAATTGAACTTATCTAGTTTCTGATCACTGGCATCAGTCCTGATCATCTCCTTGGCACAAACTTTCCTCTTCTCTTTATCGAACTCTGGTAGAACCTTCTCCAGGACGTCCTTGGTGATGTCCACTTGCGGTAGTCTAGCCTGAACATAAAAAGTCCTGGAGGAATTGCTCTTGGAGAGCTGCTCATCCAGGGCAACCTTCACCCTCTCGATGATGGTGTCTTCGTGGAGGAAACGAACCTCGTGCTTCGTGGGGTGCACATTGACATCGATATTTCCAGGGTTTATGTCGAGCGACAGGTAGCACCAGGGGTGGGTCTTCTTGGGAAGATAGATCGAGTACAGGTCCTCCAGCATCTTCTTCATGGGTGACGAATCAACGAGTCGATGATTTATGAATAAAATGAATGTTAATCTCTTGTTGGAATAGTTGGGGTTCGTCAGGAGGCAGTGCATCCTGAACTGGAGGCTCTCGTCTTCGAGTTCAATGTCCAACAAGTCCCTCGTGATGTTGCTCCCATAGAGGATCTTGATGTTGCTGATTTTCGAGGAATTGTGGGGGGTTCGAACGGCCGGAAGTGCCTCTCCCTGCTTCTTCAGGGTGAATCCAACAGTTGGATTGTGAATCGAGTACTTTGTGACGACCTCTGAGATCCTGGAGAACTCCTCCGAGGGGCTTGCCAGGGCTTTCTTTCTCGTTGAAACATTGTAGAAGAGGTTTTCTATGAGAATTGTTGTCCCCTGGTTACCAGCGAGCGGCTTTGGAGGCCCCTTGAGCTTTCCATCGTGGTATAAAGCTTTGTAAGCCACTTTGTCTTCAATTGTCTTTGTGATGATGGTCAAGTGGGCCACGTGGCTCATCGACGCCAGGGCCTCACCTCGGAAACCAAAGGTTGAGATGGATTTCAAGTCGTCGAATTTCTTGAGCTTCGACGTTGTGAAACGCTCGCAGACGATGGCAAGGTCATCCTTGCGGATTCCCGTACCATTGTCCTGGATCTGGAGGGACTTCAGACCACCGTCCTTCACGGTTATCTGGATGTTCGTCGATTTCGCGTCGAGACTGGAATTTTAGGGTAAATTTTTTTCCCGGGGTTTTGGGTGCTCAGTAAAGCTTCGCGTGCGCAAAATTTCACTTTTTCACACGAGTGATGACATAGTATATTGTGTTACTAGGGCGCAAAGTTTCACTTCTTCGCACGCACGTGTAACACATCCTATTTTTCATCACTTGTACGTAAAGGGAAATTTTATGCACATCGTTATGAAAAATAGGGTTTGAGACTCGTGAGAATAGTGTCACCTCCCGCGGCTCAAAGAGTATATTGTGTTACTAGTGCGTAAAGTGCCACTTTTTCGCACGGACGTGTAACACATCCTATTTTTTGTGATACCTGCCGAAAAATTCACTTTACGCACGCTCCCGAATTTTAAGCACTCGTGCACAAAAAACCACCACTTTACCCCCACTAGCGTTCCGAACCGTGAACTCGGCAGGTATTACAAAAAATGGAATGTGTTGCACGTGCGTGTGAAAAAGTGAAACTTTACGTACTAGTAAGATAATATACTATTTCATGACTTGTGTGAAAAAGTGAAATTTTGCGCACCCAAAGCTTTCTACATATCTTGATGAAACATAAGGTTCGCCACTCGTGAGAAAAGTGCTGTTTATTCCTTGGGAGGGCAGCACTCGCATTTAATAAACACTTTTACGCACTCGTATCCAAATTTAGTATTTTGAGATATCTGCCGAGTTCACTATTTGGAACGATAGTCGGGCTAATGTGGTTGTTTTTTTGCACGAGTGCATAAAGCGAAACTTTACGCACGAGAATTTATTTTACGCACGCCGTGCGAAAAACAACCGCTTGACACACGCTAAACCGTTTCGAAAAGTGCACTTTTCAGGGAGATATCACGAAAAATTTACTTTATTCATTTATTTAATTTGCTTACAAGTACAAAAGACGTGCGTAAAGTAAATTTCAAGTGCGTAACGCGAAGCACACAATCCATAATTAAGGGTCACGAGGGTCAAAATAAGGGTTACAAAGGTCAGAATAAGGATGTTGGGGATCATATGGGGAGGATTTGGAGAGCGGAGCAAGCAGGGGGCGTAGCGCCCCAGTAAATAAACAAAATTATAGGTTATAAAAAAGAACCATAAGTCGCCTGACTAGGGTCTGCCTAGGGTGTGTCTAGCCATCCACTAATAATCACAATCTGCTCAAGTCAACCCTCAATAATTATGAATAATTATCTTGAGAGAGATAATAATTGTTTTCAAGAGTTTTCTCTACTGTTTTGCCATTTCTTCATAGGATTGTTGAAAATAATTCTTATCATGTAGTTTTGAATCGGATAATCAACAGGTTTTTAAGTGATTTATATCGAAAAAAATCTAACCTGTTTTCGATCAATTCCTTGAGAGCATTGGCCGGCCTTTGAATGACCTCCCCAGCAGCAATTCTGTTCACCACGACCTCATCAAGCTTCTGAATCTTCCCGGGGGTTCCCATGATCTATTACAACATCAATAAACAACGATAAGTACAAACCGTACAGATGAATAATTACAAGCGGCGACGTTTGACATTCGAGACTTCACGTGGTACAGAGTTCAATCGATAATTTTTCCGCGTGATTTCCTCGCACTGATAAGGTAGGGAATACGCTTTCCGGATGAGTTTGAGAATGTGAATGACAGGTGGAGTTGACCTAGAATTTTTTATTCAAATTTTTATCGGCTGCGAAATGCAAATCTTCAACTTCGACATTTCGAACTGATTATTCTACACTTTGATATTTGAATCACTGGAACATTTCTAATGTAATGTAGATAAGGTGGGAGTCGAGGGGTTTGAATAATTTTAGGACGGATTGTTAATTTTGGATGATATAAAGAGAGAAGTACAATTGTTCGATGTTATTTTTCTCATATTAATATTTTTTTGTAATGGAAAATTATGAGAATAACGTCGAGATGAAATTTACCAATGCAGTGATTTTTCTAGATAAACACAGTAAGAAATAGAAAAAAATTATAAATTTTTCAATTTTTAATAGAACAAATATTTTCCTTTTCGTATACCCTTTCGAGTTTTTACGATTTTGCCCCCCCCCCTTGAATCAATGGAATTCGTTGAATTCCATTGATTCCTATTGAAACCTTCTTTTATTGGTTTTGTTATTGATTTCTATTGTTCTATTAGTTTTTGGCCAATTCTATTGAAATATTTAATAGAATATATTCAGTAGAAAAAGTCAATAGAATTCAATTGTTCTAACTTATTCTATTGAGATATTTTCAACAAAAAAAATTGAGTGAAAAAAACTTGGAAAATTTGAGCCGAGGAAATTCTATAGAAAATATCTCAATAGAATAAGTTATATAGAAAAATTGAATTCGATTGACTTCTTCTACTGAATATTTTCTATTGAACATTTCAATAGAATCGGCCAAAAGCTAATAGAACAGTTCAATAGAAATTCAATAGAATTTTCTAACGAATTCGATAGGTTTTTCTATTAAATTTTTTCGTCCGTGATAACTTAAAACGATCAGAAATTGTGCACCAAGTTGCAGATGATTGATTGAAAATGGTTGTTTTGAATTAAAAATCTGACTAGATACACTTGAGTATTTCACGGGGAGAGATTGATTTGGAATATTGAGACAGTTACAGTTTGTATAACCAGTGGAGTTGACTGTTACAGACTCACGGAATTCGTGATAATTAAGCCTTCAAGTAATATTCTCACATTACTGATGAATGATTTATACATTTAGTTTTTAATACTTCGTTGCCACGGAACAATAATTATCTGTTAATTTGAATATTAATGAATGGTTATAACGTATATTTGTTAATTAATGGAAATAGTCTGCTGCTATGAATCGAGGGGAATTTGCTGAAGAGGCGAAAGCATTGTAATTGCATGTATAATGTGAATTATCAAATTGAAAATTGCGAATTAAATGTTATCAATCAATTTGCATTTAACATTGCTTCAGAAGGAGATGAAATTCAAATAAAACAAATGTTACAGAACCAACTACCACGACAAAACGATTTCCTGTAGAAAACGTCTCAATAGCAGCAATCACGTAGTAAAATGTAATTCTTCTGTTTTATTTACAAAATGGTTTCTATTCGACATTTTCTGTAAAAAAAGGGTTAGTATAACCGCGGAATTATTCAATAGAATCAACTAAAGACTCAGAATTTTCTATCGAATTTTCCACGTTTTTTGATGGAATTTTTCGTGCGTGATATTTTCCATAAAGTTATCAATGTCCATAACTTCCAGACATTTGGCCCAATTCACCAACTATTCATATCCTTTTAAATGCATTCTTTCCATTCAAAACACTAAAAACCTCTTGAAACAATAAATATGTATCTCACCAGCAGCGAGTTTGATGCCTCGATATTTTCCACGCTTGATAACGACGTAAACAAGCCTCCGAAGGCCTTTCTTCAACCTCGTTTCCACAATAAATATTTCATTGTTGCGACGATGCTGCGATAGGAGGGGAATGGAAGTCAGAACGATTAGGATAGCATCCTCGTATCAGTGGGATATAGGTGAGTGGTGAATCCGTGTAACCGCTATGGATACGTCGTAAAGTGTGGGAAGTGCTCGTTCGGATCGTAAAAAGCGGGCAGAAGAAATATATAAAGATGGATAATAAGAAAATTTTGTTTCATAGCCCGTTGTTGCGGTGCCCTTCATGTGCGCATAATTTTTTATTATGCAGAAATCCTGTGATGAAAGATGCAGTGTAAGTGCTGACTACACCTAGAAAATTCGTCTATTTGAATCGATATGTACGAGTAAATTTTGTAGAAAAAGCCTGGCGAATTCACTAAAAAATTCTATTAGATTAGTATTGAACTTTCTATTAGTTTTTGGACGATTCTATTGAGGAAATCGGCACCTTGTTTATGCGTTTCTTTCTACGGAAATATTGAATGGAAATTCCTCGGTTCAAATTTTCTAGGTTTTTTTGTTTGAATTTTTCATGAAGAGGAGAACAACAGAGTGGAAAAAACTTGGAAATTCATGTCGAGAAATTCCTGTGGAAAATGTCTCAATAGAAAAAATTGTATTGACTTTTGTTCGTATTTTTATTCCCATCGAATATGCATTTTTTAAATATAAATAAATGTTTTATTGATTCAAATAAAGACTTAATTATTTATAAATGAAGGAATTGTTTAAAGTTTGAAGAGTCAATTTATCAACGTGTAATAATAATCTTTTATTTGGAATGAATTCAGTATTCATTTCATGTAATTGGAACATTCTCATTTAAATAAATATCCGAGTTTGTCAATTCGCGATAAAAATATTGTTAAAATGAATGGCAAATAGTCATGTTCGCTAGTAACAGGTGATCTCCAACTGGACGAGTGTTAAGCACCTCCGACCCGGAAGGAATTGCGCGCCGACGAGTCAATGCTCACCTTCGGCCACTTGAAAAAAAAAACCCCCCCAGGAAGAAAGGAAGGAGAACAGAACCGAGTAAATGTGCAGAAGACCATCCAATTCCTGAGGTAAAAGTACCTCAGACAACTTGTTGTTGTTGCTGGCAGTGCATGGCCGGCAGTCAAGCTCGCCAGGTGGTGGAGAGTCCAGTGTTCAGAGTGCGTTCAACCCATTGAGTTTGCCCAAGGCTCGTGCCCTTCCCCTCAAGATTGTGTTGTTACTCATTTTTTTTTAATTACTTGTTCGCCGAGAAGAGGAAACTGCATCGGCCCCTGAAGTCCATAAGAATGGGAACGGGAGTTGCTTGTTTTTATTTTAGCGCGGGAGATTAATTATTTATTTTAGGTAAGTGCCATTTAAAGTTCATTAAAGTTACTTTATTTCTCATTTTTGCGAGAAATGTTGGTTTATGAATGCGAGGAAATGCGAAAAATTGGCGGTTCATATTCCGTTCACGTTTTGTATATTTTTAATTATCAATTTTTCCCCCACAATCTAGTTGAAAAATTACTAATAATTCATACTCAATTATTTCTTCTCATAAACAGATGTTGGCATTTGCTTTAAAACTTTTCTAGATTTTTTTACATATAATGAGTAAAAAAATTAAATTTTAATGTTTTTTTATACCGATTTTTAGATTAAAAATGTTGATTTTCATTGAACTTTTACGTTAATTTATTAGTGTCAAATATTCCAATTTCAAATTTCATGTCAATGTTTTGATAACTTAATTGCTGATGTAAACGGATTAATTCGAGATGAATTCTTCATTTTTAATGATTATTCACGTAAATTTCGATGAAATACTTTCTCATTCATTAAAAGTCAGAAAAATCTACTGGTAAAATTTCATTCGAACTTTCTCACAAGTTCATCTTACATTCACATCATACATTCTGTGTTCCCTTCCAACTATGAAAAGTAACGAAGGGAATAAAGAAACGAAATGCATTTTGGTGCATCCCACCGTTGAATTTCCAATCCTCACATACGAGGATATTCAGCCACTTTTTGGGAGTGATCCACTGCACGTGGCATCATCTGTACTATCTGGTTTATAGTCTCACGGACGATCGACGACCTCCACTCGCATTCTCACCGGAGACGCGATTTGAATTCAAGGTCGAATATCTCTAGAGTAAATTTACTCTTCTTGTTTCCATCCCCGACGACAATCGTGATTTGGGGTTTTCAGCCGAGGGTTTGAATTTTTTTGTCAAACAAACGTCGATTCCTCGTCTATTCGACTCCCAGAAGATGATAAAACGCTCAACGAAGGTGAAAATGACAGAAATAATTTTTTTTTCGGACAATTCTTCTCGCGATTTATTTATTTGTTTTTTTTAACAATTGTTGATCCCTTATTTATTCAACTCCTCGGTGACAATAAACTGTCGGACCCTTGTGACCCCAGGCCACAATGGTGGATGGAGATGGAGTTGGATGGAATTTGCATCATTGAGATTAATTTAATCGTTTTTAATTGATGGATCATTCCATTTTTCGCGATTTTAATTTAATTCAAAAGTAAGAATTTTATAATTATGTATTTAAAGTCACTTTCACGATGAAACCAGTGGCACTCTTAACGACTCGCTGCACTGAGTAAAGACTGAAGGATGCAGTGCTAAATTACAGAGTGCGAAATATTACGTTTCGAAAGATGATCACACTGATTGCGTCTACCCCTTGTGCTCTATTGAGATTTTAGAATAGAGAGAAATTATGGAAGAAATAAGCAATTAGGGTGATGATGGGATCCTATAGTCGTGGATATTCTTAATTATCAAATTTTCCCTCCACGGTATAGTTGAACAATTTGAAATGATTCATACTCAATCATTTCTTGTTATAAACAAGTGGTTGCACCTGCTTTCAAACATTTCTTGATTTTTTCTTCTGAATGGAAGCGTGTATGTGTGTGTGTGTGTGTGTGTACACTGAGAAAAAAATTTACTTCTCCCAAGAAAAACAGGGAAAATTTTCTTCACACAAGTAATCAAATGGAAGTTTTGTATGGGACAGTTGAATATTTACTTGTGCTAAGAAAATTTATTTCTCACAAATAAATTTTTTTCTCAGTGTACGTATATAACCAAGTTTTTCTTCAATTGTTCGGTAATGAATGAATGGAATTGAATCTTTTTCTTTCAAATGTAGGTATTGCTAAGCCCTATCGATCGCCGCTAATTACAATTTAATTCATCGATTTGTTTTTTTAATTTTCGAATTTTTTCGAAAATCGGTTGCCCCATGATAACTAAAAAAAATGTTCTGAATTGATTAAATGATGGCTTAAAAATTGGTTTGGTTGTTCTGTTGACCGAGTTCGAAGATGAAGGCGATAGCAATAATCGTTATTTTGATTTATTTGAAAATTTTCAAAAATTTTGTATTTTTTGAAAATCAGAATTCCGGGGATATCTTTGAATATCATGCTTCAAATGAATTCAATCATAGCTTAAAATGCTTGTTTTAATTCCATCAAGTCGAGGTTAAAAGATGATTACGATAGCTATATTAGTTGATTTAATTTTTATGATGAATGTTGAAAATTTCGAATTTTTCATGGATTTCCCTGAAAGTGAGCTTTCTGATGATTTCTTCAAATCGATGTTTCAAATCCATTCAAGTGTGTATAAATAAAATTTTTCTGTTAACATTTTATCGAAGGGGTAAGGGGAGAGATAGAACCGTAAAAAAGACAATCGGTTGTATAGAAGAAAGAGATAATAAAAATAATGATGATGGCAGCATTCAACTAAGTTGAAAATCTGACAAAATTAGTTAAAAAGAAATCTTACGCAATTTATTGAAATGAAATAAACAATGAATTATGTATGATAGAAAGAAGTGATATGCAAAATAACCATTCGGAAGCATATTGCTAATTTATTAGCAAAAATAATTTCAGGTTAATTCATTATTGTCAAATATTCCAAGTAAAATTTCATATACCTGTTTTCTTAACTTGAGTGTTGATGCAGATGAAAACGAGATGAGCACCCCGATAAGAATCGAGTAAAAGTGAACATTTGCGGCGCATAAAATTCCTCTCCTTGTCGGGAAAATTTTAATGAGAATATTCTAATAGTCGTAATTAATTCTGATGGAGAGATGATATTGGCGGGAGAAATTTTTCCACGCAGTTATTCATTTTGTTAACGAATAAATGTGTAAAACAAACATTCAGGACTAATTGGAAAAATGTGATCGTAACGCCTGACGAAATGTAATGAAACGATATAATGCGAATAATTGATCAGCCCCGAAAGGGCACTAGTTCGACGCGTTTGGGCGGATTAATCTGGCCGTGCACTCGTTGTAAATTCCTAATGAATACCACTTTCTATTCTGCATCCACCTGACTAACACTACGCTTGAACTAATGAAAACGAAGTGAAAAATCGGGGGAAAAAGGAGAAATTGAGAAAAAAAATGTAATAAAAATGGGTTTGAGCGGTTAAACTCTGCATAATCGACTCATGAATCACGAAATCTCGGGATGATTAGCATGAGTGAATGCCCGAGTGCTCAGAGAGAGAAAAATACCGAAATATACCAGTGTTTTTTTTCTCGGCAGAATGGATAAATCACATTTTCATTGCTCCACGTTGTAATATATCTCTGGAAAATAAATCCCCTCTCGTTCGGAATGGTTTCATTCGGGTCACAATTGAGGGGGCGCGTCACGAAAATTGTTTCTGGATGAAAGATGAAAAAATAAAAACGGTGTCACTTTGATTTCAGGATGATGAATTTTTATTGTTGATTTATCCAATTCTTAGATGAAAATAAGACGATTGGGAATGATAAAATAATAGTAATGAGTGAATATATGAATTAATAAGTAAAAAAATTAATAATAATAATAAAAAATGATAATGAAAATAAATAATGTGAGACAAATAAATATTATTAATATTTAAAATATTATGATATTGAATAATATTTGAAAATGAATGAATATTTTTATATAATAAATATTTTGAAGTTTTTTAAAATTGTTTAAACTCAAAAATTATTCTTTGCGTCATAATTGTAATTTTTTTACGTTAATCATGCATAAAATTGATTAATTCTGTCTTTTTGGATTTCCTTTCATCATGAAGTTTTTTAATCTCATTAATTAATCCTTTCGATTTTCCTTTTTCCGCGAATGGCTTACATTTGATTCTATTTTTTTTTTTTAATTTTTTGATTATCATCAAACGTTGATATGAGAATGATGAGAATTCCCTAGTCGCTAAGGAAGTTGAAGGAAAATGTCTGTTTTCTTTTTCATTCAGCAATTTAGAAAATTACTCAGTTTTCAAGAGAATTCCCGGATTTTCAGAATCACTCAACAAAATTGTTCACTTTTTTAGATAATTGAATGATAATACTTCGCTTATTTTTCAACAATTACGGGTATTGACCGGGTGAGTTTGATAAGTGAAAGGGAATTGATCACAGAATCAAAACTATCCTTTAATTTTTCACTTATCGTTCATCGTTACCATTGATTTTTTTCTATGTCACAAAAAAATTTAACAGAAAAACCTAGCAAATTCGCGTGACAATTCTTTTTCATTTGGCCGATTCTGTTGAAATATTCTACAGACAAAGTCAATAGAAATCGATTTTTTAAAATGCAAATTAGTCTATTGAAATTTTTATAGAATTTCCTCGACTCAAATTTTCCAGTTGTTTAAAATTTTAAATCCGTCAAAACAAGGCTTCCATTCGGAAGCAAAATTCAATAGAATAAGTTGCATACAGTTGCGAATTCGCTAGGTTTTCTACGAAATTTTTTCACACGTGGTATCGTTTGTTTTTTTACTGTATTCGCGATTGTACTAAATTTAATACATTTGAATGAAGAAAACGAAGCTTCTCAGGAGTAAATGGGGTGATAGATCAGCGAGCGTCCGGTCTAGTGTATATGACTCGTTCCGTTCTATTTATCACTAAAAATGTTACAGTTAAAACAGTGTATTCTGTCTTCACAGGATCACTGGGTATCTGTGTTTACATTCGTACGTTTTTCGAGGCGATTGGTTGTGAGTCCGTTGACCAATGAACTGTAAAAGTCGATGGAAACACGGAATGAGTGATGTGGCATAATATTCTACGAGAATTATTTGGAATTTCTAGTAAAATGGAGAAGTACCTACCAAGTTAAGATATTCTAGTTTCGTTATCTAGCGAATATCTCGGTAACGGTTGAGTTTAGAAGAAGAATCTTAAGGACCTTTCTTGTAGAGTAGAAAATTCTCTATGAAAAATCTTTTATGATATTTTTTGCTAGGCCTGTTCCTTCCGAAGATATTTTCAGAATAAGATCTGGCAAAATTGAAACGTTTGAAGGATTTCGAAATTCTGTGTAAACTCTTCATTTATCTTCTGAAGTCTCAGTTAATGCATTAAATACATTCTTATCATCTCATCATAATGGTTTGCTTATTCAGGAGAAAGCATAATTAAAGAAAACTTATGAACACCCATTTGTTCCATTAAAAAAATTGAAATAATTTATAAATCAGAATAATGCTCTTTCGCAAATGTAATTAGGATCACCCCCTCGTACTTTATTTCCACTCTAATTGAGATTCCATGAGTCGTTTGAGCGCTAGATTGAGATATACTCCACTCTCAGTGGAACATTTGCACAAGTGAGAATGAGAGACAGCGTTAACTCGCTCCTTCCACCCATTGGCAACGACGGATTCTCATCGTTTAGTTGAAAAATGGGGTGACTATGCTGTGAGTCAAGATGTTTTTCTGAATAATCGAATTTATATTCTGGAAGATTGAGTCAACTTCGTCGAGGAGAATTTCCACGTTTTCAAATCTCAGGATGATAAATAAAAGCCCCTGCGATTTCGGAATTTCCCTGCGGCCTCCGCTTAAAGTGGCGTAACCATAACTTGAATTTGGAGATTAAAATATGAAATAAATTGTAAACGAAAGGTAATATGAGTAGAAACATTCTAGTTGAGTTTGGGCTCAATCGGCAGGCTATAGTATTATTAATAGTAATTAATCTAGAATTCAATAGCGAAGCGGTCAAACGGTTTAAGTCGATTTCGTCTTTAGTTTTCCAGGAATATCTCTGAAGCGAAAGGAGATAATGAAATTTTCATAATAACTTTTTTTGTAGAACAAATTGAGTGGTATAAAAAAGGTTATAACAAAAATTTTGCTATCTCCGTTGGATTTCGAGATATTCATTGAAAACTGGCAAATTGTCAAAATCGGCTTAGACCGTTTTACCGCTTCGTTACTAAATTGCAAATATAACTCTGAATTTTATGAAAAAATTAACTTTTGGAGGTTAGAACATTAAAATCTAGAAAAAAATCTTGAAAAATCACAAAACATGAATAAAAATTACGCGCTTAATATGAAAATTATCGTCAGTGTCAAACTTTTGTAATAAATAATTTGTATCTGCGTATTTGAAATGGGCGCGTTATGTCGAAATACTCGAGTCAAACGAGAGACTATTGTTAAAAAAAATTATTGAAGAAATAATTTCAATTATTAATTAGTAATTTTAATTATTAATTTTTAATTTCTTTTTGTTAGACTTCACGGGAAAAATTATCAGTGATGAATAATTTTTGTTTGGCTTTGTGAATTTATTTTTCTTTGTTACACTCAATGCCCCAACTGGAGTTTATTGATACTACTTTGAAGTAAAAAAAAGTTGATGAAAAAAAATTGAAATTAGCGTTTATTATTTTTTATGCACATTATTATGATCTTGCTCGCCACTCACAGTGATTTATATAGTATGACCTTTCCTTCCACGATTTTTATCTCGAACTGTCGTCTAACGGTTGCGGTAGACAGCCACCTGGCTGCTATAAAGAATTCTGGTGCAAATTATGACTTAAATATTTCTTATAGAAAAAAATTCTTACATTCAGTTTCTAAGTTTCTGCCACTCTATTCTTCTCTTTTCACCGAAACAAATGTACGCAAAAAGCTGGAAAATGTGGGTTGAGAAATTTCTGTAGAAATTATGTCAACAGAAAAATCGAACTCTATTGATTTTTTTTTACAGAATATTTCCCATTGAATATTTCCGTCATAAAAAACGCTAGAGAACGTGAGAAAAAAACATTTTTGTTCACTTTTCATCAATAAAAATGAGAGATTTGCGCATTGTTTTAATTTTTATTTCTTTAAAATCAGTATCGAAACGTTTCGATAGCGAGTAGAAACCCATTGTTTCATAATCGTAAGCATGTTCCACCGAAGCCTGAAAAACTGATTGCTGCGTGTGTAAATCCTTGCAACAGACTACGTAGAATAATCAGGTGGACTACACCTAGTACTTGAGCCAGTACTTATCTACCGTTCTCCTCAATCGATCCATAACCACTTGGGTGACCCTTGCCCGGAGGAAAAAAACTTGGAATAATTTTTCTGTTCCTTTTTGTTATTTTTTACTTTTTGTTATTTTTTTTTTGGCTGAATAATTCTGTCGTTTATTCTTCCATTTTTCATACAAAATTTTGTCACAAAGAAAAGAAATGGCGAATTCACCAGAAAATTCTATTGGATTTCTAGCGATTGGGCATTAATTGTCCGAGTTTTTCCGCTCTATTCTTTTTCTCTTTCCCTAAAATTAAAAAAAAGTCAAATAAAAAACTGAAAATTTGAGTCGAGGAATTTCTCTAGAAAAAACCAATAGAATTTGATTTTTCTATAGATTATTTTCCATTAAACTGAGATAGAAGTCTTTCGACGGTGAATAAATAATTTTAATTTATTGTAAATATGAATAATCGACAAAATCTTATGGAGGGGAGGAGAAAAATCAAAGGAATTCACAAGGAATAAATAAATATGTTAAATGTTGGGCGCCAGCTAGTTTCATCGACAAATTCACAAACGATAAACGAAGTGGAAATAATCGACGAAATGAAAGATGAAATACAATAATAGGTTCGATTGGCAAGACCCAAATAAATCAAAAGGATCGAGAATTGAACATGACCAGAAAATATAATCCGACAGGGAAATAAATTAATTACTTACAATTTTATAATCAAATTTTGCTGAATTTGACGACAACAGGAGTACCCAATACACACATTTTCGACAAAAATAAAAATAATTAACCAATTGTTTAAAACTATAATAGAAAATAAAGTGATCGCAGTAATGAGAAGACTCTATCCAATAGCAAGATATTATCAAGAGTGATTTATTTATTTCGCTCGTACGACTTGTTGCTTCGGGCCCGGTATCCCCTCCACAACTACTGAAATCAATATTTCGACGCCTGCGTGATTAGAAGAATGAGCAATGCTGTTTAGGCATATATTTCAAATTCAATTTCGACTTTTATTCATGTCAATTGGTTTACTTTCGACTATTTGAATATTTGGAGAGTGTTGACGACCGGGTAAAAAAATTTTCTGTCACAACATTTCTATCGGAAAAACCGCGCAGCAAAGATGCGGAATTTATCACTAGAATCGACGAAAAGCTAATGTTATAAAATATAATAAAAGTAATAAATTTCATAAATGTTTATTCCCAAACAAATGAATATTCAAACACTTTATATTAGATTTTTGATAAAAGCTCTAATGATTAAAAAAAAACAAGAGAAATAAAGAAAAATCATAGATAATTGTAATTAATTATTAAAATTATTATTATTAATACCGACGGCGGTGGCTGTGTGGTTAGAGTGTGGGATTGGCATGCGGGATACCCGGGTTCGATTCCCGGCTGGAGGGGCTCAAATTTGTGACACTCTAAATCTCACGGTTTCATTGTCGAGCGGGAGTCTCGCAAGAGAAGACTACCTGGGCAGGTTTTTCCCTCAAATGAGGTTTTCCCTTGTCCTTCGGCGAATGCGGTACAGGGGGTTGGGGGGTGGGAAGGGAACAAATCGTAAAGACACGAAAGGGTATACGAAAAGAAAAATTTTTATTACTATTAATTGTTAATTTCATAATGAATTTTATTTTATTTAAATAAAATTGAGGGACCTAAATAGTACTTTGGTTTGTATCTCAACATCTGATTTATTTATCCTGCAATTGTTCTCCAATTTTTCTTCTCACCCTAATCCTTTCCCACGGCAGAGCCCTATGAATGTACCACCTTTATTGAAAAAATGTATCATTCACTCCCCAACAAACCCTCGTTTATCATATTCCAGTGAAAGTTTGTCAAGAATACCCATAAAATTAAATTCTGTATCTAGTTCAATCGATTCTTTATGTCTCAACCAGGAAATTCGATGATTTTCCGGCCATTTCCAACTTTCACGACATTTTTTCTCCAATAGACATAAAATTCAATAACGAATAGCCGTTAGCAGCACTCGATTCTCCCTTCCGATCATTAATAAATTCGTTGAATTTTCTCACGTCACCAACAGCTGAAGTGAAAGATCAAACGAGACAATGAGACTTGAGCCAGTGAATAGCGCAAATGATTTGCGGAGACAAATTCTGACCCCAACTTTCACGATTTCGCGGAACTAAATTGTAATGACAAAGTGCAGAATCGGTTATTGTACTATTACTCGCGGGCGAATTACTACGGCTGTGGAAGCCATCAGTGTTAATTAACCGCATCCGAGACGTGACTCCCGAGCTTCCGTGTGTATGACAATTAAACTGTCCAATTATTTTCACTTGTTAGTGTTTTTTGGGGTTTTAATGAATTGACGAAAAGAGAAAATTTAGGAGATTAAAAATTGTGAGTGAAATTGAAAGGATTTAAAGGCTTGCGGGGGTCAAAATGAGAAATTTTTCAACATTTTCTATTCGTTTGAACAATTATTTTGTTGGAAATTAGTAAAATCGCATATTCATTTCAATGGAATTTTTTTAATTATAAGAAATAAATAATTCATTTATTTTAAATAAAAAACTATTGCGTGATTAAATTCTTAACTGGTAGAATTGTTATTTGTATCAAGGAAACATTTGCTGATATTCTAAAAACTGTTTATTCCCTGTGAATGAAAACGCAAATAAAAATAAATAAATAAAAACAAAATTTAAAACAGAAGGTAAAATGAAGTTTGAGTTTGAGTAAATTGTTTATTCCAAAAAATCATTTTTATGGGTGTCAGTTCTTGCAAAATGGAATTGTATAATGGTTTTTTTCGAATTTTAACAAATGATTAAAAATTGTGAGTGAAATTGAAATTAATTCCCAATGAAGAATGATTACATGATTAAATTCCTAACTGATAGAATCTTTATTTGTATCAAGGAAACATGTGTTTATATTCTAAAAACGATTTATTCCACGTGAATAAAAACGCAAATAAAAACAAGTAAATAGAAACAAAATTTTAAACAAAAGGTAAAATAAAGTTTAAGTTTGAGTAAATTTTTTATTCCAAAGAATTATTTTTCTGGGTGTTATTTCTTGCTAAATGCAATTCCGGGTGCTAATTATCCACTAATAATAAATTTACCAAAAGAAAAAATAAACAATGAGAATCGGTTTTGTCTGGATAAAGAAAAAGACGATTCCGAAATTAATTTAAAGATCAATATTGTTTAATGTAGTTCCATAAATATCAATAATACTCGACCCACGCAATATTCCGTCCACTCGCTAAACTCGAAAAAAAAGTATTAAAAGTTAAGAGACTACAAAGTACGGAGCATCGAAGTTAATACATTTACGAGGTTATAAAGGAGTTCTAGAATCTCCGGAAGGCATTTTCGTTCATTTTCTCAGGAGGTACTTGGCCCAACCGTGCAGAATTGATTTCTCGTTGAATGAGGATACGAGAGCCTCTCGACCTTTTCCTTCTCCAAACGATTAAGTCCTCAGTATCGTTCTCTCACTCGGAGTTGCTCTATCTAAACGTTCACCTCCGTTCTGGAGTTGTTATCATCCGGATTTTTTTTTATTTCGGAGAGAATTTTTCATCGCATTTCCGCACGAAAAAATTGCGCTCGGCGAGGAAATTCGTAATGTATGGGAATCAATACTTCAATTTGCATGGAACATTTGTATAATACAAAAATTGGGAAATTATCGTGTCAGGAGAAATTCGAACAGTCGAAGGAAAAAAGAGAAAAATTTTCAAAATTTTGAATTTTAATTTTTTCAATGTTTTTTTTTGTTTTTGAATGTCAATAAAAGCACATTCGTTAATCTTGAATTTTTGAATCTGGAATTAACACGGAGAAGACTTGCAACATCTCAACTATTGAAGTATAGGAAATATCAAACAAAAAGTTGAAGAAAATCTGAAAATCGTGAATAAGTCAGACTGTAGCGCCGACTATCGTTAGAGAGCCGAGGAAATTCCTCATTTCGATTCCGTCAATTTGCAATTGATATGCTCGAATAATTACGTCCTTGTTGATCCCCCGGATAACAGCCGGCACGTATAAACACACTAGTCCCGACCTCACAAGTTCTGTATTTGCTCTACTCTGACAGCTAATTCTCACTCGTACAAAACTCCCAAGCGTGCCGGACGAATAACTTTCGTACCATTGGATTTCTGTGCGTCGTTGGATTCCTTGGATTCGTTAGAATGTCAGTGGAACGACGGTTCGAGTTTTACAGAGGAGGGCAGCACTCCAGTTGCATATATTCACCAGTTTTTCGAATTCTATGTACATCCCAGGTGGATTTGAATAAATAGGGTAAATAGAGTCGTGAAGGAAAATTAGAGAAATTGTAAGAATTTTAGATTCAACAAAAGTCGTCAATGTTTTCTCTTAAATATAAAACCAATTCTTAAAAAAACATTGCAAAAATACGAAAACGCAAAAAGAATAGAATGAAAACTTTTAATTTCATTTGCTATGGAGAAAATCTTTTAAAAAAAAATTGCGCAGACATTTTAACAAGTAATAATCAATTCTCCCATAAAATATAATAGAGTCATTAAAACAGTCACCGAGAAGTCCTCAATGAAAATTGAAAGTCCGTAATCACCAGAATAACGAGGAATAGATAATAAAAAAATTATATCGGAAAAAACATCCCGGATGGATTTGAGTAAATAGGGTAAATAGAATCGTGAGAGAAAAGTGGAGAAATTGTAAGAATTTTAAATTCAACAAAAGTCTTTAATGTTTTCTCACATCTGGAAAAACAGTTCTTAAAAAAACATTGAAAAAGGGGTGTAATGTCCAAAAATAATTTTTCAATCACTTTATTGGGAATTCATCATTGTTATAAAATTCGAATTATGAAATTGAGAAATGACCGATTTTAGTCGTCATTTCCCAATTTTATTTCCTCAACATACATTTGCCATTCGTAAAGTTGACGAAATCGAAGAAAGTTAGCACAGCCCATGCTATTGCTAATTGATCAGCGAAAAATCCAAGCGTTGCACCACACAATTTAGTGGGTCATCGCTCAATTCCATAATTATAATCATAAATTAAATCAGTCGTTTATCGCTCTTCGTCCCGAGTGGGGCTTCCCTCCCTTTAAAAGGAATCTAAATTTCTTCGTGATCGCGGAATTATTGAACTACTGGTGGAAAATGTTCACAAAATCGATCTACCTTCGCGTTTCTTCCCATATAGTAATTCGGTTAAGTCGATACTATGCATAGTAACCTATCGAATTAATAGTAAATAGCTATTGGGCGTGTTTGTGTAGGGATACTCCATCCTTAAATCCAGAATAGTGTCTTTTCTTGGATATAAGGGACCTTCAATATATTATTTCGCGTTTCATCCCGGCCCGATTATTAAAACCCTTCAACTCTATAAAAATTGTATTAGTTATCTGAGAGTGAAAGAGATAAAACTCCACATGGTTTCGTTGCCGGTAATGAAATCATTAGTTTACCGAAGAATTCATATATTAGTTTTACTAATGAATATTTTTCAATATAATTGTAAAATCTTAATCAATTATTATGAACCGAATAATCAATGTAAAATCATTCATACTAATTTTGGTAAAATTCCGACAGTAAAATTTATAGTTCTGAAAAAATTATAACTTAATCTGAAAACGTGTAAACATCTAAATATTAAATCGGTTAGAACTTTGAAGCCGATTAAATAAATATAATAAATCAAATCAATCTTTTGATTCTAAATAAAACTTGAAGTTATTTTGACACCTGAAAAGGACTGCATAGCGTCGTCCTCATAATAAAAACTAAAAGAGATGAAAGATAATCCGTCAGATTATTCTTTTATTGATAATTCTTAAATTAGTTTCGAGAGTATTAAAATTAAAATATAAAAAGTTGTCCTCCGACGTTGACAACATCTCCGGACATAACAGGGGCAAAAAACGCAAAAAAGTAGAACGATTTTTATTTTTATTTAATAGTAAAAAAATCTTTTTATGCAACAAAATTGTAAAAAAACTGAAATGAAATTGTGACAATTTTAGACTTAACAAAATTTGTGAATGTTGTTTCTCATTAAAAAAAAAACAATTCTGGAAAAAAATTGTAAAAAAAATTAATTTCATTTTCGTTTACAAAAAAAAATTTTATGCGAAAAAAATTGTGAAATAAATTGTCCGAAACCCTCTGACAATTAACAGTACAATCCCCCCACGAAAAAAGAATGTAGAGTCGTTAAAACAGTCGTCGCGAAGTCCTCAAAGAAAACTGAAAGTCCGTAATCACCGGAATGACGAGGAAACGCTAATAAAAGAATAATATCGGAAAAAAAAATGAATAGACAGGATATCGCAACGTCAGCAGTCGTCCATGGAAAGCGAAAGGGGATGCCCCGGAAGCGACTGGACATACTTATAAACCCGTCCAGTGAGCGATCAGCTCTAACCCAGATGGCGATGTATCAGTCTCATATTTTACACTCTTTACAATCGCTCTCGATGTCGCCATGCGCGTATGCCGCTTCAGAATTCATGCATTTACGTTTTAAATAATGATCGGTGTGGTGGGACTATTGACCAGGTACACGAGGAGGATCGGTGAACTGCCAGTCACTAGTGAAACGTTAAACTCGACGAGAGTTTCTTTTTTCGGTCCTCCAGTATTTATGTTGAAAGTGTTTCATCGGTTATTTAACGTTTTTTTTTCGTAAAGTGAATGCTTGTTTGATAAAAAGGTACATGATTCAAGTAGGCAGTGAGAAATCGAGGCAAGAATTGATTGATTAATAATAATTTCTAGTTGTTCAGATATTTCATTCATTTTTAATTCATGATAAAAAGGAAAGGAGGTTATTTAATAATTCAATGTTTATTTTAATTCACAAAATGACAACAATAATTTAAAATAAAAACAAAATATTTGAAAAACCATTAATTTTCGTTAGTTGATCATCGAGTTATATCATTTAATTCGTTTAAAACAATTTGAAAACAACATCATTGTTTGTCAAACTTTAGACGAAAAATAGAATTTTCGATTGATTAATAATAATAGCTATTGTTCAAATATTTCATTCGGCTTAAATTCATGAGAAAAAGGAATTTATTAATTAGAAGATGAATTATAATAATTCACTCGTTATTTTAATTCACAAAATGACAAGAATAATTGTAAATGTAAACAAAATATTTGAAAAACAATTGATGTGCATTACAAAAAAAATATTTCTTATTAAATGGTTCTTTTTATCATTGTTTGTTGAACTTAAAAGAAAAATAGAATGTTTGATTGATTAATAATAACTTCAAATTATTTAAATATTTAATTCATTCTAAATTAATGAGAAAAAGGAATTGATTAATTCCAAGATGAATTTTAATAAATAATTGTCTTTATCAACAAAACGACAGCAATAATTTTAAATATAAATTAAATATTAGAAAAATAATAAGTTTTATTAATTGATTATTAAATTAGAGAAACAATTTTTTTTAACGAATTATTTCTTATTAAATTGTTCTTTTGATCGTTGTTTGTTGAACTTTGGATGAAAAATAAATGATTTCATGTCAGAAAGGGTGGAAATGTCGAGAGGGTGTATTTGCGGCAGGAGAGGGGGCGGAGGGATGAGGGAGTTGAGTGTATGCGCGTATTTCGAGCCGCGACCTTGATCCCGACACCGTGGAGAACGACATTATGCGCGTGCACTGAGAGTAGGTGTGCTACGGCTGGTAGAATTTTGAAGAGTCACTCATGCAAATGTATACCCAGTTTTCCTACATACCCTCAGATCGTTGTGTCACCTGGGCAACCCTCCTTAGGCTCTGCAACACAAACTCTCATTTTTGCATGTCGGATCGATGCCAAATTGCGAGGCCCCGGCTGTCTCTTGTCACGGTGCTGGATGATTTTATTCCCTCGGAAATTGATGGAAAAATTTCCAATATTTTTCACGGTATATTCCTGATTTTTTCCCCCAAGGTGAGGGAAATATTGAATGATTCAAAAATGTAAATATTAAAAATGATTTATTTGAGCCAAATCAAGTTTATTTGGATCAAATAAATAAAATTTCAGTAGCACGAAATAAAGTTTATAATCACTAAGTGAAATTAGTGATTAAAAACTGAATTAATTTAAAGTATTGAATAATTTTTTTATTATTAGTAGAAAATCTTTATTTAATTTAAATAAGTTCGTTATTAATGTCACAGAAACATTCTTTTATATATTTAGAATATTATTTTATTTTATTTCAATAAATTTTTTCCCCAAGGTGAGGGAAATATTAAAAGATTCAAAAATGGAAATATTAAAAGGTATTTATTTGAGTCAAATCAAGTTTATTTGGATCAAATAAATTAATTTTCAATAGCACGAAATAAAGTTTTCAAGCAAATTAAGAGAATTTCTATATTTGAGGTTCTGTTTGTATTAAATGAATGTTTTTTTATTATTAATAAATATTCATTGGGTTCAACTAAATTCTTTATTGAACGATTCTTGAGACGATTATAGAGATTCTTGAAATGAATGAAAAAATATCAAATAAAGATTTTTATTTTATTTTTTATTTTCATTTCCATTTTTGTTCAATTAAAATTTTTTTTTCTCAAAATCTTAAATTTTTTGTGGCATTTCCACATAAGGGGTAAACGTTTTCAAAACCCGTTGTAATCCCACTGATAGATCTCACTTATTTGCTCATATTGAATGTCGGCGAAGACAACTCCAGGAAAATAGAACGCAATCCACTCCCTCACGATGAAGAAAAAAAAACTCCTGAAGGATAATCATCAATTTCTATGCAAGCACCACTGAAATTTACAAGTGATGAATGAGAAAGAATTTTTACGACCATAAACTCGTATACCGAGTCCAAAGAAAACATTTTTCTCAATTCCACTCTGTTTCGTTTCAGGATTAATTTCCATGCCGAGGAGAGTCCGTCATGGCGCCGGATTCTGGGGCGAGTTACTTTTTATCACGTAGAGTAACTAAACTTTTGACATTACTCCTCGTTTTTTCAATCAGCTCAGCAACAGGTTGGTGCAACTTTTCATAAAAATATTAACATTTATTTCTCCTGTGGTTTTACAGTATAAAAAATTTCAGGACGAATGAAAAAATATTGCTGACGGATTGAATTCAGAGATGTCGTTATTATGAAATTTATTGAATTATTCACGTATACTCGTGATTAATCTCCCGTTTTAGTTCTAAATTTTGTTTAATAGTGAAAAATAATTGAGAACATTGAGGCACCTCAAGACGTTGAAATAAATTATAGAAAAAAATTCGAGCAACAACGAAAGAGACTTGACTTCAGAAATAATCAAATAAGAAAATTGGGATGGAATTGACTTCAGAAATATCGAAATTGAAATTCAAGGAAGAATGGAAAAAAAAGTCAATATCTAGAATTTCCGAGAGAATGAATAGATTGTATCGGAATTTATCAAATTATTCCCGTAAACTTGGCGTGATTAAACCCTTATTTTTGTTCTAAATTTTTTTTACACATGAAAAAAAAACTTGATTCAAGTATATTTTATACTCGAATGAGGGATGAGTGTTCAAATGCAAGGATGAAAAGCGCTCTCAAGTGTAATATAAGGATCAGACACCAAGCGTGAGAATATGAGGGTCAAAAAGTGGAGGTTAGAAAATGAGGATCGGAATATTAGAGTCAAAAACTGAGGGCCTGAATGTAAAGGTGAAGGAATAAGGATCAGAATGTTAGGGTTAAAAAAAGAGAGAATATTAGGATAAAAAAAATAAGGTCTGAATATAAAAGTATAAAAAATGAGTGTCATGCAACCAGGGTTATATAAGGGCTAAAAGGGTGATCAAGCATAATATATGACTTATATTTAGACCCTCATTGCCTGACACCCACTTTTTTTACTTTTATACTCTAACTCTAATGTTTTGACCCTCATTTTTTAACCTCCACTTTTTGACCCTTACATTCTGACACTTAGTGCCTGACCCTTATATTACACTTAAGAGGGCTTGCTACAACTCGGCCTGATGCAAAAGAATCATCTTTGAATTGAAATCAGGGAACCCCATCAATATTAAATTTCTGTAATACTACAAGGATTTGACCCTTACATTATTGAAGGTTTAAAGTATGTTGATTCAATTTTTCAAATAATATAATATTAATAATCTGATTTTATACGAATAATGATATATTTAAAATTTGTTAATATGAACCTGTAAATTTACTACTAAGTGAATAATTCGAATTTCTTGAAAGGGGATTTTCGATTACACAAGTAATCGTCGATCATCCTACCTTAAATCATTGATGAAAATAGTTGAAAATTTGAATATTTGAATTGATGATACTTAAGTACTCAAAAAATTTCATGAGTGATGTTATCTAATTAAGGGTTACAATATTAATCGTAATAAAATATTACAAATTTGGCTATCCCTGATTGAAATACCCGTCTCCCAATTGAGTATAAAATATACTTCATTCAAGTATATTTTATACTCAATTCAGGTAATTTTTTTTGTCCATGCAGATGAAAAATAATTGAGAAAAAAAATCATGTAACAACGAAAGAGACTTGCCTTCAGCATTAAAAAAACAAGAAAATGGGAAAGGAATTGAATTCAGAAATATCGAAATTGAAATTTAACGAAGAATAAAAAGAAAAAAAACATTCAATAGCTAGAATTTCCAAGAGAGTGAACAGATTGTATCGAAAATCGTCGCCAGTTTCCATCCATTGGTCCGTCCTATCATCTCCCTCCGTTGGACGAAAAAAATGAAATACCCAGACACGAGAGAAAAGCCTCCCCCTCTCCACAAAGAGATAAAAATACAAGAAAAAGAAGAATGGAGTTTTCGACCAGTGAAAATCGGACCAGACACGTTCGTCGATGCATCGTAGGGTTTTATGCGCGCCACGGCGGCGCTCAACCTGTCCAGCCGCCCCTATCTCAGCCTTTACGGAGAATGTTTGAGGGGGAAAAAAACGAGTGATACTGACCTTGACACAGTTTTCGATGGAAAAATCCCTCGAAAAATTTCCAAACGTTATTACGAGTGAAATAAAATGCGATAAATCTGTAGTTTGTTGAGTCGTGTTTCGTTTTTTTTTTTTCGATTCGAGAGATGCAGAGGGTGGTACGGAAATGGGGGATGGCGGTGTCGAGGGGATTATGACACAAAATCTAGGGGAAAATGTGGAAATTTTGTTGGAATTGAATAAGATAAAAAATAACGCGTTATATCGTTTTGAGAAACCATTTTTCTAAAAACCTTTTTATGCCATTTTATGTAATAAAAGGAGGAAAATGCAACGAATTGAAATTAATCAAATGATCAAAGTCTATGATGAATGAAAAAATTGTCAATTGTATCCATTTAAAAACAAAAAAAAATATATGAGCAATTTAAAAAAAAAGGAACAATTAGGGTTGAATCGACGAGAATTGTTAAATTATTTATTATTGAATTAATCAAAGTCAAAGAACTATTAACTTCTGTTACGACGTGATTCCAAATAAAATTATATCGAATACCCCACCTCCTCGATAATCACCATAAAGCACCGAGAAAAGAATTAAACACCTGCTGCCTTTCACACTAAAAACAATGGAACAAGCAAAAAACGTCAGATGCGCGAGGTGCATTTAACTCCAAATAAAACTCCATGAGTTTCTTTATTACTCGCGATGATTAAACTGCGTTGGGGCGGTTGGCAGTCGCCAGTGGCAATTATTAGGCTCCAGCCTTCTCTGAAAACGAGAGAAGAAAATGGCTAGAACAAAAAAAAACAGATAGAGAAGAAACAGAGAAAATAAAAAAATATCAAATAAAATAAAATCGTACAAAGGAACCGGAGGTAAGATAGAGTGTGAAAAAAAGAGAGCAAGGAAGAGAGAAAACAATGGAGGAGTAAAGGGGAACGAGAGATTGAATTTTCCAGAAAAGTCAAAAAGGAAAATTTCCGGGTTTTGGTTTCGCCCCAGACGCATCCGTTTCTTTGGGTCATAGTCAACTTTTTTTTTCTTTGATGAGAATAAATTGAATGGAGATATTATCAGACGCTCGGCGTAACCTCTCTATTTTGTTTCGAGGGCGGAGTAATGAAATCACGCAACAAATTTGACGAGAATTTTTTTTATCGAAAAATTGAGCCCGAACGAGTCATGAAAGGGATTGAGGATTTTATGAGTTATTTGTTTTTTTTGAGTATTTTCGTTTAGAGCTTTATATCGACTTTATTTGAATGCTTGTTATCAATCCGAATTGAGATTATTGTATTAAGCTTGATTAATTTAAATTGAACGCTTTACATTGATCTTCATTAAAATCTTGATATTAATCTTAATTAACAGCTTCTGCTCATCGTCAATTGAATGCTTTCATTATTATTAATAGCAGTGCTATACGAATCTGCATTAAAAGCTTTCTACTGATCTCAATCAAAAGCTTATTTTATCGTGAATTTGAAGTTTAATATTAATCTTCATCAAAATTTTGATATTAAGCTCAATTAAAGGCTTCTGTTCATCTTCAATTAAAAGCTGTACATTATTATTTAAAACAGTTCTGTATAAATAATCACCAAAAGCTTTCCAGTGACCTTAAACGCCCGCTTATGGTTGATCTTAATTGCAAGCTTCCAATTAATCTTAATCGTAATCCCATTTTAACTTGAAGTGGAAGTTTTCTATTGATTTTCATCAACATGTTGATATCAATTTTAGTGAAAAGTTAAAATGACGAGTGGATGGGTCATGAAAGTGATTAATGATCTTATAAATCATCGGGTGTTTTCTACCGCAAGTGGAGGAAAAAAGTCCGGAACTTTTTAAACGAGGCATCTTGTTTCTTTGTCAGCAATCTAATCGTAAATAACCCACAATGCCTTCACGCGGGTAGGCTGACCGTGCGAAAGCCAACGGTACCCGAATTATCCGGTTGAATAGCTTCGACACTCATCCCTGGGGCCGGCAGCTAATTGATCATTATGGTTTTTATATTAATTGTGGAAATTAGTGCCGCAGAGTAATTACACGAATCAATTTGAAAAATCAAAATTTTAATTATTCAGATTTTTCATTTCTTCAATTCGCGAATAATAAAATGGGTGACTATTGATTTTAGTGGATTGAGATAATGATCAAGTTGTGAGTTGATAGTTGGATTCAATGAGAATAAATATCTGTGCAGCATGTCAGTTTTATCCAGTCGGCGAGTACTTGAAGTTCGTGAGGGTTCCGGAGAATCTGCCACTTGGGGCGGAAGTATTATCCCTGGAGGTTCATCCTCGCAGTCACTTGACGATAATGCCCGTTGATAAGGTCGGTGAATTATCTATAATCGAGAAGTCCCAGACTGTTAGAACATAACTCCTGAAATTACAAGAAAAAAATCTTGAAATTTTTAACAATTACTCATTCACACGACATTTTCATGTATTTTGTTATTGAAAATCAGTTGATTTCTGGAGTATTCAAAGGAATTTGCAATTTTCAGGTCCACGTAATAATGAAAATGATTAAATAATTTGAACATTCAAGCAACAATTGTTGCTTGAATTTTCAAATTAAATTTTTTTTTCAATTGCAAAGACAATATTAAGATGAAATTCCAAATTTCACTGAAAGTTCAATGAAATTCCATTTCTTTCGATAGCAGGAGCACAAGAATTCCCCAAATTACTTGATTTTTCAATTGATTAAAAATTTGAAAATATATTATTTATCTGAATTTTATTTTAAAAATTCATATTAATTTTCATGAGGGACTAATTGAACTAAAGCTGACAGTGTCCATAGATTTTTCCATAAAATTACGAATTCTCAATGACAAAATTTTTCATCATTTCATCTTAGTCTATTTTTTTTTATTAATCATTCATCCATTCATTAATTTTGTTGATCATTTTTGACATGTAATTGTTGCTGTCCCAAAACCAGAGAAAAGGGAGGAACATATAACATAAAAAATGAATTAAAAAACGAATTAATCCAAATTTAAAAAAAAAATTGAAACTTTTCTCTACGAGACAGGAGGAGGATGCGAGATATTTCACCTACAAAGACGTGAACTCCACCCACATATCTGTGATACTGTCCCAATCACTGGAGGACCTGGTGGACTCTGAGACACCCCGCAACCTCTTGAAGTTTCGATTCGTCTGTGACTACTCAGACGGCGTCAACTCTCTGGTGAGTCCAACATTGTCCCCCGAATTCTGTCCCTGTGCATTGCACTCGCAATTCAGATCTATATAACTTGAATCAAAAAAAAAATTAAGGGTCTCAGCTGGCGAGGCTATTTCACGGATGGGCGGGCGTACGAACGGACGTGGACCGATCGAGACAGAGCGATGAACTCATTTTCCGTGAGTAACGACTATTGGACAGACTAACAGACGAAAAACAAAAGCTGACACTCAACAGGATAACTCAATTCAATGCAATGGCTTTTTGACCCATGATTTCGTTGTAACGCTAAACAATTGGGGAAATTGCTTTCGTCACAACAGTTGATATATTTTTGCTAATAATTTAACTTCTATAATGTATAATTCATTGCTCATTTCATCTTATTACATTGAATAACATTTCTTCTAACTAATTTTGTCAGATTTTCAACTTAGTTCAATGTTATCATCATCATTATTCTTATTATCCCTTTCTTCTGGACGACCGATTGTTTTTTACGGTTCTAACTCTCCCCTCAGCCCTTCGATAAAATGTTAATAGAAAAATTTTATTTACACATACTTGAATGAATTTGAAACATCACATTTGAAGAAACCATCAGAAAGCTCACTTTCAGGGAAATTCATGAAAAATTCGAAATTTTCAACAATCATCATAAAAATCAAATCAAACAATATAGCTATCGTAATCATCTTTTAACTTCGACTAAATGACACTAAAACAAACATTTTAAGCTATGATTGAATTCATTTGAAGTATGATATTCAAAGATATCCCCGGAATTCTGATTTTCAAAAAATACAAAATTTTTGCAAATTTTCAAATAAATCAAAATAATGATTAGTGCTATCGCCTTCATCTTCGAACTCAGTCAAAAGGACACCCAAACAAATTTTTACGCCATCATTCAATCAATTCAGAACATTTTTTTAGTTATCGTGGGCCAACCGATTTTCGAAAAAATTAGAAATTAAAAAAACTAATCGATGAATTCAATTTTAATTAATGGTGCTTGATAGGTTTTGGCCGAAAGGGTATAGTACATTTTTAAGACGTTTACAGGTGAAATAATCGTTTCGCGATGGATGCACGTCCATGCGGGGCGTGAAATTTGAGCTCAATTCTTCGGCAATTGGCCTTGTTTGTACGACTATCCACTCATCTCTGTATTTACTTTCTGCACTTAGCTGCGGCCAAGAGCGAAAAAAAGTATGAGGTACTTTCCAGCGAAAGCACAAACGTGACGGCTGTATTACGATCGCACACGCGGTATATGAGAGAGTGGTTCGCGGGAGGGGGGGGGGGGGNGGGGGGGGGGGGGGGGGGGGGAGGAGGAGAAGTGAGTCGAGAGAACAGTGATGAAGAATTATATTGTAAAGATGAAGAAAAAATACAAACAACTTGAGCGTAGCAGCTCGAGCCATCATCCTGTGAAGTTCAGTTTAGGCTTCGGTTTCCTGCTGCATTGGAAGAGGAAATGAGGGAGGAGAAACAGCGGGAGAAGTTGTTTCCATTCGTAACGGTCATTTCCATTTATGATTAAGGGGAATTTTCTCGGTTGCGGAGTAAACGGTATCATTATATTAATTAGACAAATTGTTTTATTGATGGATAGAGTTGGAGAGAGCATTGGGTATTTAATTGCGGAGTTGGCCGCATACGTACGGTGTAAACGAATGCCTTTACGACGTCTTAATTCAAGATATTAATGAATTTAGAATATCTTAAAATCTGTAGCGAAGCGGTAAAACGGTTTAAGCAGTGTCTATTCGCACGCTCCACGGTAAATATTACCGTGAATCCACGGGAAAACGTCCCGTACATCCACGGTCAAAGTTAACGTGTGGAGCGTATGAATAGACACTGCCAACGGCTTAAGTTTTATCGACTTCGACTAATAGTCAGTTTTCAGTGAATATCTCGGAATCTGCTGCAGATAGCGAAATTTTCGTCATAACGTTTTTTGTAGCCCTTTTTTCACTCTAGAAAAAAGATTTTAACGAAAAATATGCTGTATCCCTTAGATTCGAAGATATTTCTCGATGACTAATTCAATTTCTCAGACACTGGGTTTTCGGCTGTGCATGCAAATCAAGAGAGTAGAGGAATAAATCGTTTGATTTTTTTCTTCAGACATCATCGCACCTATCGGTGACGGTGTACGTGGAGGACATAAACGATCATGCCCCCCAGTTCATCGGTTCACCGTATCACGTGACAGTTGAGGAATTCACTCCACCCGGTAAGAGCCATCAAACTACTGCATACAATTTCCATTCTTCCCATTGTTTCGGGACACGTTATACGTGATCCTGCTAGATAAGATAGCATTAAGGAGTCTCCATAACTCTCGGGCTTGGATAAATCCCCGGGTTCAATTCGTTCTGTTGATGAAATCGGGGTGAATTATGCTTGCTCCAATTCGTCTCAATCATTCAAATTCAGATGAATAGATTCAATTTATGACGACTGGACTTTTTGAAAAATCATTTCAATGACAAATGAATTTTTTATCAGGATTTTTAGTACGAAAAGAAGATCATAAAAATTTCATTTCTTAAGCAAAACTCTTAATTTTGTCATCACTTAAATGTCTGTCTTTTTGTTATTCACATTTGATCATGCGCTTTCTAAGTGGCCATTCGCCATTCGCCGCAGATGTTTATTAACTGTGCATTATGTTGTACAAAGTAAACAATGATGTAAGTCGTACGCAGGAAACAGAAATAAAAAAGGTGAAAGCATGGAATTACTGTAAGTAACTTGAGCAGAACTACACTGTTAAAAATTTTTGTCTGAATTTTCCCTGTTAAATCCCGGAAATTTTTATCACGCTTAATTTCCACTGAAATTTCAGAAAATCTTGTCATTGAAAGATCAAATATTCCATTCATTTTCTGTTCGAATGATCACAAACTCAATAAGATACTTGATTTTTCAGTTCAATTATCCCACGGTAATTCGGAAAAATCAGGAAAATTTAGGAAAAAATTGAAAATTCAATTAAATTGTGAAATTCCTATCCGACTCCCACTGAAAACTCATGAATTTCTTTGAATTTGACCTAAAACTTGAAAGTTCATAAACATTTTTCTTCTAAATCGGATGCAATGTCACTCTCAAGAGGATTACTACCATATTTTCCACGAAATTTCGAAAAATTTCTAACAGTGTACACACAATGAAATACAATAAAGCAAAAAACAAGTAGATACTGATGCAAGGAACATCAGAGAAGTGAAAATAATAATAAAAATTAAAAAACAATGAAATAAAAACAATGAAAAGAAAATTTACTCTGGAGGCTCACAATAAATGAAAGTGGAGCGGAAAAAGAATGGAGAATAAATAAGACATACAATAAGCCACTAATTTAAATTAGCGCGATCCCTTTCTAATCTCATAGAAAGAAACTAAACAAATGATCATTACGTCCCCAATCACTTCAGGAATGACGATATTCCGTGGAATTCACGCCTTCGACGGCGACAAGCCAAACACACCAAACAGTGACGTTCACTACGCAATAGTGAAGGGCAACGAGGCAGGAAAATTCTCCCTGGAATCCGGCCACCGGACCGCCCTGATCCTCCGCAAGCCCCTGGATTACGACACAGGTGATCGACAGTTCTCCCTGGTGATAACGGCAACGGTAAGACTAATGAAGATTCATTGGACCGAAATGAAATTCACTCGTTCCTTTCATCCGTACGAGCATTGCAAACCTGAAGCTGACACCCAGAAACAATCAATTTTCCCCAGGACCGTGGCACCCCCGCCCGAAGTGTAAGCACAACCGTCACAGTCAACGTAGTCGACAATGATGACCTTGGGCCTAAATTCACCCAGACCACATACAGAGCCAGGATCTACGAGTCCTTTCCATTTCCGGTGAGTTTTCATCGTTTTTCACCCCCTCTTATTTAACTTTACGATCGTCCGGAACGACTTGCAGGCGCCGGTAGTAAAAGGTTTTCTCCCTTCAGAATTAATCAATGATTGGAAAAGGTTTTTATGGAGTCAATGAAATTGTCGCAGTGATGCAGTGGTTAAATGATTATATAATGCCGCATAAATCATTTTTCATCATTAGGTTCGGCAAATTTATTAGTTGATTTCATTCATGTGTTCATGTTCGTGATCTCCTCCGAATGTCATGAGTATTTTGCATTGGAATTAATGATCAAAGTCATGATTCATGATTATTCACTAAGTCTATGCAATACGCATGAATGCAACGTATTTTTCCTTTCTTACATCTTGCAATAATTTATTATAGTACCATTTATTTCGATCTATCTTATTGGACATTTGGATAATTTTTTTAATCATCTTATAGAATCAGGCACGTAAGGTTAACTCAATTGGCACCCACAGATTGCAGTTATCTTCTAGTTCAAAAATTTCATGAATAATTCATAACAATGTTGTTAGGGTACTGAATCCCAAATTTTGAGCATTGCTCTTTAGTGGGCTGTATCAGAATTTTCAATACACGAATTCATTTTTATGGCACTACTAGACAATCATGCGCGCTGTCGCGCGGGACTACCTTCAGGTGAGCGCTGTAATGCACAATAACATCCTCGTAGTCATGGAAATCATTGATTGATCCATCAACCAATCACAAGGCGAATAGAAAGTTAACAATCAAAACAATCATTCATTATCAATCAACTTTATGAAAAAGGAATGCACGAAAATTCAGGATCCTGCTATAATATTATGGTGAAATATATTATTTCACATATCATTGTACACTTAAAGTGTGATGATTTTAGAGCTTTCATTTGCAATATTACTCAAAAATCTTCTCATCAGGAAATCATTCCTATGGCACTTGGTCCTCACTCTTAATCAGCGACAATTCAAGGTACGCGAGTGGAATATTCAGACTCGGTACTCGAAGATTAGTGAACTTGTCGGCAAAAATTAGGATCTCCATGATTATCTGCACACAGAATAGTAATTTTTGACTGACGTTCGAAAATTATAGCACATTCGTATCAATTCATATTGAATGACAATAAACATAAATTCGAGTTGCATGAGTGTGATAAAACGATGTAAAAATTAGAGTTACTTTTTACAGTGATAATTTTTTCGTCCTGTTGCTTGATTCTAACCGATTTTTCGACTTGATTCAGACCAATTTTTTTAAAGATATATTTAATCTGATCAAATTTGGTTCTCTAATCGGCTTTCTGCTGTTAGGTCTTCATGAAATGAAAATGAAAATGAAATGTCGGAAATTCCAGAAACCTCCCATTCACAAGGAGATCTATTTCACCCCCCCGATCCACGCGATGGACCAAGACTCCTCCATAAACACCCCCGTGAAGTACTCCATCTCCTCCGGCAATGAGCGCAGCGTCTTCCAGATCGACCCGAGAAACGGTTCCCTCTTCCTGAATCAGCCTATCGACCTGGACACCGAACGAGCCCTCTCCAACAACACGTTCTACCTCCAGCTGCACGCGACCCAAGTGGACAATCCTCTGAAGTATTCAACCGCCCGAGTGGAGGTGGAGATCTTGGATTTGAACGACAATCTTCCAGAGTTCGAGGTTGACCACTACAACATCAGCATTGTAGAGAACCTCCCCAACGGCTTCAGTGTCCTGCAGGTGGTGGCGCACGACCTGGACCAGGGGGACAACGCGGACTTCACGTATCAGTTGTTGGATCCTTCTGGCGCCTTCTTAGTTGACGAGAAGAGCGGCTGGCTGACTGTGAGGGACGAGAGAGTACTGGACCGAGAGCGCATTTCTTTCCTCCAGATGAAGGTGATCGCGGTTGAGAAGAGGCCGAGTGTCATCGCGTCCTCCAACGGAAGCTCCTCAGTTCCCGTAGAAATCACTCTTCTAGACGCCAATGACAACAATCCAACGTTCGTACCTTCAAATGTCTACGAGTTCGTGACTAAGAGTGATGCTGAAGTTGGAACTGTTCTCGGCCAAGTTAAGGCCATTGACAGTGATCTGGGGAGAAATGGTGTTGTTAGATATGGATTACAGAGAGCTGGGAATAATAGTACAGCTGTGCGTGTACCTTTCACAGTTGATTCGCGCACTGGTGTTGTCACGGTAGGAGAGAGACCGATAATTGTTGGTAGACATGCGATATTTGTCGAGGCTACGGATCAACCGGCTAATCCGAGTGAAAGGAGATTCTCACTTGCTGTCGTTACGGTGGATGTGCTTCAGGGTGATGGTAAGGTTGAAGAAATTTTTATGGTCGAGTCAATTGAGGTTTTTCTCTTACACTGATTACCGAGTAACAGACACCTATCTCAGGGCTAATTATAAACATGAGGAAAAGCAATATACTATGAGGGAAATCAGATACCAGACTGATGATGAACAAGGGAATTAGAAATATTTAGATTAAGATTGAGAGAACATTGCTGATATTGTAAATAAATCCAAAAGACTACAGACAAATCCAAGTCTTTGAACAACAAAGTAGGAAAAAAATGTGATTAGATGTTCTACAGTGTTGATGATGTTTTTTTGTAACCACTAGCTAACAAGCAATCATTACCCGACTTCGTGGGTGCCCCTTATGAATTCTGGGTAGGTGCTAATGTTCCGATTGGCACAAGTGTCGGACAGATTCGTATCAACAATGCAGCGGAGAAGAAACGCGATATCATCTATGATCTCCTTCACAGCTATCGCGAGGGCGGTGAGTAGATTTCCCGAAAAGAACAGTCTTACGGTAGAAGGGAGAGTTGATGCGCCAAATTGAATGCGTTACAGTTCCATTTGCCGTGGAGGAGCAGACTGGTACGATAACGGTGATAGACGGTATCGATAGATACGTGAGAAGATCCTACGATTTTGAGGGGATTGTTACGAATGATAAGGATCTCATGCTTGTCACAAATGTCTCGGTTCACGTCGTTGATCCCAATGATGAGAGGGAGTTGTTCACTAAGTAAGTTCACTTGGATTTATCCTTCATATAGTCATTAGTTAGTCTGTAAAAATTTCTCGGACTTTACTGTAGTAAATAGTGTCGTCAAGACGTCTTGATTCAAGACTTATCAACTAACTTTGCGACGACTGGAATCTCGAATGTCTTGAAACGAGACTTTTTTAGAAGAATGCATGTCTTAATGTCTTAATTTCAGACACTAGTTTTCATAGTCGTAAAAATCTCACAACAATGAAACATACCAAACCCAGTTACGTCTCCGTAAACTCGAGAAAATTTCTCCGATTCAGTCTAACGACACATGTAATAACGACATTTAACGCATGCGTGGTGAAAAGTGAAACTCCACATATCGAAAGTGGAAAAAGTTGACCGATGGAGTAATAACAGATATGCGGAAGGAGTACGATTTATACTATTGAATGGGCAGCGTAATGGATTGGAGAAGTTTGGGAGTGCTTGAGGTTGCAGTTCGTGCGGAGAATCGATTTGAAGGTCTCGCAGATATCGGGGAAGTGTGTTTGATGATACTGTGGTCTCCTCTCATTCCCAAATTCTGACTAAGGGTGGAAGTTTGTCCGTTCGTTTTAGCTCCACGAATTGATCAGTTTTGGAAGAAAGCTTGCTTTACAGCAGGCGGAGTTCCGAACTAATTCATACTCCTTCATTTCAATCATTGTTTGAAATTCTTCCAGAGGAACAACAAGAGCGCCCCTCCTATTCCACGTGAATGAGAACCAAGCGGGTGCCTTCATCGGACAAGTACTCCCTCGTAATAACACGAAGACAACTTCCAATGTGCGTTTTCTTATCGCCAATCAGCGCGATGTATCCGATATCGCTATAACCGAGGACGGTGACCTCTACACAGTGAGGGGTCTCGACCGTGAAACCAGACAGAATTACAGCATCACTGTAATTGCTGAGACAACGAGAGGACTTGGGATATTTCAAGTGGGTAGTAGAGATCGATAATCAAGATTATATTTGATACTTTCACTATCTGCGAAGTATCTCGATCATAATTCTGTAACGCTTTGGCGATTCCAAGTTATCGAGACTTCTTCGTTGATGATGGATTTATCTTGTTAAGACGGGGCTTTAGGAGACAGCATCAGAAGACCTTTTTCAAAGAGGAGGCAATGAACAATTGGGTGGTGGCCTGTGCGGTCAGCCAAATTGCTCATTAACTCATCGGTCAAAGAATACACTCAAGAATTTAAAGATGAGGAAATGATGGAATAAATGAGGGGTATTGGAGAAGTTTGAACAATACTATTTTATTGCCAAATCGTGACGTTTCTCAGGCTCTTGATAAATCTAGTACATAGTCACAATAAACTCTAATAAACTCTGTGTCGAGTATCCGCAAAATATTAAAATTCCAAGGATTCGGAGCAACAGATGATGAATAGGTAATTTTTTAAAGCCAAGTTTCTACATGAAGTCATCTTCAACGGCTCTAGGTGACTGTCGTCATCGACGACGTCAACGACAACCCCCCACTCTTCAACCTGCCCTCATACCAAGGTCAGATTCAGGAGAACAGTCCTCCGGGAGCGGAAGTGATCCTAAACAATCGAATATCTACGCACGATGCCGACGACCGCCTAAACCGGAAGTTCAGTCTGCAGCTCAACGGTGAAGGAAGCGAACTCTTTACCATCGATCGCACCACTGGAAGGGTCTTCTTCGGTGGTAAGGGCGACAGTATTCTGGACAGAGAGGAGAAGTCCGTCTACAATTTGAGTATTATCGCCACCGACGACGGTGAGTAAAAGTATCTCAACATTTTTAATTGAACAATTTCTTGAGAAAGAAGTTTCACTCGAGGAAACAGCCGATAGCCAATAGTTACGTCATTTGTTTATCACTTATTCATTTCTTGTCTCTAATTTTTTCATCCCGTCGCGTTCATCGAACTAATGACAGTCGATTGCGTAAAAGCGACTGTCCAGATCAGTGCGGCGTAACCGATTGGGCTTTACCTTCACCAGAAAAATTCTTTGTGACGTGAATTATAGGGGGGGGGCAGCCTCAGTTTATTGCTCATTATCATACGAATGAAATCACTGTGACAGTGGTTAATGATCTGGACTGGGTCGCATTCACCACGCAATTTGATTTTTCAACGATAATATTCATTGGTAACTTGAGAATTCACGAAAACTGGTTTGATTATTATCACCATCAACAAGTGAATTCTAAAGCTTCCAGTGATAATAGTTGGGCAATAGTCGGCGGTGTTGCAGGACCGTTGAAAATCACGAGTTGCCGCTAATAGTGGGATATCGGTTCAGTTGCTGCACGTAGTATTCCTGGAATGTTTTATATCTTCATGATCCAGTGGGCATGAAATAGTCGGATATGAGGGCGAGTCGATTCGACTATTTCTGCGAAATGAAGTCTTGCGAATGTTTGGCCCTTCTTAACCTGCACATCCCTTCTGTTTAATATAAAAAAATAAGTTTTATTCTGAGAGTGATGATCTCAAGTTGAGCCTTTCGAAAGCCCCAAGTTGAGACTTAACAGCTTCAAGCTGAGACTTTCAAAAGTCTCAAGTTGATAGTATCCCCGGATCAAGGTATCGCAGTTCTTAAAGAATATTTAACCCTTCATATTAACCTGCACAGCTCTTCTGTTTAACCATCATGGCCTTCACACCGTCACTTAGAAGCGATTGAATTTTGACTTTTCCCTCATTTTACCTTTCAGTTTGATTCGCCATCTTCTAATTTTCTCTTTCTTTACTTTAATTCCCAGTAAACCTCAAGTCCACAGCATCTCTGACTCTAAAAATAACTGACGTGAATGACAATCCCCTGCAATTCACGCAGATGATAGTATCCCCGGATCTAAGTATCGTCGTATCTAAAGAAATCCTTGAAAGATCGAAGCACAAATCGTAAAATAATCTTGAGAATAGTTGATCCTTATTAACCTGCACATATCTTCCGTTTAATCATTATGGCCTTCACACTTTCACTTAGAAGCGATTGAATTTTGACTGTTCCATCCTTTTACCTTTCAATTCGATTCACCATCTTCTAATTTCCTCTTTCTTCATTTTAATCCCCAGTAAACAGCAAATCCACAGCATCTCTGACCGTAAAAATAACCGACGTGAATGACAATCCCCTGCAATTCACGCAGATGATAGTATCCCCGAATCAAAGTATCGTCGTATCTAAAGAAATCCTTGAAAGATCGAAGCACAAATCGTAAAATAATCTTAAGAATATTTGACCCTTCTTATTAACCTGCACATCTCTTCCGTTTAACGTTCACGACCTTCTCATTTTCATATAGACCCGAGTCGAATAATTGGACCTGACAAGTTCTACTTAGGTCTTTCCGTTCAGAACTGGATAGGTCTTGGGAAGCCTCTTCCCAAGTGCTTCCGAGACCTTTCTACCTCTGGTTATGTCCCATTTCAGCACTTGTTAGGTGTAAGCAGGACTTGTATTCAGACTTTCCAAATCCTTGCCGGTCCCCGTAATTCTATGGACTTATATTAAATCTGCGTTCATATCCCTGTTTACTCATGCGTTATTGAAATAAAAAATGCAATTATTGTTTTTTTTTTAATCTCGAAAATCGACATTTCACGAGAGGGTGGAGGGGAGATGCATGTATGTGGAGGCTTGACATTTTTACCCAACAAGGGGAGAAGGTTGCAGAATCTATTCTCGCCACTCTTATCCCTACGCTTGCATGCATTATCCAAATAAAAAATAAAAGTGTTAACAAATCTGACCATTGTTCCAAGTAAAAACCCAAAATCTGACCCCGTGGACCCCGGTGAAAAATTTTTTTTTTCATTTTTCACTTTTTCCACATACTTTTGATAGTTCTGAATAGCCCGTCGCTTAAATAGTTGGAATCAACGTTCACCCGGCTAAAAAATTCGATTTTGGCGAAAAACCACTTGCCCCGGAAAACCCGAAAATCTGACCCTTTGGCTGGGGCCAAAAAAAACGGTTTCTCAGTTTTCACTTTTTCCACATACTTTTGACAGTTCTGACTAGCCCGGCGCTTAAATAGTTGGAATCAACGTTCACCCGGCTAGAAAATTCGATTTTGGCAAAAAATCCAAGATCTGACACTTTGACCCTTGGACCGACTTTCTCAACTTTCCCCCCGGAAAAATCCAAGATCCGACACTTTGGCCTCCGGTGAAAAAATTTTTTTTTCATTTTTCACTTTTTCCACATACTTTTGATAGTTCTGAATAGCCCGTCGCTTAAATAGTTGGAATCAACGTTCACCCGGCTAGAAAATTCGATTTTGGCAAAAAATCCAAGATCCGACACTTTGGTCTCCGGTGAAAAAAAATGTTTTTCATTTTTCACTTTTTCCACACACTTTTGATAGTTCTGAATAGCCCGTCGCTTAAATAGTTGATATCAACGTTCACCCGGCTAAAAAAATCACTTTTGGCGAAAATCCACTTGCCCCGGAAAACCCGAAAATCTGACCCTTTGGCTGGGGCCAAAAAAAACAGTTTCTCAGTTTTCACTTTTTCCACATACTTTTGACAGTTTTAACTAGCCCGGCCCTCAAATAGTTGGAATCAACGCGCACCCGGCTGAAAAATTCAATTTTTGCGAAAGTCGACTTTCCCCCTGGCGAAACCGAAAATCTAACCCTTTGGCTCCGGGTGAAAAACAATTTTTTTTAGTTTTCACTNTTAGAAAATACAGAATCAACTTTCACTTGGCGAAAAAATTCAATTTTGGCGAAAATCGACTTTCACCCTTGACCCACGTGAAAATGAAAAATTTTTTTCCCCTTTTCTGTCACCTCCGAGGGTTTCATTGGCATCAGGGGGTCAATAAATACAGAATCAACGTTCACTATTTTTTATTTAAACACCGCCTGCAAACGGGGAGATGGTGGCTAAAATATATTCTGCGACCCTGTCTCCTCGTTGGCTACAAATTTCAACCCTCCGCATACATGCCTTCCCCTTCACCCGCTCGTAAAATCACGCGTTCTCGGTAGCATCGAGGACTTCTCAGGACCGAAAAGAACTGAGGATTCGAAAGGTCTCTGGAAAAGTACGTCGCAGAACTGATTAGGACTTACCAGGTCCATCTAGGTCTGAAGAGATCTTGAAAGACCTGTGTACGTCCAATCAGAACCAAATCCTCGACTCGGGGAATTGATTGAATTTTGACGTTTCCCTTATTTTACCTTTCAATTTGATTCGCCATCTTCTAATTTTCTCTTTCTTTACTTTAATCTCCAGTAAACCCCAAGTCCACAGCATCGCTGATCCTAAAAATAACCGACGTGAATGACAATCCCCCGCAATTCACGCAGATGATAGTATCCCCGGATCAAGGTATCGTCGTATCAAAAGAAACCCCTGAAAAATCGAAGGACAAAAGCTCGCATAACTCACCACTTCTCCTCATCCCTGAAAACGTCACGATAGGCAGTGTGATAATTCGCCTGGTGGCCAGCGACAAGGACACCAACGACAATGCCGAGATAACATACGGCATCGTCAACGAGACAATCTACCCACCCCCCCAATCGAATTTCGATTCCAAGCCGCATTTCATCATCAGCCCAAGGACGGGTGAACTATCAATTGCCCGATTGTTGCCGGCAGGGGATGAAATACATCTGAGTATTGTAGCTAGGGACGGTGGCAATCTGAATGACACTGTCTCTGTAAAAATGATGATCATCGACATGAACGATCACGCCCCGGTGTTCAATAAATCGTGGTATGCATTTGACGTGCCTGAGGGAGTTTACACGAGGCATATCATAGGAAAGATAACAGCTGTTGATGCTGATACTGGTGACAATGCGAGAATCACTTATGCCTTATCATCGCCGAAGAACTCCTCGCCAAGCTTGATCTTCGAAATCGGTGAGGCCAGCGGAGTTCTAATGATAACTGGCGATTTGGATCGCGAGATCAAAGACACTTATCAGTTAACGGTAACAGCTCGCGATAACGGAAGTCCCCCGCAGAGTTCAACAGTCGACGTTGAAATCAATGTCCTAGACAGCAATGACAATCCCCCAGAGTTTCACGGCTACACCGACATGAACACGGACAACGGCTTGAAGATGATCCCGGTGTACTACGCCTCCGTGACGGAAGACACACCGGCTGGGACGATAATCAGTAAAGTCTACGCTAACGACAGCGACTTCGCGGGCAATGGAAATGGTTTGATCCTGTTTGATCTGCCCCGTCGCATCGGCGAGAAGCAGTTCTTCGAGATCGACAGCAAGGATGGCACGATCATGACCATTTCCGAGCTTAATTACGAGCGTCAGAATCTTCACAACGTCACGATCACTGCGCGGGATCTAGGCTCACCTAGTCTGACAGCAACAGCAATGCTCTACGTCCGAGTCCTAGATGTCGAGGAGAAGGAAGACAAATCGGGATATGATAGACCAGTATTTCAGCATCGTTACTACGAGGTCGAGATCGAGGAGAATTCGGTTGTTCCCTTGAAGCTCCTCCAGCTCAATGTATCGGAAATGTACTGGAACGAGAGGATGAAATACGGAATTGTCTCGAATGACTCGGACATTCATGACTTATTTGGAATTCACCCCGACAATGGGACTCTGGTGCTCAAGAGAAATGTTGATAGGGAGTTCAGGGATACTTATCAGTTCAGGGTTAAGGTGGACTGGGGGAAGAGTGGGAGGGGCTTGCCGGTGATGATTTATCCGGTTGGCGGGGAGAGGCTCGGGGGGCTAGGGATCAACGAGGCGAAGATCGTTGTCAGGGTTAAGGATGCTAATGACAATGCACCCAGGTTCAGGAACAAGGGGAGACCGCTGCTGGCGGCTATTCCAGCGAATATTCAGTATGGGCATGAGATTATCAAGGTTGAGGTGAGTTTATTTGTTTACATTGTAAGGACTAACGTCTTCGAGTCGTCTTAATTCAAGACATTAGACACGAAAATGACTTTTTTTTTAGTTATTCGATCTGCTTCATAAGGTACAACTTCGAAACAGCAATCTTGGCTCATATAAACAATTTCAGATATAATCTGTTCGAAATGTGGGGACGCCATGTTCTAGTGTATGAAAAATAAAAATGATCAAGTCTATGCATAATAAAGGGTGGGGTGTTATGTTGATAGATTGAAATACATAAAAAGTTTCAAGTATGTCGTTGGATCGATATAAAGAAAATTTCAATTCAAGGCACAAATTTAGGCAAAGTGTGTAAGGATAAATGCTGATGTAAAGGTATAAGAAATATAAATATATAAAAAAATACATTCGACACAAAAAAGATGTGAGAACATTTTAATGTCTTGAAATAAGCTGTTTTTTGGTCTAAGAACAAGACGTTTGATAGACACGACATTTATATAGTGTCTTTAAATACAAGCAATCAAATTTAAGACATTCTGTTTTAATTTTTAAGGTACGCAATCGTAAGACGTTCTTGGTGACTTATCCAGTTTATTGAATCTTATCCTTTATATCGTTCCTCTAATTTATTGAAGTTCTGAATTTATTGAGAGATCTAAATTATACATCATAAGTTTGAAAAACGCATGTCTCAATGTCTTGATTCGATACCTCTTAAAGAAGGGATAAGTGTCTAAATTTTAGACACTAGTTTTTCTAGTCCTTAACAAAATGTATATTATCCAAATCCATTAGTTTTGGAGATTCTTGCAAAATCATCCCCGTGTAATATTGCAATCCATCAGACTTTGTACCGAAAAATGATGACAAATATCCTTCGATGGAGGGAAAACTACAGAAAGAATTATTCATTACACAGGCAGACGACCCTGATGAGGAAATAAATGGTGAAATAAGATACCAAATCCTTGGACAAGAGAATTCACCGCGTTTCGCCATTGACCCACTTAGTGGTCAAGTGCGATCTGTAGCTAGTTTTTCGAGGGATGCTGGTAGGGTTTTCGGGTTTGATGTCAAGGCTACAGACAGACGTGGCGCTGATAATGGAAGAAGCAGTATAGCAAACGTTTTTGTGAGTTTCATTCGTCAAAGGGAGGAACAGTTAAATTCCCGAAACAACACTAACTTTCTTCAATTATTTAAGGTGTACGTTGTCGATGACAATAAACAGGTGGTCCTCGTAATGGGCACGAAGCCGACGGAAATTGAGAATCAAGTGGAGGAGATCACTGGGTGAGTGCACAGTCCGTGAAATTCTCCCTCGTTTATCTTCCCTGCAGCTGAGTCGAGAATGATTAAACGTTTCTCGAGAATCCCTTCGCCAATGGCTTTTTTTTATATCTGTTTCTAGAGCACTGCAGAACGTCACGGGACTGGACGTGAGGGTGAGAAAGTTGGAGCCACATATTGAGAAAAATCTCATCGACACTACCTCGTAAGTGTACGATTAAGGAAGATTGGAGGACATTTCATTCATTTGTGAGAAACTTCCCTCTTTCATTCAGGCTGTCTCGATATATTTCGCGGCGAAATAACTTCGCCGAACTTTGATCTTTTATAGATAGGATTAAATGATCATTCAATAGAGCATAATGCGATCGCAGTAATGAAAAGATTTGACACAATAACGAGATACACATTGACCCCGCACAAAGTAATTCGGCATTCAATTTTCAGCACTGACTTGTACCTCTACGCGGTTGATCCCCATCTCAATTCCATGATCGACATGGACACCCTTCACAGGTAAATATCTCCTCATCGACATTTCCCCGAGATGAAAAATCATTCCTCCATTTTCATATCCATAAACTTAATCTCACATGCACTCACTTGGCTGCTCCCAGTATATTCCGCAAGAAGAAAGCGGAAATAAGAGAGGAGCTGGAGAGGTACCGTGTCCTCGAGATTTCAAGAAATACCTCGAGACAAGGTAGTCGATATCTGCTGTCTACCCTTGAGGTTGGAGTAGTCGTGTTGGGATGTGTGGTTTTTGTTGGGGCTCTAGTAACTGCCCTGTGCGTCGCCTGTGTACGACGGAATAAACGGTAGGTCGTAGCACTCCAGTCTTTATATATTTTTTTTTATCAAATGTTATCGCAGTCAGGACCACTGGGGAGTCCATATCAGTTTCGATGGCTTCCATTTCAATGACTTCTTCGGCTATTCCCCCGACCTCTATTTTCTTCCTGCGTAGAAGACGTCTCGGGACACATAGCTATAATAACCAGTGGAAAATTGCTTTCGGGGCGGCGTAGTAAATATATTTTTGGTAATAAATTAGCAATTTGCTGTTGAATGGAATTTCTATGACGGATTTGAATTCAATTTAATGAAGTATTGAATTTAACATTGCCCCAACGTCGGCAGCCGATAGTGCTCCATCGTTGGAATTCAACATTACCTTAAAACTGACAGCCAATATTGCCCCAATGTTGGCAGCCAATATTACATTAAAGTCGGCAACCAACATTACCTCAATGTTGGAATCCGACATTACTTTAAAGTTGGCAGTCAGTATTACCTTAAAGTTGGCAGACAACATTACCTCAAAGTTGTCAGCCAACATTGGCCCATCGTTAGAATCCAATATTACTTTGAAGCTGGCAACCAACATGACGTTAACCAGTTACCTCAAAGTTGTCAGCCAACATTACCCCAATGTTGGAATCTGACATCATCTTAAAGTTGGCAGTCAACATTACCACATCGTTGGAATCCAACATTACCTTAAAATTGACAACCAACATTACCTTAATGTTGGTAGCCAACATTGCGCCAAGGTTGGTAGTCAATATAACCCTAATGTTGGCAGCCAACATTGCATACAAAATTACCTGAAATTTAGCAGTCAACATTGCAGTCAACATGTTGACATCCAACATTACCTAAAAAGTTGGCAGCCAGTATTAATTTTTCTGCATAAAGTGGAATTTTAACATTCATTTTCCACACATTGCGATGAAATAGTATATTTTTGTCACGCTCGTCGTAAGGTAGCATTTTCGGTGCGTGTGCCTGCGGCGTGCCGCAGACACACGCCTAAAACATTGCCTACGACCCTCGTGACAAAATAGTATATTTCGTAACGAGTGCAAAAAAGTGTTTTTTGGCGAGTGGGAGGTTTATATCACGAGCCTTCGGCTCGTGATATAATCCCACGAGCTAAAAAACATTTTTTCACGAGTTACGAACAATATTTTTCATCACAATGTGGCGGAAATTGGACTTTTAGGCACGCGGAGCGTGCCGAAAAGTTCACTTTTCGTCACAGCGTGATGAAAAATATTGTTCGACACACGGGCGCAGAAAAATTTTCTGACTCATATGATTTGCATCACTCGCCTTCGGCTCGTACTGCAAAGTCACATTCGCCAGAAAATTTTTCATGCGCCCTAGTATCGAAATGTACTATTCCATACGAGTGCGAAAAAGTGTTTTTTGACGCGTGGGGGGTACGTAGTGCTCCCCTCCTACAGGTCAAAGAACACTTTTCCCACGAGTGTCGAAGCCCATTTTTCATTACAATGTGTAAAATTTCCCTTTGAGCACACGTGATGAAAATAGCACATTCCAACTTCTGGGGCCAAAATTAGTTATCCTGACGTAAAAAATTGGAAATTTCACATTTGACGAATACAACGCTTCCATTCGCAAGCAAAAACTCGAGATCTATTTGTTTTCGCCGATATAACTGGAGAAACTCTATTGCTCTATCTTTAATAATCAATTTTTATGCTTCAACAGTGACCTGATTTACATAATTTTTTTGTAGGGGATTTAACACCAGTAACACCAGTGGTCTCCCACGCATTCTCATCCCCTAATCTAATCTACATGGCATCATGCAAATATTTAACACGCCGTTGGCATCACCAGCATAAAACAAAGAGCTCGATAATTGTTGACCATTTTTCCTACTAACTTGATCAAAGCTGTTTCAATTCATGAATAAAATTATATTATTTTTCTACGTTTTAATTAAAAGTAGTGATGCATGGCGCGACACGTTCACACCAGTTTTCATCCCTCTTTTTTTCACTCTCATGAATAATGTCCTGTTACTACGGCTTACTCTTGTTTATGGGGTTTTTACATGTTCTTTTTTATTTCTGGGGTGAAATGGCGGGACCTGGAGCGCTGTGTCACACATGCTGATCATTTCCTGACTGTAGCATGCCTGATGATTATCTGAAGCTGTAAAACTGGGGCTGAAGTGCTTTTTATTCAATTTTATTGGAAGTGAAATATTTGAGGAAGTGTTGACAATTTGTCGAGATCATCGACACACAAAATGTAGGAAATTTAATATTGAATTTGCCGATTTTTTAGTTGAATCTCTGCGAGTTGTAGTTCTCAAGATATGAACGTTCGTTGATGGAGTTTTCTGCGCACTAAAAGTTGTCGTCAAATACTCAAACGTCGATATCTTGACGACCATAAGTCGTAAAGACTCAAGTCAAAAATCATTTCATTCGTCATGAAATTCCCTACATACTGTTTCGGTAGAGTTCTTACTAATTTTCAAGTCCTTCCAAGATATTTTAATTTTCAATAACATATTTTCAAAATGAGAATCACGATTGTTGACTGCAGTTATTTTTTTTCAATTGTTAATTGTAGAGTAATTAATTAAGTCTATCAAAACAAGTTTTTCTGATGAATAACACTTGTAATTAACACTTAATTAAAAGTGATATAATTATAACATTAACATAATTAACACTTGCAATTACTTGAAAAAAAAAAATGATTTAGTCTCTTCCGCAATGGGCATTTCTATTCCCCGTAAATACGACGTTAAATTTTCGTACAGCCGTTGCCGCGATACAGCCCTAGGTGCTCCAACGATATTTTCATCTGGTGGACCAGTTGGTTTCGCTCTGGCAGAGCCAACCGCAACCCTGCGGAAAGGTGCCCTGTTTCCAACTTTCGTCGATGGTTTACGGTACGATCCGGAGCCCTTTGCCAACGACGGAAGGATGAGCCTGTGCGAACACGAGCCAGGCTGCATACGTCATCACCACAGGTAACTCGTTAAAATCACCAGCTGGGGGTTATCTCGTTCTACTAATTCTCAATTTCTAAAACATCATATTTAAAAAATTATTTCTTCTTCTTCTCACAAATAAAAAAAAATATTTCTGATTTTTGGATCATTGGATTACGTCTGAGCGAGGAGATGAATCCATTGAATTTCTAGATTAAGATTTTTTGAGAATCTGGAGCGATCTATTTCATAGGCTGTATATACTTGCAATCAATCGATATCGATAACGAGGGAGTTTATTTATTTCAATACCTAATCTGATTGCTTCTCACCGCTGTTCCAAGTGTACATTTTCAGTCTGTTTTTGTATTGTTAATGTTAAAAAAGGGTTCAATGCGTGGCTTAATGATCTACAATTATCTAGGAATCTAAGAGATAGCGAAAATAAGAGCTACAATATTGAAAAAAAAAGAATCTCATTTAAAATTTCTTCTGATTCGACTGCACCCGTTCTACCTCGTCTCTCCTTTTTAAAAACCTGTAAATAAGATCTTTGCAACCCCCACATGTTCCCGAAGCTTCCAGGAATTCAATTTGTCGCGCAGTCTGACTAGAACAAGTAGAAACGGCCCTACTTCAAATAATCATCCGTTTTCCCAGATTAAAATTGACAAAATGATCAAGTTTATTAGAAAATCAAAATTTTTAGAAGATTCTAACTAAATTATTTTATCGACTACGTATATTTGCAATAAATCGATGTGAATAAACGGAGTTTATTGCAACCCCCACTGGTTCCCTAAGCATCAACCAATTCAATTCCTCGTGCAGTCTGACTAGAGCAAGTAGAAACGGTCATCCTCGAAATAATCAGCCATTGCCCCAAACAAAACTCGACAAAATGACCAAGTTTAATCAAAAAATCAGAATTCTTAAAAGATTTGAAATACATTATTTTAGCGACTCAATAGATTTGCAATCAATCGATATAGATAAACAGGGAGTTGACTTATATAATCAAAATAAACATTTCCAGTCTGTTTTAAGCCCGGTTGCACCAAGCCCTGTTATCCAAATAAATCCCAGGATAAAATTTATCCTCGGGGTCAATTGTCGTAGGGGTCATAATTATTTAATATTTGACCCGAACAATAATTTTTTATTTATCCTGTAGCCCCATTTGAATTAACACTGATTTAACCTTGAGATTAAATTTTATTTTTTGGTCCTGGGATAAATTTGAGATACTCCCCCGGGTAAAATAATCCATTGAAATACATTCAAATTTACTTTTTTTCTTATCAGCCGTTTTCGTTACCCGGAGCTGGTGCAACAGGGCCTTATATCGAATAAATTCTAGTTGTATTTTTAATATAAAAAAATATCTTTACAAATATCTCTGAATCTAAGAGAGGTAGCAAAAAAAATCGTTACATTTCAAAAAAATTTGAGCCTTATTACAATTCTCTACCGATTCAACTTCACCCATTCTACCCCATTTTTCCTCTTTAAAAACCTATAAATAAGTTGTTTATAACCGCCATGTCCCCGAAGCATCGCTCAATTCGATTCCTCGCGCAGTCTGACTAGAGCAAGTAGAAACGGCCCTCCTCCCAATAATCATCCGTTTCGCCAACCTAAACTCGATAAAATGACCAAGTTTAACCAAAAAATCGAGGTTTTTAGAGGATTTGAAATACATTTTTTATCCACTACATATATTTGTAATAAGTGGCTGTAGTGGTCACGCGGGGAGTCTATGGCTCCGGCGGTCATCCAAGCTAAGCAGCGTTCAGTCTGCCCAGTACTTGGATGGGTGTCCGCTGGTGACGGCGCAGTCTGACTAAAGCAAGTAGAAACGGCCCTCCTCCAAATAATCATCCGTTTCCCCTAACTAAACTCGACAAAATGATCAAGTTTAAAATGTACATTTCGAGTCTTTTTTCTGTCGAATAAATCCTAGTTGCATTGTTAATATAAAAAATATCTCTACAAAAATCTCTGAATCTAGGAGAGACAGCGAAAATGATCGCTACAATATATTTTTTGTCAATTTGAATTTTATTAAAATTCTCTACTAATTCAACTTCACCCATTCTACCCCATCTCCCCTCTCTAAGAACCTGCAAATGAGTTCTTTGGAACGCCACATGTTCCCGAAGCATCAATTCCTCGCGCAGTCTGACTAAAGCAAGTAGAAACGGCCCTCCAAATAATCATCCGTTTCCCCTAACTAAACTCGACAAAATGATCAAGTTTAAAATGTACATTTGGAGTCTTTTTTCTGTCGAATAAATCCTAGTTGCATTGTTAATATAAAAAATATCTCTACAAAAATCTCTGAATCTAGGAGAGACAGCGGAAATGATCGCTACAATATATTTTTTTTCAATTTGAATTTTATTAAAATTCTCTACTAATTCAACTTCACCCATTCTACCCCATCTCCCCTCTCTAAGAACCTGCAAATGAGTTCTTTGGAACGCCACATGTTCCCGAAGCATCAATTCCTCGCGCAGTCTGACTAAAGCAAGTAGAAACGGCCCTCCAAATAATCATCCGTTTCCCCTAACTAAACTCGACAAAATGATCAAGTTTAAAATGTACATTTCGAGTCTTTTTTCTGTCGAATAAATCCTAGTTGCATTGTTAATATAAAAAATATCTCTACAAAAATCTCTGAATCTAGGAGAGATAGCGAAAATGATCANGTCACGCGGGGAGTCTATGGCTCCGGCGGTCATCCAAGCTAAGCAGCGTTCAGTCTGCCCAGTACTTGGATGGGTGTCCGCTGGTGACGGCGCAGTCTGACTAAAGCAAGTAGAAACGGCCCTCCTCCAAATAATCATCCGTTTCCCCTAACTAAACTCGACAAAATGATCAAGTTTAAAATGTACATTTCGAGTCTTTTTTCTGTCGAATAAATCCTAGTTGCATTGTTAATATAAAAAATATCTCTACAAAAATCTCTGAATCTAGGAGAGACAGCGAAAATGATCGCTACAATATATTTTTTTTCAATTTGAATTTTATTAAAATTCTCTACTAATTCAACTTCACCCATTCTACCCCATCTCCCCTCTCTAAGAACCTGCAAATGAGTTCTTTGGAACGCCACATGTTCCCGAAGCATCAATTCCTCGCGCAGTCTGACTAAAGCAAGTAGAAACGGCCCTCCTCCAAATAATCATCCGTTTCCCTGACTAAATTCGACAAAATGATCAAGTTTATCGGTTATACTTCTCGGAGATTGGGGGTGTGAGGTTGAATTCTCCTTCCGATTAAATTCACAGTCGGGCGCGCAGCTGCGGTACGTCCAAGCGGATGCCAAAGAGGGCGACGAGCACTGGATGCCTCGAAGCTTCCGCTACGTCCCTCCACTCGAGCGGACAGGATTCCGGAATTGTTGCGCGTGCCTGCCACTGCGGCCACTCCTCGAGTCCTTCGAGCGGCGATAGCAGCAAGTTCGTATCGTTACTCTTCGCTGTCAATCCTCTTCTCCACTTGAAAATCACCCTTTGTATCACTTGATTCTATCGCCTTCGCTCTATTTTACTCTCTTCTTCGTAGTTTAGCGGGTGTTGTCAGGTTCAGGGGCACATTGCTTGGATAATTTCCCTTAAATTGCTATCGTACGAGGGTAGAAGTATCCATTAATCACGTCCACTGACTGCACGTTTTCATTAATGGTACTTTAAGAATGTAGGTTTTGAAGAAATTAAAATAGGTGTTCCGATGAAAAATTGACTCCCCAGATTTTTCGATCAATCATTTTGACGATTATCTCAAAAGCGGTTCGGTTTTCGAAAAAATGTGCAAGTACATTTTTTGTGGGAAATTTCCACGGCTGCAAAAAATATTTTGGCACATTTTTTCGCAGAACCACTCGTTACCGAGATATTCAGCGAAAACTGGCGACACTTTTTGGTGACGTTGTTGGGTTCTGGTGAATTTGTTTGACATTGAGCTCGGAATTTGCATTTCAGCGGGTACGAGGACTCTCTGAAGTCACTACATCGCAGCAACGAACAGATCTCAAGGGGTCCTGAGGCTGCGGCTGGGAGTGAACGACAGACAGTTGTCCCTGGTGGCCGACAAAGGTTTCACTCATTTTCGAATGGCGAGTCTATCTACGGGAGGGACACCAGTCTGAGGAGGGAGATGAGGTATCGGACTAACACGGAAAAACGGCAGCATGGTCATCCTGAGCCGATTCACGTATCGAGGACTATGATTAGGGAGCCACATGGGGTTGTGGGAATTGATAAGCAGGGGGTCACAAGGCTTCGAGGTAAATAAGTTAATTTTATTTAATCCTGATGATCCTAGGACCCTTGTGGGCATCCTGACCCTTATCAGACTCTCCACTGATGTATGAAACTCTGGCCCTACGACTATTTTTGATTTTTTTTAACATTGCGAGATTCTTTCCCTCTTCTACATCTGTTATTTTCAACGCTGAGTGAGAATTAAATAGTCAATCCTTGAAATTCTCCTCATTGCCACTTCATTCACTCATTCCTCACAATTTTTAGGAGCTGCCGGATCGAGTCACTCTCTATTCTGGTGAGAACAACGATATCGACTAAACAAAAACCATAAAAAGGAGCCAAAGTGTCATGAAAACGTCAATTATTCCCCCACGAACGCAATATCCGAATTGAAAAGAATAAAACTCCTCATCACCATTCCCCCAGTTGTTAGGAACACGACAAAAAACTGTTTTTCCATTCCGATATTCCATTGATGGGGCATTCAACTCTCGTGAGAGTTGGAAGAACAACCGAACGATGAACTCAATCAACAAACTGTAAAAAATACTCTAAATGTAAATTGTAAAAATGTATCTTAAGTTGTGAGAGACAATTCGAAGTAATTTATGATGTGTACAATAAAGTGAACAATTTAAATCAAGGTTTCAAATTAATTCTCCTTACTGCTGGGTGATACAGTCCTTGAAACGTTGTGGGGATTGATAAGCAGGGGGTCACAAGGCAAATCAACAAATTTTATTTAATCCTGATGACCTTATACCCCTCGTGGGCTTCCTGACCCTTGTCAGAATCTCGAAAGACATATGAAACTCTGACCCTATGACTATTTTTTATTTTTTTCAACATTGAGAGATTTTTTCCCTCTCCTACATCTGTTATTTTCAACGCTGAGTGAGAATTAAATAGTCAATCCTTGGAATTCTCCTCATTGCCACTTCATTCACTCATTCCTCACAATTTTTAGGAGCTGCCGGATCGAGTCACTCTCTATTCTGGTGAGAACAACGATATCGACTAAACAAAAACCGTAAAAAGGAGCCAAAGTGTCATGAAAACGTCAATTATTCCCCCACGAACGCAATATCCGAATTGAAAAGAATAAAACTCCTCATCGCCATTCCCCCAGTTGTTAGGAACACGACAAAAAACTGTTTTTCCATTCCGATATTCCATTGATGGGGCATTCAACTCTCGTGAGAGTTGGAAGAACAACCGAACGATGAACTCAATCAACAAACTGTAAAAAATACTCTAAATGTAAATTGTAAAAATGTATCTTAAGTTGTGAGAGACAATTCGAAGTAATTTATGATGTGTACAATAAAGTGAACAATTTAAATCAAGGTTTCAAATCAATTCTCCAAATTGCTGGGTGTAACTGTCCCTGACACGATGCAACACCGAGGGCCACAGAAATTGGCGTAACCCATTTTTAAAATTGTTAACTAATTTTCCTCCCTTCCGGTTTTCATTTATCTCCAGAGCAAGTGCATCATCTGAATATTAAAACTTTTTCGTAAATTAAAACACTTGATTCTGTCTCCCTTGCATTCACTCTTTCAGTCGTTTCACGCCGGCAGAAGGGCAGG